>NC_056747.1:962344434-962421934 GCF_019279795.1 Protopterus annectens
AGAAATACACAGTGTGAAGATTGGAGGAAGATGGGCGAAGGCTACCAGCCTAGTCAAATAAAATTTGATACAGAATCTTATCAATTGTATAAATAAATGTAAAATACAGACTTGTGTTTTTAAATAAAACACTGTAAAATGTGAACTTCAAGATTGTTGCAGCATTGCCATCTGCTGTAAGGAAAACCAAGCCAAGCATTTCAAATGTGGCTTTTGAACTTGAAAAGATCTTATGAATCTCTTTGATGTTTTATAAGTCAGCTCCATTTCTGGATGAAGGTTTCAGGCCCATTGATTTAAGGTTAAAGTTAAGGGCCAGAATTTACATGTGAAAGGTGCTTTATTGCTCTGGTTTCTGCTAGAGTATGAAATGCCTTTTATTGTTGTAGTCACCTGAGCAGGTGTTAGCTTGCTAAATAATGCAGTTTGTGGCCTGGGATCTCCAGACTAAGTGTAACAATGATGTAAGTTGAAAGGGCCTTAGAGAGCTGTTGGTTAGTGTTTAAAAACTATTGTTGAGTGAGAGACTAGAAGTATTTTGATCTTGGATATCTAACCCAGCAATGCGTATGCTTTATGTATGTAAGTAGGATTATAGTACTGTGATTTCTCTTAGGAATAGTTAAACTTAGAAGAAAGTTAGACTAAGTATTTTTCTTTGAAATCAGATCTTTCCTGTGATATTGTTTTAAGTTTCTGTGTGATCTCTGAACTTGAGAAGCATTGTACTGTAGTAGTTTTGACTTGTGTTTTAATTATTTATTATTAAATATTTTAAAACCTTTACCTGTGGCTGGTTTATGTAGAGATAATTTAACCTCTAAAGTACATTACATATTTATAGATTTTACTGTCTCAGTCACTCCAAATGAAGCCTTGACTGTCTAGTCATACTACCATTGGATTATAATATTGCACAGTAATAAGTGGACACCCATTCAAGGGCCTTTGGGTAGCTGATAATAATATTAGTTGATGGTAGCAGAAATTACTACCGTATAGTCTGGGTAAAGGGGCACAGCTGGAGAATCTGTGTCAGCCTTTCCCAGGAGTGTCTGTGGAATTGTATAAATACCTATAGGTTCATAGGTTCATAGGTAGGTACTAGTCTATCGGCCCAAGGGCCTACGTAAACCTAGCCAAAAAGGTTCCCTGGCTTACGCCACCCAAGAAAGTTATTTTCCTGTGCCACTGTTGAGCAGAGACACAGAAGTGATCCCAGGGGTGTATTTCCTATTTCCCATCCACTCATCAAGATTTTTCATGAAGAGTGCTAATGAAGAACTTTGCTTGACATAGATGGGTAGCCTGTTCCAGAGTATGGGAAGTCACTGGGACAGGAATCTATCCCTCCATCATGTCCTGTTTATTGTGGTGACAAGGTTTAGGTCTCTAGAGCATGTAGCTCAGAGGGATTGGGATTTCTTTAGGTGTAGCATGTCCAACAGCTCTGGGTTTGACATAGCTTTATATGTTAGGCAGAGATAAGTGTGGGTGTGTGCCATGTACCTGGGCAGGGACACGAAGCACTAGTTGGACAGAGAGGGTACTGGAGGTTAACTTGCCAGCTAGGCTGAGATCTGGACCCTATACCTGTGCTAGTGGGGAGTCTTATTGGGGAACTGGTGAGCAAGGGAGCAACCAGCCCGAGACTGACTGTGATCTCTGTGTGCACTTAAGGGAAATTGTACATCACTATGTGTATTAGTTATCCTTTTCTCTTCTAGGAGTCGCCCTCTCTGATGTCAGTGGTGAGGATTGAGGCTCCTTGATTGCTGGGCCAGAGCACGGGCGTCACATATTGGTGGCAGTGGTTGGGATATCCTATCACATATTGGTGGCAGTGGTTGGGATATCCTATCACATATTGGTTTACTGTGGTGGGATCCACATCACATATTGATTAGTTATAGGTTCATAGGTTCATAGGTAGGTACTAGGCTATCAGCCCTGGGGCATATACAAGCCCAGCCAAAAAGGTACCCTGGCTTTTGCCACCCAAGAAATTTATTTTCCTGTGCCACTGTCAAGCAGAGCCACAGAGGTGATCCCTGGGGTGAATTTCCTATTTCCCATCCAGTCATCAAGATTTTTCTTGAAGAGTGCTAATGAAGAGCTTTGTTTTATATAGATAGGTAGTTTATTCCAGAGTATGGAAAGTCTCTGTGACAGGAATCTATCCCTCCGGCATGTTCTGTTTATTGTGGTGACAAGGTTTAGGTCCCTAGATCGTGTAGCTTGGAGAGATTGGGATTTCTTTAAGTGGAGCATGTCCAACAGCTCTTGGTTTGACATAGCTTTGTATGTTAGGCAGAAATCACCTGTGGTCTTGGTAAACACTAATTGGCTTGTAGTGGTGTGGATAGAGTGAATTCCTGTAGCTTATGTACAGTGATCTCTAAAAGTGTTTTGTACTCTAAAACAGCCACGCAGTGTATACTCAGAGTTCAAATCACAATTGTTTTATTTCTTTTGTTAGCTTAGTGTTAGTCAGGGTGAGGCAGCATGTCAGCAGAGGAGTATGGAAAGCTCACAAGGAGCCAGCTGGTGGAGATGTGCCAGGCTAGGGGACTGCTGCATGGAAACCTAAGGCAGACCTGATTGCAGCCTTGGTTACAGCTGCATGAGAAAACAGCAGCCTTGAGGACAATCAGACTGACAGTGGAGATACAATATCCTCAGAGAATGGACAGCTCAAACTTTCTACAGTGGACTTAAAAATCCAGCTGGAGCTAAAGAGACTTGAGTTGGAGGCCAGGCATATGGAACTAGAAGCAGCTGAGAAAATGAGGAGTCTACAAGCTGAGGAAAATGAACGGCAGAGGAGGCATGAGAGAGAAATGCTGACTTTGCCAGAGTCATGGAGGTAATGGGGAAGGGAGTAACTGGACCCCAGAAGCATAAAAGGTCAGTAGATTTCTTCCACAGTTTAAAGAAGGGAATAATTTTGATAGCTTCATTCATATGTTTGAGCGGGTATGTAAACAGTATGAACTTGACCAATGGCTCTTGGTATGGTTCCTGACCCCTTTACTCCATGGTAAAGCTGTAACTCCTTTAGCAAAAATGCATGACACTGACTGTTTTGATTATACTGCTGTAAGAAGACACTTGTTGGAATGTTTTAAGCTAACACCTGAAATGTACAGGGAAAGGTGTCGTGAGCATAGATGTAAGGCAGATGAAAATGTATGTGAATATGTTGCTGAACTGAGCACTTATTTTCATAGCTGGGTAAGTGGATGTCAAGTCACCACTTTTGAAGGGCTGTCAGACCTTGTGGTAAGGGAACAAGCCCTTAGCACTTTGCCTGAGGACATGAGAATCTGGTTAGCTGATAGACAGTGTACTACCTCAGAGGAGTTGGGGAAGAAGGGAGACCTATACCTAGCAAGCAGGGCCGCCCTGCACAGGAAAGAGACCCCCAGTACTGCTCATGGGACTAAAGGAACCCACGGTGGGCAGCACAGACTACCCCAACAGAATCCACCAGTAGCAGGGGAAGCCACTAGTCCAGGTACACATCCACGAGCTAGGGTTAAATGTTTTGAATGCAACCAGTGGGGCCATGAGGCATGCAGGTGTCCACAGAGGCAAGGTGGGGAACAAAAGATGAAAGAGCCAGTAAGTGGGAAAGACAAAATGCCAATAGTAGGTTGTCTTGAGACAACCTAGGTATGGAACTACCATCCTGAAGATGTCCTGACTGGGAAGGATTTGGACAAGGCCGTCCCATGTACTTATGCAGTTATACACAGTGAGGCTAGGAGACAAGCATGTGGGTAAGGTAGCTTGCAGGAAACCTAGACAGACTGCATACTTGCAGCCAGGACTGCTGAGGTGGTTACTTTAGGGAGTGAGCTACATTGTAGCAGTGAGACTGAATGTGAGCCACAGCTGCTTGTGGGTACTGATGTTCCCTTGGATAGGGTAACTGCAAAGGTAGAAGTGAGTAGTAGTACCCAGGCTGACAGTGAGGCACCACTGTCAGAGGATGCCAGACTTCCAGTGGAAGGGGAGCTGGGAAAGGTTACAAAGAGAGAGCTGAGACAGGCTAAGCTCTAAGATCCTATATTGCAAGGCCTGAGGCAGGTAGCTAGGGAGACACCTGATTCTCAAGGAATGGGGGAATATGTATACTGGGACAAAGGGTTACTATACAGAGAGTGGACCCCTGAGAGAGGACTAGAAAGTGAGAGAGTACAGCATTTGGTAGTGCCTAGAGCTTACCATCTGGCGCTTCTAGCCATAGCCCATGATATTCCCTTTGCAGGTCATATGGGCATAAAATGTACAAAAAGGCGTATTATGCAAAACTTCAATTGGCCTGGAATTTCCAGAGATGTAACAGGGTACTGCAGGACCTGTGAGCAGTGCCAAAAGGTAGGCAAGGCAGGAGACAAGGTGAGAGCTCCTTTGATGCCTTTGCCTGTGATTGAGGAGCCATTTCAGAGGGTAGCTATGGATATTGTGGGTTCTTTGAGTACACCAAGTTCCAAAGGGAAAAAGTATATCCTAGTGATTGTAGATTATGCTACACGATACCCTGAGTCAGTGGCTTTGTCCTCCATTGAGGCCAAGAAGGTGTCAAATGCTTTGCTAGAGATTTTCAGCAGCATAGATTTCCCAAAGGAAATACTGTCTGACAGACGTGCTAATTTTATGTCAGACCTACTGGCTTGTCTGTGGAAGTCCTGTGAGGTGAAGCACATGAAAACCACCCCCTACCATCCCCAGACTAATGATCTTGTTGAGAGGTTAAACTCTACAATCAAGTCCATGCTATGGGCATTTACAGATCAGTTTAAGAGGGAGTGGGACAAATATTTGCCCCATCTGTTGTTTGCTTACAGAGAGGTTCCCCATGAATCCACAGGTTTTTCGCCCTTTGAGTTGCTGTATGGGCATAGGGTGAGGGGACCTCTAGATTTAATTTGAGATGAGTTGGAAGGCGAGTGTGAGTCTCACAAGGAGTCTGTTGTGGCATACATACTAAACCTCAGGGCAAGGCCCTGGGAACTCATAGGCTTGGCCCAGGAGAACCTGGCAAAAGCCCAACAACAGAAAAAGGTGTGGTAGGACAGGAATGCTTGAGATAGAGAATATGCTGTGGGGCAGCAGGTAATGGTTCTCATTCCTGTCAGACACAACAAGCTGCAAGCAGCTTGGGAGGGACCCTATAAGGTGGTAAGAAAGGTAAGTGATGTTAACTACATGGTGGAAGTGCTAGGCAGATGGCAGGGATACAAATTGTACCATGTTAACATGATGAAACCTTACCATGATAGGGAAGCCCTTGTGTTGAGCATTTGCAGTGGATTGCAGGAGGAGTCAGAGAGAGATCATGTGACTGATCTCCTCAGTGAGGCTCAGGCTGACACCTCGGTGGAAGGGGTAGCAATGTCCCAGCAGCTATCTCCTACCCAGGTTCGAGAAATTCCAGCAGGTTTGCAGGAGTTTGAGGGCATGCTCACTGGGAAACCAGGGAGCACCACCTGGTGCAGCACCAGGTGGATACTGGACCCCAAGGGCCTATCAGGCAGGCCCCTTATAGGGTGCCTGAGAGAGTCAAATAGACTCTGAGGGAAGAGGTACAGGAGATGTTGGAACTAGGAGTGATTCAGAAGTCCAACAGTCCCTGGGCATCCCCAGTGGTACTAGTGCCAAAGAAGGATGGCAGCACCAGGTTCTGTGCGGATTACAGGAAATTAGTCACACAGAGGCAGATGCTTACCCCATGCCTAGGACAGACGAGGCCCTAGAGCAGCTGGGTGGGGCTAAGTATCTTACAACCATTGATCTTACCAAGGGTTACTGGCAGGTGCCTTTGACTTTCAATGCAAGAGAGAAATCAGCCTTTGTGACTCTTTTTGGCTTATATGAGTTCACAAAGATGCCCTTTGGGATGAAGAATGCCCCAGCAACTTTCCAGAGGCTAGTAGATCATATCTTAGCAGGAACAGGAGGGTTTGCCCTTGCTTACATGGATGATATTGCTATCTACAGCCATTCCTGGCAAGAGCACCTTCAGCATGTCAGGGAGGTGCTGGGCAGACTACAGAGGGCAGGGTTGACCATTAAGCCGAGCAAATGTCAGGTGGGTATGGCATAGGTCTCCTACCTAGGACATAGAGTGGGGAGTGGTAAGTTAAGGCCAGAACCTGCCAAAGTGGAAGCCATTCAGGCATGGCCTGCACCTATTACCAAAAAGCAGGTGAGGGCAGTCTTAGGGACAGCAGGGTACTACAGAAAGTCAGTTCCCAATTATATAGTACCATAGCTGCTCCCCTCACAGACCTGACAAGGAAGAACAGGCCAGCTAAGGTAGTGTGGACCCCAGCATGTGAGCAGACATTTCAGAAGCTTAAGGAAGCTTTGTGAGGAACCTCTGTGTTAGCCAGTCCAGACTATAGCAAATAATTTGTTGTGCAGGTGGATGCTTCAAACTATGGGGTGGGGGCTGTACTTAGCCAGATTTCTTCAGAGGGAGAAGAGCATCCAGTGGTTTATCTCAGTCGTAGGCTCCAATCCAGGGAGGAATGCTATGCAGCGGTAGAAAATGAATGTCTAGCCATAGTGTGGGCACTACAAAAACTTCAGCCCTATCTGTATGGAAGAAATTTCACTGTGAATACAGATCACAACCCTCTAACATGGTTAAACAGAGCCAGCCAACAAAATACCAAGTTGCTAAGATGGAGCCTGGGGTTGCAAGCATATATGTCAGTGTAGCACTGCAGTGGGAGTAGCAATGCCAATGCAGATGGGATCTCAAGACAGGGAATGGGGTGAGGTACACCCCGATAGACCTGACACTCTCAAGCAATGTTTCTCAAGGGCACTTGAAACTTTTTTTGAGTTGGGGAGGATGGGAGGAAGATTGGCGAAGGCTACTAGCCTAGTCAAATAGAATTTGATACATAATTCTATCAATTGTATAAATAAAATGAAAGAAAACACTGTAAAATGTGAACTATTTCAAATGTGTCTTTTGAAGTTGAAAAGATCTTATGAATCTCTTTGATGTTTTAGGATTATAGTACTGTGATTTCTCTTAGAATAGTTAAATCAGATCTTTCCTGTGATATTGTGTGATCTCTGAACTTGAGAAGCATTGTTACAGATTTTACTGTCTAAGTCACCATGCTACCATTGGCACAGCTGTAGAATCACCTATCTCAAAGTGTGGGTGTGTGTCAGCTACCTGGGTAGGGACATGAAGCACTGTCTGGACAGAGAGGGTTCTGGAGGTTAGCTTGCCAGCTAAGCTGAGATCTGGACCCTATAGCTGTGCCAGTGGGGAGTCTTATTGGGGATCTGATGAGCAAGGGAGCAACCAGCCCCAGACTGACTGTGATCTCTGTGTGCACTTAAGGGAAATTGTACTTTACTGTGTGTATTAGTTATCCTTTCCTCTTCTAGGAGTCGCCCTCTCTGGTGCCAGTGGTGAGGATTCAGGCTCCTTGATTGTTGGGCCAGGGCATGGGCATCACACACAGATTCATAGGCTAAAGACAAAATAAATTCTGGTTCAGTTGCCACAGCTGAAGTGCAGGCAGAAAAGTTATTACATTTTCAGAAACAGTATCTCATTCGCAAAAAAAGACATCATAAATGCATTACAGACTGAAAAAAGGGCAGTATAGTTAAAAAACATCAGGTCCAATGAACTCACTTTTATGGAAGTAAAAAAGTGACAGTTAAAGGCTAGTACTATATTTAAAATTAGTAAATATGTACACAATCCTGGTAGAATATGTTGTATATGGTACATCAGAAATGACAGTAAAGTTAAATCCATGAAATAAATGATTTACATTTCACAGATTAGACAGATACATTTTTTGCTGTTGTTTTGTTTCAGCAGACATTGTCAGGACCATTAAATTATGGTAATAAAGTAGTGCAATGCATAAATAATATCTTGATACAGACAGAGGCAGAAAAAGAACATTTGCAAATATAAAATGATATTTTGCTAGTTTTACAGAGTTTAAAATTTAAAGTCAGTGTTATATTTTTAAAAGTGACGGTACAGTCAAAGGTTCAAATCCCATACAAGAATGTAGAATAAATGTTGTCAGTGCAGTCACAGGGTGGGTCTCCTGTAAAAAAGTGCAGTGTAATTTACGGTAAAAAAACTTCACATACCTGTATAGGACAAAGAAGTAAACCTCCAGACTCAGATCATTTCAATTCTAGTAGTGAATGTATATATGTACATGGTTCAAGATTTTATACATTTAATTCAGAATTTGCAGCTTACACTGACAGCACACTGCAGGCACAAAATTACATAATTTAGTAATCAGATTACAGGCCAGCTCAGTGAGTTGAATTAAAGACAGTGCTGCATGCTTTAGAACAGTATGGTAAAGATCAATTAAATATTATTAGTAACAGTTTTATGTAGTAACAGTTCATACTATTTATCTGGAAATTTGGGCTACAAAAAAAAAAAACATGAACAGTGACAATAAACCCTTGCCGCATTCAAAAGTACTGAAAAAGTTAAACGATGTCAACTGAAAAAACAGGAACATTTAAGGGAGTGGACAGAAATAACTGCACATTAAAAATATGTTGTATAAAGTACAGTCTAAGGGTCACAAAGTAAAAGGCCAATGTCCAACCCAGAATTGATGGACATGCTCCACCTAAAGAAAACCTTATCATCTCGAGCCACATGCTCTAGGGATCTAAACCTCACCACAACAATAAATAGGACGTGCTGGAGGGATATATTCCTGTCCCAGAGACTTTCCATGCTTTGGAACAAGATTCCAATCTACATTAGGCAGAGCTCCTCGCTAACACTCTTCAAGAGAGTGGATGGGAAACAGGAAGTTTATCTGTGGGATCACTTCAGTGGCTCTGCTGGACAGAGGCACAGGGAACTAATCTAAGGGGGCGGTGAAAGCCAACACATTCTGGCTAGGCTTATAAATGCCTTTGGGCAGATAGCCTAGTACCTACCTATGAACCTAAAAGTAGTTACAGATGTATTAAAAAATTCAATGGCTAAAATTACTTTGCATTGTCTCAGTCACTGCTTAAACCTGACAAGAGCAGTAGTGCCCAAGTCGAGTATCAAACCTACTGGATTATGATCAATTATTTATTATTTATTTATTTATTATTTATTGATATTTTTGACTGGGAAAGTCCACTGGGTCAGAAACTCATTTTCAGTGGAGGCCCGGGGAAAAAAGCTCCACAATTAATACAGTCAAATAAAAATATAGACACTTGATAAAAAAAAATGTAAAAGCAGAAATATGCAAAAATGAAAAACAAATTATAAAAGTAAAATACATAGACAATATAAAACTTAACAGTATGTATCAGAACTTATATAAACTTAGATAACAGTTGGTAGTATGGTACAAAGCTTGAGTAGTTTCTTTTTAGCATTCCATGAAGAAAACATGGCAGTTCTTGCCAAACTGTTGTAGCAGTAATAGAGCTGTGTTGCTGTCAGGGTAAGTTATTTTCAACTATGGAACTGGGTTAGAAATAAGTAGTGAAGGTTTTATGGTGGTTTGTTTGATTTGCACTGACATTTGAGGTTATGTAGGAAGTAGGTTT
This sequence comes from Protopterus annectens, assembly GCF_019279795.1. NCBI lineage: Eukaryota > Metazoa > Chordata > Ceratodontiformes > Protopteridae > Protopterus > Protopterus annectens. The sequence continues at coordinate 962,354,023 of NC_056747.1, forward strand.
TTTTGGGTAATATGGGAGGGTAAGCAGTTCCATTTTTTAGCAATGCTATGGGAGAACAAGCATTGTCCAGCTCTTTTATTGGGCTTGGTTGCACTTAATAGCAATTTGTTGAAGGATCTTAGGGTACATGAAAGAATATAAGTTTGTAGTATTGATGAGAGTGCTGGGCAGGTATTTGGTTTATAATTTAGTTTATGTGCTAGCATTAGTTGGGTTTAGCAAAGATAGTTTGTGAAATCCAACCAGTTCAGTTCAGAGATTGCTTGGTAGTGGTGTGAGTGGTTAGGCTTTCCTGAGGTGAATTTAGCTATTTTATAGTAGAAGACTGAAGTTTATTGCTGAGGGATGAGCGAAGATTAGTAAAGATGACACTACCATAAAGTAGAGCAAGGATGTTCAAAGCAGACAGAAGTGTTTTTTCAAAGTTTCCTTAAATATAAAGATAATTTAGTTAACTGATTACATTATTCAGTGCATGAATGGTATGCTAAATTAAAATTATGCAAATGTATTTTAGTTATCCAAAAAAGTATTCTTTAACGGTAGGACATGTATATACTATAGATGCAAATGTGCATTTATGCAGATTACTTTAAAGTTAAAACAAGCATAAAACAGATAAAGGTGCAAATGTGTATTGCAGATTATATTGATATATTTATACTATATTATATTTCTATTTCTGGAATTTTAGGAGGGTTTGTAAAATAGGGACTAACATAAAACATGTAGTCTACACTTCATGGTAACCTTTATGAATCCCAATATTTAAAGCTGCAAGAATATCAGTAGGTTAGGAGGAAGAAGGTATGAGTTATGTCTATGTTGTCTTTTCACTGAGAACGGCGTACATTTAGTGTAGGCATTATTGAATCCTAGGAATAGTTTTGTCAGAATAAATCCCATATAAATACAGTATTCTTTTTTGCATAGACCTAGAAATGCAGCCATTTTAAGGCAGGCCTATGACTTCATTTAATATTTCACATTTTACATGTAGTTTTAATTAGTGCAGTTTCAATAAAAATTGATTCAGTAAAGAATACAAATGAGCTCAGTAAAATAACCTTCAGGGCAAAGCATTCATGAAGATGACACATGCTAACAGAATGTGTGGAATATTTGGTACAAAAACAAATCAGAGACTGGCACCCTGCACTAATATCTTTTTTAAATGATACGAGATTTAAAATCAAGGTTAAAGGGGCATGTAAAACTTGTACAGGACCGCTCAGCAATAAAATACTTACACAACAGAAATCAGTTCAGATTCTCCAAAGATTAAGACAGAAGTCAGTTCAAATGTCCAGCAGTTCAATTATTCATAAGTCAATTCAGAAGTCCAAAAACTACAGATAACAGTGCAGTCTGTCTTTGTTCTACCATTACAACAAATATATATAATTTATTCTTCAAACTACAGAAATTTGAGTATTCAGGTTACAATCTTTGGCTTCTGTTTGGTTCAGTTCATCGGCATTGTTATTTAAGGCAGTTTCAGTAATAATAAAGACTTGTTCAAATCTTGTTAAATGACTATATGTACTGCCACTGTATGCTGCCACTACATAATAAACTACTTTTATCAGATATTTAAAAGATAAAAACTTTTATTCTGAAAGGAACAAAAAATACTTGGAACAGCAGCTAGTAATAAAAATAAAAAAATCTAGTTCAGTTTTAACATGACTAACATTTTACTTGTCAGTAGATCCTTCTAAATAATTTCATATAAACAAATTACTTTTTTCTTGGATGCAGGGCATAGAAGGCTACAGCCCTGAGTATGCCTCAGATGACCCAAATATGATTAGCAGCTCAGGTACTGGATGACTCAGTGTCAGAGTGAAACAGCTCATGTAGTTTCACCTTCCTTGGGGCCAGGGTCTGAGGCTGATCCATTGAGGGAAAGACCATGGTGTCTGCAGCTTGCTTCATGCTAATCAACTAAACAGCAGGTGGAACAGATGTGAAGAAGCATGCTCAAGATGTCTAGGGAATCACATCCAGGGAGAAAAAGTAAGCTGTGGGGCTAGCAAATAAATTAATAGAATTTCCACTGAAGAGGCTAGACTGTCAGAGTAAGGGTCAGATCAGGAAATAAAAAGCCAATGTGAAGGCACAGCAAGCCATTATGGTTATTCCAGACTTCCACGCAAAAATCTGATAATTAGGTAGATGGTGTAACAGAAATAAGGGAGTATATATTTTTGTTGCAGGTAAACGGAATGCAGAGCAGGATGAAATATAACACATAAAGCTATAAGGAAAGAAAGGATAATGTCCACTGATGTCCACAAATAGTGTATATAGTTGCCTGAATTGATAACTCCGATAAAGGGACATTGCCTAGACATCACGGTAATCAAAGAAACACAATATCTTGGCAATAATGTCTGAAATTTCTGAATGCAACAATTTGCACTCTTCAGAAAAACAAAGCAAGGAGAGAAATGTAGGAGAAGACTTAACTGCATTATGGAACACAGCACAGAGCAACAGAAATAACAAACACATAAATAGTAGAACAGGTGCTGCTGAGCATTTTGAAGGAAGGGAAATGTATTGGAATCTGTATAAGAGCTGATTTCTTCTCAAGTGGGAAAACAAAATGTGGTAATATTGAAGGAAATAACTACATGTCAGAAAATGGTCAACCCCAGGATTCATGAAGCTCGGTGCAAGGACGGTATTAGGCTTTTGCCGACCATGTGGTGTAGAGATGGCGCAGTAGCCCCATATGCATATTAATGAAGGCACGCTGCTGCCACATCCACATGCATAGGAAACGTGCGCGAGTGCATGGGGCATGTCGAAGCGCCGCACAGAGGAGTAGACATGTTGGCTGTTTACGTGCAACCTAAAATGCTGAATATTACAGCCTGCCTCCAATAGTAATCACACCTGTCAGTGTCCGTGGATATTGAAACGTATGCAAAGCATGCAAGACAGTTTTGAGAACACAAAAATAAGAAGCAAACACAAATGCACGTAGCTGAATATTGAGTCCCCATCCCTCGAACAAATGACATTTAAAACCCTGTGCCCGTATTCTATTGTAGTGTTGATAGTTATACCAAGTGGAAGTGAAACGTATCGTGTTAGCACGCCGCCAATAGCTAAGTCTAGCCCAGTGGTCAGGGTTACCACCTGTCCCACATTGTGAGGGACAGTCGCCCTCTGGGCAGTTGTGTCCATACCAAAACTATCTATCTTGCAATCGTAGGACATAATTATGTCCCACATCTTATGTAATAGTCACATACAATAGTTATTTCTGTATGTAACATACCTACATGTTACAGGAAACAGAATAAGCAAGTAAATGAAACAGAAGAAGCAGCTAAACTGCTACAACAATAAGCTCACATTTAGGCATAAAACAAAAGTACTATCCGTTGTACTGACCGTGGGTATGTGTTGGCCTGTAAAATCTGATGTGTGTCCCGAATATATCCCATCCTGGTCATATGAAAAGGTGGCAACCCTACCAATGGTCAGAGCATTCACCCAAAATTTGCCCATTTGCAGTTCAAAGCATCCTTGTCAAGATGGACCAAAGATGAACAGGTATTACCTGGGTCTACCTACCATGTCATGAAAGATAAGTATTTGCGTGTATCTATGTGCGTGATGTATAGTATGTGGAAGGTGAAAAATGCTAGGGTAGTCCTCACAACCATACAGGTACCAGAGATATGTAGTGTATGTAATATGTTCCCTTGACCATGCCATGGGCCATCAACCAGAGAAGGGATGGATGGAGTGTGTGGAATATGGGTGTGGGGGGACGGGTAATGTAATAATTTGCCAAGGGGAGACTGTGTTGGATGCACAATAGGTGAACTGGAGATGTATGATGGAGCAGTGGGTGAATCAGAAAGAAACACAAAGAACAAACATACACATCCACAATACATCCTGACAGGCCATACTGTAGAACACAATCCCACAAACATATGAATATTAAAATGTGCAATACACATGTACAGAAACTTCACCGGCACATACCCACATAATGGTGTGGCCCGAACTGTACCATCCAACCACAACACAACTGGATACATAATTGAATACCCATCATCCCCTCTACAGCACACAATCCCCCCATTCCTGAACGTCCACCAAATCCAGCCATACTCGGGCTGCCAGCTTGGCGCAGCCATATCTGCACATAGTGACCACTACTCATATCTAGTAGGCAGTCTCACCCACACCCCCCGCCCAGCTAGGCCAGCGAGACGTACAGACACGTAATAAAGGTAAATACACCACTGCTTTCCAGACCACCGGCACGAAACTACCAGTGGGAGAGATCTGCGAGGTCTACACTTTAAACATGGATCATGGGGTCCCTTGCGGGACATGAAAAATTTGCCTTGTAGGCGAACCTGTGATGATTGACGCGACCAGGATGTAGCTGTACACGGAACAGTAGGTTGTGCAACTCCGATAACACATGGGTTGACAAAACGTACGACATGTGTCCCGACACGGGGAGAGTGGGCAGTGTGTAGGGGTGTGTTCATACCCCAGCTGCGCTCACAGTAAGGATAAGTGCTGTAGAGGGGTGTCAGGTAGGGGAATCATGGGTATGCAGTAATGGGCCTAAGTGTGCAGGTGTTGGTTGGCAGAGGTGTATTAGGCCCGCCCCGTGGAAGTAATTAATATTCCTATGTGGGTATAGCAGATGCCCATACCTCCCAAACCTTAAGAGCACATCTACTGGATAGTCCATAACTCATTGGAGGAACACATAGGGACTATATCAGTGAACTGTACCCGATTATCATGGACGTCCGTGATTACGAATCAGAATCTAACACAGTCCCAACTAAACCCTTCCAGAACTAATGATATTAGGTGGACAGGTGGCGGAATACACGTAATGACTAATGACAACATGTATGAGTCATAAACAACATGTACCTCAACAAATGTGTATGAATACATATGCTCTGGGACTGTCAATGTGTCAGGTTAATAGTACCAATCATCTAAATGTGTCCCTGAGGGTGTTATGCAGTGTCCCTGATTCAGTGTTCATTCTCCCCCATTCGTATGTGAGGTCTGCTAGTGACGGAAAGCGCATATTCCGCCGACTACCTTAGGTAGATGATAGCATAATAGGTTGGGGTTACCACCTGTTCACCTTTGTGAGGGACACTCCCCTTTGGGCAGTTGTGTCCTGCAAAATAAATGTTATTATGGCACATGGCCTGTGATTTAGGGCAAAGAATCCATATATTGTCTGTAGTGGTTGCATAAAACGATTATGTTGTATCTGAAACACATAGATGTTATAGTAAACAGTATTACCAACTATAATGCTACAAGAATAACCTTTAATTATGCAAACCGGTGAAGTAGTCTATTTTCTACTGGCTGTGGGTATGTGTTGCCTTAACAAATCTGACATCTCTGTATATAGGTCCTATAGGGCTGCCACCTTTCCAAATGGCCAAAGTTGGAGCTGCTTCATAGAAATGTCAGACATGCCAGGTCAGAACATACCTACAGCTGTGCATAGTACAGAATTATACATATTAGCACAAATAAAAACTTAGTCTAGTAGCAGTCCAGTTGCTTATGCTACTTCACATAACATATAGAAGTGTCATATACACAATAACTGTTACATGCAACTGTTAGAGAAATGTAGAATATAATATTGTCCTGTAATCAGGACATTTGCTATGTCTTAATTATTTTTGCATGACACATACGCCTAAGGAGGGACTGTCCCACACAAAGTGGGACAGGTGTTAATCCTAAAGTCTCACCCCGGCCAATTTAAAAGGTGGCAAACCTACAATAGGTATGTGGTAGTATGACCCGGCAGATGGACGTATGTCACAAAACACATTTACCTGTCTGCATTGCAGAGTATCAGTTCCCACGTATCAGCCAGTTGGGAACAGATTGTATGAGGAACACACATATAATATGATTAACTCACTGGACAGGCTGCCGATTCCGTACAGTCAAATGCCATCGCCTAATGGTCAGCCATACCCGATACTGTAGTCATGTAGTCCGATGTAATAGGCATCACAAGGGATCGCCCCCACCCAGCGTGAGTGACACATGCAAGCACCAATGTTGGTGCATGTGCAAGTGAGGGAGCGAGCGGGTGTAAGCGTGTTTGGCTACCAGTATGCGAGTATTGCACTGGTAAAGAAGTGTGGAGTCTAACCAAGTGTAAGAAGCTGTAACCAGAGGTCAGCAGTGCTTAACACCATGCAAACCCACGCACATCCGCTCCCAACTGTTTCAATGTGCCTTACTCACTCCATATCCAATGGGCTTGTTCTGGCCGCAAACAAATAACCGTCCTTTGCAAGTGTTGGTAGCAACACCCTGCACACACAGCTAATGTGAATTACCAATACACCATGGCAAATATACAGACAATAGACAGTACCACACACATACCATACAGCACAGTCATCCAACAGTATAGCAATGTACTGGCAGATATGTCCGGACCACTGGTGTTTGCAGACCTGGCCGTCTTGTGTTTACATGTGTGAGCATGCCCAGTATGACCATTCCACATGTTGTCGACTGACATTGCCATCATACCTTCATGTGTTTGAGCATGCCCAGTATGACCAACTGTATCGCATGTGTTACATGTCCAGATAGTCAGTACTGTGGTGCCAACCTCTGCATTGTACACTGACAGGTGGCATGCTGTGTCTGCAGGGTATCCATCGGTCATGTGGCATTGACTGTCGCTACATTTCTGCACAGAGTGGGGGGACATCCGACTGTATCCACATTCCTACACAGCACCGGGGGGGCACACCTGACTGTTGTTATATGTGTACGTTGGAAAGGGGGCACACCTGACACTTGTACACTTTTGCTACTACTGTACTGGTATGTCAGGTACTCAATTTCAGTGTGTAGACTTACCTATTGTGCTGGCTAGAAGCATACCAGTGTACTCCAGATCTTAGCTTTAATTACCAACATATTAGTTTCAGACATCCTAGCCTTCACAACCTACATCCAACTGCCTGGCCTGCTGTAGTCTGTCTGTGTGGGTCTGTGGGGGGGGGGGTCATCAATTGGGCATATTAGAGGCCATAGTACAGCATTTGTCTGTGTTGGTCTACACCTGTCCAGCTGGTTAAGACTTGTGTGGGCTGTATGGACACACATGATGCTCAGCCCATTACCCGCAGTGGGTTATGACACCCTGTGTACTACTGGCTACTATGGTGACCCCAGTATGTGCTACAGATGTCATGGTGCCACTATGGATGTCTACTGTCTGCTGCCTTAACATTCGGCCACCAAATTCCCTTGCATGCTCACATCCATACCATAGCTACAGGTAACAACACATTCTAATACAACTGCCAATTGGTAGGTTGATTGACTTACCTTGAGGGTGTACCAGACCTGAGGATGGTGCTGGAGGGCTGCCTATGTTGGATGCACATAGTGCACTTCCTATACATGGCTGAGCACAGGTAGTGTCATGTTTGGCATCCCTTTTACTGTTTGTGTGAGTCAGAGAGGGTGACATTCCCTGGGTACCTACTGTGTCAGTGCATATGCTATGCGTTGCCTCTTTGCCAAGGCCAGGTCATACTGGGCACGCCTCCTTCCACCTACTGGGTCCAGCTCAGGTTGTTCCTCCTCTGAGTCACTCTGTGCCTGTACAGGCCTTGGCATTGGTGAGGGGCTGTGTGGCCCTGCCCCATGCTGTTCCTGCTGCAGCTGTTTCCGCAGGATCATATTGTGTAGCATAGCACATACCATAACAATTTGGGTGCATGTAGCTGGTGAATACTGCAAGGCTCCACCGGATGTGTCCAGACACCGGAACCGTGACCTGAGCATCCCAAACACACGCTCTATTATATGTCTGGCCTGTGCATGTGCCTCATTATGGCGTAGTTGTTCAGGTGTGTGTGCATTTCTGATGGGTGTCTTCAGCCACGGTTCCAGTGGGTACCCAGCATCCCCCACCAAGTGACCATAAGGGATGTCCATATTGGCAAAGGTGTGGTACAGCTGTGTCAGATGCCATATATCGGAATCGTCATAGCTTCCAGGGCAGCCAGCACACACATTCAGTATAATGCCTTGGGCATCTCATATGACTTGGCAGTTGATGGAGGGGATGCCCCTGTAGTTAATGTAGGCCCTACCCTGCTCACCAGGTGGTGCTTTGATGTGTACATGCGTGCAGGCTATAGCACCCACTACCCCAGGGTAGTCTGCAATTTGGTGGAAGAGACGCATACTGCTGGTCAACATCTCACGTGTTTTGAGGAAATGTACATGCTCTCTGGCATGTGGTGACATGGCATCCAGGAACTGGTGGAATACCCTGGATGCAGATGCCTGTGAGATCCCCATGATATCCCCAGTTGTGCTTTGGGAGCTACCTGTGGCTAGTATACCTAGGCCTACACATACCTTGGTATCCACTGGGATGGGTTCCCCTCAGCCTGTTCGATGTATCAGGTGTGGCCGGCACAGCTCAACAATCTGCTGTAGGAGGTCTCTGTCCACCCCATAACACTCCACTATCTCCAGCTCATGTAGCTCCTGGTAGGTTACCCTTTGTCTGTACAGTCTTCTCTGTCTCCTCGCTGAGGGTTGTTCGGCAGCATTCACATGCTCACCACCCTCAGCCTCCTGCACATGTTGGTCTATGTTGCCTGCTGCAGCCCGTCTCATTATATTGGATTGTTTTGTAAAATTTCCCCGGTGGTGTAGAGTGTGGAAAAACCTGAGGGTATGGTGCTTGCTCACTTTATCGTAGTGTTCTGGGCTGGGCTGGGCCTGTAATCTGCTGATTGTGATAATTATCACCTGTTTGCCCAGCTTGTTCACCTTGACTACTCTCCTACTGCTGTTGTCCCTCCCAATTGCACTACGCAGGTATAGACACACCCCTAGCTTAGGTGTGCTAAGCCAGGAGCAATCCCGAGACACAGGGCTCCAATCTATGTACAGTATACCTGACATCCCCCCCCCATGCTTTCACCTATATTCGAGTCCTGCACCCAGCTATCTATACACATATACTCTTGGGACCTGCATCACACCCTGGGGATAAACAAGATTCACTATTTTCCACCTCGTTTGCATAGTATTGTCTTCTAATACATAGTTACATGACCCATACTGAGCCTCCCCAAAAATAACCACTGCTTACTGTCATGCAGACCCGCACACAACTGGTTAAAAGTGCCTATCACCGTATTCAATGTACCTTGTTCTCCCCAGCAACAAAACAACCGGCCTCTGCACGGCTCAAAACTGGGACCCTCCACACCACAGATGATGTGCTTTACCACTAAGCCATGGCAGATCTGCATATATCTGGGGTTATCACGTACAGATCATCCAGCACAGGCATTCAACAGTATAGGACATGTATTCCATCATGTAGATTTATGTGTGCTAATGTCCACACACACACACACACACACACACACACATATATATATATATATATATATATATATATATATATATATATATATATATATATATATATATATATACACATACACATATACATATACATATACACACACATACGTAGATATAGAATATATATCTCAACAGCGGAACACATGCGCCTCCTGCATTATGTACTGGTGTTAATATCAAGGCAAGTGTGTTTCTGTGCATCACACGGGTTCAGACTGTATTAAGGGTAAGATTAGGGCTGCTGACATTACTCACCAGACCTATTGCCAAACGTATGTGTATGTCTTGCCAACCCAGTCTCTTGGCCGATTGTGACATTTATGGCCACTATATAGGAAAACAACAAAACATGCTCCTCAACACATCCAGTACCTAGCCACTCACAGACACCAACACATAAGATATGACTGCCAAACACACACACCTGTCATGCCTTGGAATAGAACACCTACCTGTCTATTCTATCACACTACAGCATTACGCAGTTACAGAATGCGCTACGAAGGTTACTGGGCCACAACACTCCCAGAGGTGTACTTCTAAGTGGGTGACATCAGCAGCAATGGCAAAGTCAGCGATAGGGATTGTATGGAGTGTGAGCAGTCTAAAAGCATTATTCTGTCCCCAGGCAGACAGAGACACAAGCACACACACACACACAGTTGGCATGGCTGAAATTAGAACACCGACCTAACTACCTTATCACATTACAGCATTATGCAGTTACAGAACGCGTTACCGAGATAACTGGGACACAGCACCCTCAGAGGTGTACTTCTAGGTGGGTGACATCATCAGCAATGGCAAAGTGGGCGATCTGGATTGTATGGAGTGTGAGCAGTCTAAAAGCATCATTCTGTCCCCAGGCAGATGGAGACATGCATTATTCTGTCCCCAGGCAGACGGAGACACACACACACAGTTGTCATGGCTGGGATTAGAACACCAACCTAACTATATTATCACACTACAGCATTACACAGTTACAGAACGCGCTACCGAGATTACTGGGATGCAACACTCCCAGAGGTGTACTTCTAGGTGGGTGACATCATCAGCAATGGCAAAGTCAGTGATAGAAATTGTATGGAGTGTGAGCAGTCTAAAAGCATTATTCTGTCCCCAGTCAGACAGAGACTCACGCAGTTGGCATGGCTGGGATTAGAACAACGACCTAACTACTTTTTCACACTGCATCATTACACAGTTACAGAACATGCCACCAAGATTACTGGGACACAGCACTCCTAGATGTGTACTTCCAGGTGGGTGACATCATCAGCAATGGCAAAGTCGGCGATAGGGATTGTATGGAGTATGAGCAGTCTAAAAGCATTATTCTGTCCCCAGGCAGATGGAGACACACATAGTTGGCATGGCTGGGATTAGAACACCAACCTAACTATCTTATCACACTGCAGCATTATGCAGTTACAGAATGCGCTATCAAGATTACTGGGCCACAGCACTCCCAGAGGTGTACTTCTAGGTGGGTGACATCATCAGCATTGGCAAAGTCGGCGATAGGGATTGTATGGAGTGTGAGCAGTCTAAAAGCATTATTCTGTCCCCAGACAGATGGAAACACACACACACACAGTTGGCATAGCTGGGATTAGAACACCAACCTAACTACCTTAGCACACTACAGCATTACGCAGTTACAGAATGCGCTACCGAGATTATTGGGACACAGCACTCCCAGAGGTGTACTTCTAGGTGGTTGACATCATCAGCATTGGCAAAGACAGCAATAGGGATTGTATGGAGTGTGAGCAGTCTAAAACCATATTTCTGTCCCCAGGCAGACGGAGACAAACACATGCCAGTGGTGGGATCAGGACAACTGCCTATCTACAGACCACTATTACAATGCTACATAGATACGAGCTGCGCCACAGACACTACACCTTTCAAGACTGTCAATATGACCTTCTAGGAATGCGGACATCGACATGGATGCTGGCAGTTACTTTGTACATACCTGTGAACCTGTGTATTCAATGTAGGAATCCATCCTGAAGTGGGGTATGGCCATCTGTTGACTGGATGACTACTATCGCTATACAGGGTTACACCGGCCATGCCCATACACATAGACGCACATAACCGACATAAGGTGTCACTGGGCATACTCACTCACTTAGTAGCACACGGCCGTTTGGAATGCACTATGTGTCCATCTATACAACGTTATACTGGGCATGCTCACACACTTACTAGCACAGGGCTGTTTTGTATGCACTCTGATTCTAAACGTGGAAGGGCACAGAGTCTATGCTATTACAGTTAGACGTGAACAACACATTGTAATGGACTCTGGTGTCGATAGTTGTCATTGTTAGCAGGAATGCTGCACAACATATATCTAACACTGGTCTTCTACACAATGTCTGCTGCTGTCCGTCACCTTAGATGTACCAATCTAAACCTGGCACACTACTATCCCCCGTGGTAATGTCCTGCCAGGAGTGGCTACTTCACCCATATAGTGCCATTCATAGTCGAATGTCCTTAGACCAGGTTAACACCCTGACACCTAGAGGACAACTGCATTGTATGTGTATGCTAAATAGTGCTAGATGTGTAGTGTTCGTAATCACAGCTGCCCAATGTAGATCCAACAATGGGGAATATTGACATCTATGCAATGAGGAACACCTGGCTAAGGCTCAGTTGTGCACCATAGTACTACCACCATATACCTTGGATACAGACATGTGGGCCATAACACAGGTACGGACCGCTCCAGATGGTGGTGTCCCCATGTACATGAAGACCACTCACATGTACTGACCAGTACACCCTCAAAAGGCATCACAGATGTGTCAGGTGCAGATCACAGTGTCAAAAGTCGCATTCTAGGATGTATCCCTCAGACATCACCATGTCCTTGGACCAGCAACACACATCCATACATGTGGTAGAACATATAATAGTACAACACCATGTGACTCATGACCAGTGGACTGTACCTAGCTCTACATCAACTGTGCAGACTACCCATGTACTGACACAGTTGCATCATGTGTTATGCAATGCAATGATACCACTGTTCATAACCAGGTTGGCTGTACACATAACAGGGGCCCTGGGTCATATACAGCAGTAACAGATGACTGTTGCTGTACACCAGTAAACACCCTCATGTTTGAATATGACATACATGTACTTGTGGATATGTACATGCCACACACACACACACACACACACACACACACACACACACACACACACAACACATATGTACATAGCATAGCTGTTGCTGTCCTTCGTGCAGACATGTGGCTACAGCAATTACACACATGCACATGGAAGGTAGGTCCATGGCTGTTGAATGCTAACAGTACATAAGGTGTGATATCAATGTTGACTGAGTTAACTTTCCCTTTGTACTGGTTACCCATGACAACTATCATATCATACAACAGTCCATGTGTCATGTATGTCATCACACATATCCACCAATTGCAATGCCTACAAACATGGCTACATGACAGAAATGTAGGACCTACACACATGTACATGTAGTGGTGTGCGTTCAGCTACCATGCATGTGCAGTAGCTGATGTTTGCAGGTGACATGTGTCTTACTACAACATGCAGTTGCAATGCAGCCTCATCATGACCAACTGTATATGGTGATATACTGACAGTACGGTAAGATGTACATCAGGTATGGATGGATGTGTGGACATAACTAAGTGGTGGGCCATCTTTGCAGATGGATGTTTGCTGAGGACAGCTCACAGGTGTGTCACAAGCCGTCCTACAATAACATGTGCAAACACTAAGCTATGTTTCTGTTAATTGAAGGGAAACACATACAACCTACACAGCGGTCAGGGTGTCACTGACTGTAAATCATTTGACACCTGTAACACTTAAGACCTCCCATGTGCATATATCAGCACAATTGCCAAAGGTAGCGTCTGTACACATTGTAATGCGGGCAATACTGCTGCATGTCTGTCATATGTATCATAAGATAGCATGTGTTTGATTCACAGTACTGCCATGTGTGTTTGCTTGTGTGTCCATATATGCCACATATGGTGGGGAATACATCACAATTGTTACTCTCCTGTACACTGTTGTAGAGATCTGTACATACTGCATTGTAGAAAGCAAGACATAGGCAGGGGTGGGGTGTGTATCACACATATTTGAGCTATCTGTATGGTCATGACATAGGTGCATTCAATTGTGGACTCCACAGTGTGTGTGTGTATGTATGTATAGCTGTCTGGTTCATGGAGTGAGGATGTATGTTACCATAGTGAACAGATAGGATCCCTAAACCCTCCAGGTGATGCAATCTACTACCCTGTTGATGCCGTTGATCTTAGGCATTACTGACTACCTGTACATGTGCATTCTCTGTGTCACGTCATATGGGTGCACAGTACTCTAATGGTGATTACCACATAGGCAGGGGTCCTCACCTCAACACTATCAAGTGTGTGTGTGTGTGTGTGTGTGTTACAGTGTCATTGACCCCCTGAGTGTGGGCGTGTTACTGTGTGTCTGAATACATGTGCGCAAATACCTGTGTGTGTGTGTGTGTGTGTGTGTGTGTGTGTGTGTGTGTGTGTGTGTGTGTAGTTGTGTGTTCTCATCCTGTAATGTGAATGTGTATTACTGCTACACAGTGAGGCCTTAAGCTATCAACTGGCCTCTACCCTTGTTATCAGCTAGACTGCTATGTAAACTCCCCACCCCATGTAACTGTACTTGTGATGTCACCTGGTATGGATGTCACGTCTCTAGCCACTGTAGCTTAGTACACAGCTCCCATGCTCCTGGATCAGTAGATGTGTAGACATCTTTGGAATGTCAGCCTTTCTAACAGTGAGGTTGAAGCTACAAATAGCATGCTGGTATTGCCATACATACCTGTGAGTAGTCCACATTTACACATGGGAAACTAACTGCAAACACTGGCACTCAACGACACATGCAATTAGACCTGAAGGAGGGAAGCAGGACATCATGACCAACATGCTGTTACTGTTGTTACCAAGACACATACTGTGAACAGAAAACAATGCATTCTAAACCTGTACTACATGGTATGTCTGTTGCATGTCAACAGTACACAACAATTGTAATCTACACTTATCTCCCTATTCTGTTCACCCTGTGCATCAGACCATATGAGCATGTCCCTGCACTGATGGTGTGGATGACAGGGATGCGGCACAGGCATCATCATATGCACAGGGTGATAATGTTTGCCAGGGGCCTAGGCTGCACCAGTGGATGACATCATGTGTGTGGTTTAGGGCCTGTGATCTAATTGACCATGTGTGGTTGTTATACATGTGTGTGTTGTGGTGCCCTACAGATGTTTCTGGTGTGTGCGTGTATGTGTGCACACAGTTCTGCCATGTGTCTGGCCTACACAAGGGCATTATTGACAGCTCCAGACTGTACAGACCAGGTTTTACAGCTCACAGTGTCCGACCACAGCCACGTGACCTGTGCTTGCCAAGGGTTGCATGGGCACTACCAGGCAGAGGTGCAGATTGGGTACTGTCCAATGACACATGTCCACTGGAACCGTGTCCCCGGTGGGACAGCACAGCACCAGCTGCACTGCTACTGCTACTGCCACTATGGGAGCTTGCATGTGAGGTAGCTCATTCACGTAGACCTGCACGAGGTGACGTAGCTGGCCTACGTCCATGTGCCCTACGCCACGTTTAAAGAATGGATAGCAGCCCTCTGAAGCCACTGCCCTTCTCTGTTCTGCCATTCATCACATGCCTGTGCCCCCATTACAACCTGAAACATGAGTCTGGTGACACCAGCTGCTGCACTCTGTCCCGCAGGGGCATGTCATCCAGAGGTACTCCTACGAGCAGCACTGGCCACATGCCTGTGTGGCCATCTCCAGTCATTTGCCTGACACCACGGTGTGAATACACACCTTCCATAGCCACCACACTTTCCTGTTCCAAGCTACCACGTGCCAACTGTCCTTCCTCTATGGCCACTGATGATGGGGTATGTGTTGGCATGAGATCTGTGTGCGGGGATGAGGGGGATATAGGTGGAATGGTAACCAATGGCACAGATTCAGCCCCTGACAACCCTGCCTGTGCCTCAAGCATATGTTCACCATCACTGCTAGAGTCTGTGGGGACACTAACATCAGCAGGAGGGTAATGCACCTACATCACCTGTGAGGGCAGACAAAGACTCTACATTACAATATAGACACACACAGACACACACCATGCATGTGATTTGACAGAAGGCATGCAACATGAATGTGATACAGCAGACGGCATGCAGCTCAGACAATAATAGTGGTAGTTATCATACATCCCTGGGTTGCACACAACAGCATGCATGTGTCATAGCAGAAGCCATGCATTTCACACAATCATGGTAGTAAGCATGCATCCCTGTGTTACACCATGTGGACCAGCACAGTTTAACACTACACATGGCTGATGTGTGGCATATGACCTTGACATTAACATGTAGTATGACATGTAATCTGCTGACGTGTGCATTGACACGCATACATGTTTAACACAATGGTGTCCTGTCACATATAGAGTGGGGTAATGGTGTTACATTGCAGTGTTGTCTGTCTGCCCTACAGATAAAATGCACATTTAGCAGATGTGCATGACCATTGCAGGGTATTATGAGGTGTCTTTATTGCTATACAGTGTGAAGTACAGACACAGTGCCATTGCATGGAATCATGAGGCGTCTCTATTGCTATACAGTGTGAATTACAGACGCAGTGCATAGCCATGACTGTGTGCATACACAATACATATATACTGTGGATTGTGACCCACGTCGCTGAGGTGTATACACACTAAACCATGACATGGAATATGTGACACAGGTCACCGAAGGCCATAAAGATGACACCCCTGCACATCTGCAAACATATTTTGGCTGCCTGGCAACCATGTCCACACATGGCAGACTTGTCAATACACCATGTCCCACATGACATTTGTGTACCACACACACAAGGTGCATGGCTGACAGTGATGTCCAACAGCAGCAAGGGAAATGTACTGTATCTGTGGCCTGATGTGGTTGTCTGTGTATGTATGTGGATGCTGTACAGGTGACTACTGTCATGCTGTGACACAGTCATGATGTTCAACACATCTTATGTGGTCGAATGATGTTACGCCTCCACAAGCTGTGCACAGGCCTGTAGGATGTCCAGTGTTCCACATCTGCAATATAACCATTCAACAAAGGCTATAGTTGGACCATGTGTAGCCAATGTACAACAGGGTGTACACACAAACACATCACATCTACTGTGTGTTTCTACATGTCTCTGGCCATCCTCCATGGCCATGTGTGAACATGTGTTGGCCAAACGGTTGTGATGGCCATCTATCTCACATGCCTGTGTTGTCCCATATGACATACATCCACAGATGTCATATACTCCACTGTCCACAGGGTTATGCAGACAAAGGGTTGTATGTTTGGTATGTGGGGTATGTTTTATGGGATAGTGAGACAATGTTGCAGCTGGCCCACTACATGTCATGGACATGTCAGATGGCACATCACAATGTGTGCACTCATAGCAGGGGCATAATCCACAATGGTGAATCCTGTGGGCTACCCATACTCCAGTTCACTGTGTAGTACTGTTTGTGTACCCCACATATGTAGTTCTGATGTGTAGTACATGTTCCTACACTGAACAACATCTCCATCATTGTATGCACAGCTAGCAATGGCAGTTTCTGAAGTTTCATGTCGGTGTTTCACTTAGTTTATAAGTATTGCACGTGGGTAGCCATTGTGATGGATTGCAGATGCGACCTGTATATTGTCACCGGACCATACATTATGTGTACATGTTTTAAATGGCCACATGACGAATAGATCTGTGCATTAACATGCCTTATACTTATAACTGTGTCACCTGCAATAGCCTGCTGTCTTAGCGGAATGCCAGAGGTACCTATATAGGGCTGACACAGCAGTATGATCATTATCCACGCCTGTACGATAGCTACAAGGTGCAATGTGCATGTTAACACATTCACCAGTACAATAGGATATACTATGGAGTATGCACATGTGTGCATACACAGAGAAGCATACTATAGTATGCGGCATGTGTGCATACATGCCTTGCATATGATGTTACATTACATATTGTACAGTGACACATGCAACTATATGGGATATAATAGTTATATGTGCAGTAGTGACTTACCAGGCAACTCCAGGCTCAGTGGTTGAGAGACACCCACCTCCACGATGTCAGCTAAGGCTTGTGGATGCTGTTCTGCTGGTGTCCCCAGGTTGGCAAGTAGCTCCTCGGTATGTGTGAGTGGAGGTTGGGTTGGTGGCCCACCACCTGTTGCACCTTGTTCCCTGGTGATTGCATTTGCATGCTGTTTCACATGTCTGATTAGGTCCGTGCAGTGTCTGCTCATCTGCTGGTATGTGCGGTTATGGCCACCCACATCATTAACCCTCCTGCAAAGTTCCTGCCACAGGTCATCCTGCTGCTGTGCATCCTGTGGCACATGGCTAAACAGGCATCATAGTTGTCTTGGAGGTAAGGTATAAGGGCCTCATCCTCCAAGCGTGTATAGGCTGGTAGCCTTGCTCACGGCATACCTGGAAGACATAATGATGGAGACAGGTCACAGTATCTCAGAGATGCACAGACATACAGCTGCACATACATGTGTATCACATTTATTACATATAAATTGTTGTCTTTGCAAATCTTCATGACACTGACACTACTGACATGTTTGTGTCACACACATGTGACACCCAATGGGGATTGGATATTATCACCATATATGTGTGTCACCTGATTACATTGCTCATACTCCATGTGGATGCTGTCTTGATGTGGGCATGTCTGTTTGCCTGTACTGGTGTTCTTACCTATCAGCACATGCCTGGATGTGTCCACATTAATGCTGTCAACCTTGATGCTGTGTTTATGTCACATATAAACACATACACTGCCTTAACGGACATGACCTGTGACACTGCAGACATGCACAAGGAAGGCTTTACATGCATGTGTTTTGCCATATACATCTACACAGCACTGTACAGCAGTTCAACATACTGCCACGTATTGCCTGTGTTGTACATGAGATACACATGGGACACTGGCTAGTCTGATGTTATTTGCAGGGATGGTTATCTACTATAGCATGAACGGCCAAGGTCATCCAGTAGTCTGTATGCCCTGGGCCATGTATAAGCCTAGGATGTAAGGTTACCTAGCTGTAGCCGACAGCCGTGTTTCCGGCGCCAGGTGAAGCAGTGCCATATAACTGATCCACATGGTTAATGATACATCTACCATGCGGTCATCACACCATGTCTGACAGAGGTGAAATGTGCAGCTTTGCTGGACAGGGTTGCATAGTATGGCAGGAATATGTAACGTGTATGGCACAAGGATATGTCCTGCATGTGGCGATCCTTGTACTAGGAAGGTGGATGTCCATGACGTATGTATTTGAGATCAGGATATGTACGTGTAGCATGTCCAACATCACAGTGTTGGACATGTCTTTATGCAGGGTAGGCATCATGCTACATAGTGGAGATGAGGATTGTGAAGGCTGGTGTCGGCCATCCAAACATGGCCAATACCCCTTAAAGGTGATATGTGATCCGATATAGGTCACTTGAGTGATGAGTATGGCTGAACAATGATCAATATATTCATGGATGGTACCCTGTCATGACTAGGGTTGCCACTTATGGCTACCTAATAGGCTTGTTGATGTCACTAGCTCAGGGAGGTAAACTGCACAGCAGCATCCCTTACACACAGTGTCCATTATGTTGACCACTGTCTAGGTGGTAGTTCATGGGTACAGGGTTATTAACCTAGCAGTGACAATGCAATATGCAGCTGTCAGATTATGCACATATGTCACACACCTCACCCACAAAGCCCCTTCTGTATGTTGTCCACAACACTGAGTCAGCTATTGCTCCTAGGTCATAGCCATTCACATACTTACATAGGTAGATGCCTCCCATTTGTCTGTGTGGTATGGGCTACAATGAGGGGGAGTACAATGAATTAACCCTGTTTTACTGTAGCTGGTACTGGTGTGATATGCACATATTAATCAGACACCTTCTGTAGTGTGGGTTCTGTCATCAGTCCACTGGCAGAACACTCCTGTGACATACAAATGTACATCTAGTATACTGAGTGTAGGTGGAAAACAGTATGGGTGATGATGTCCTATGACCTGTCACAGGTATGATATGCAGTGTGAAATCATCCATACTGTCATCTACATCTGTACTGCTAACAACATATACATTGATTAAGGTTCATGGACTTTCAGACCAGACTCAGCAGGGTAGTAGTGCAGTGCCTCTCATTATGAGTGGTGTCTCCACTTTGTGGGTTGTGATAACTGTTGGTGTGCACCATTCAGTGTTTTCACAGACTGACATGAAGCTATGTTTTACATGATGTGTATGTGTACAGCAAACTGTTTTGCCATATGTGTATGATACAACCAGGGATGTGGACAGGTCCCATGCAGCCTGAGTGCACCTTGTGCCATCATAGTTTAGGTTACAGGGGCTCTGTAGTGTACATGGATATATGATTGTTTACCTGTTGGGGGGCAGTGTGTTTATGTTATCCAACTCCCTATCTGTATTGCTTATTCATGCTCAGCACTTGTTCAGAACATGTAAGCACTTCATGAGCTACTAATTACTATAGCACTCAATCATCCTCATTACCTACAGGTAAACACTGTATGCACTTACATTTCCCACTTGCTTAGAGTAAAACAGCTCTTGTACACACTTTCCTCACTTATCTAGTGGGAATAGTTAGATATTCAGGCATGTCCAAGTGTCAATTCCCAGTGTTCTAGCCTGTCTATATGATGAATATGGGCATCATGTGGCAGTATAGAAATTGTCTCATGTACACAGTCAATACTCCCCTCCTAACATCCAACACTACAACCTGTGGGAGATACACATATCTAGACATGCTGGAGGTAAAGCTCTCTCCAACCCAGACTGAACCTGACAATCATGTGGGGATGTTAAACGTTTGCACCACACCACACTCATCACATAGTCTCACTAGATCTCCACCACCACAGGCCACACATAGTAAGACAACAACATTTGCGGAGCCTCTCAGTACTACTCTGTCTAGGCAACAGAGAACTCCAAAGCAGAAATGCAGGCAGCCCCCATCACCCAACACAACACTAATTACTTATAGCCCACAGACTCAGTGTGCCTATCAACCACAGCCAATAGGGCAAAATAACGTACCCAACAGACTAGTCATAAGTGACTCTATAGGCGGTCACACTGATGTCCCACTCACCAGACTACACAAGGAGATAGTTTCTGACAGCGGCCTGTCAGGTAACAGGATCCGCAACATAACCTATGCACTCCGATCACTCCTCAACAGGTACAATATGACTGTGTCATGTTAGTGTGAATGCCCTGAGATGTACCTTCCTGGACTACATGTAAAGAGACATGGAATAGCTCTCCAGTCTTGTAGCCCAGGCAGGTATCGCCCTAGCCCTGAGTAGCATTCTGCCATTGTCCAAACTGATAATGCAGTACAAGGACAAAATGATTTACTTCAACAATTGGCTATGCTTCTGGTGTCATTCCAAGGGTATCCAGTATCTGTCTGCTTTGAATGACATGGTCGACAGAACATGATGCTTTGGCACAGATGGCCTGCACCTGTCAGCCCTGGGATTCCGGATAATGGCTAAGGCTCTTGCTGCTCCTATAGTGCCTTTTTTAGGCATGGTTCAAATAACATATTCACCACCATAACAGGAACAGGCAAGCAAAACCTGAGGGTAATGCTACTCAGTGCTTGACGTCTTCATCTCAAATGCACTCACCCGAGGCACTCTTTGTAATGGACCACTTTGATATCTGTGCAGTGACTGGGACCTGCTGCTAGGCTCCTGAGAGCACCCCTGCACTATCAGGCTATTACTCATACCACACCTTTCAGTCATGTAACCAGGACCAGAACACCCACGGTGGAGGTGTGTCCATATTTCCTAAGGATTTCCACACCTTCAGGCTAGTTGCTTAGCACAATGCATCAGAGGTTATCCAAGTGCAACTAACTCTGGACATAACTGCTATACAAATTGTAGCTTGCTACAGATCTCCCACCATACCCCACGGTTAACGGTCCTCTCTTCTTGGTGTACTGGAATTTAGGGTTAACACAGACACACTACTGATGTGCGACTGACACTACCCCACCATTAACTGGGATACCTACTCATGTACCGACACATTAGGCCAACACTTTCTGGGATTCATACCCTCCAATCACCTGGATCACCCTATCCACACCACCACCACCAGGGGCAACAATATCCTAGACCTGGTCATTACCAACATGTGTGACTGGTGTTCCACACCTGGGGTTATCTCCTCGTTGGTCAGATCCGAACATACGCTAATCACCCTTGTTATCCACATCCCGGCACCACACCCTTTATGGAAAACACAGTACAATATTTCTACAAAGCCAACTTTAGGCTTCTTATGACAGCAGTAGTAAATGTCATGACACCCATGCAGATGGACAATACAGTTACAACAGCTGAATCATACATAACTGCACTTAATTAGCACTTACATGACTGCATGGATCATGCTGTCCCAAACAGAACCATGACGGTACCCACCAGAAAATGGAGGCCACTCTGGTGGTCCAATGCCAAGGACATAATGTACAACAGAAGGAGACTTTTGCAAAGTAGAGTACAATCCCAAGAGTGGAGGAGCTCCCTGGTCAGCCTCAGTAAGAATCTGAGATCCCTTATCACATCCTCCAAAGCTAGCTACGTAAACATAACCATGACTAATTCCAAGGACTACCACAAACATTCTAGAGATATGTCACTACTCTCGATGGCAATACCCACATCTGCTCTGACATACAGCAGTAAGGCATGAACATTACAGAACCGACTGATATTGGCAACATCCAGGCAGATAGGTTCAGTGCTGACTTTACACCCCTCTCACACCCTAAAGGGCCCATATCTATACAGGAATGATGCAGAGTCCCTGCGATCACAACTATGCAGTTCAAAGCTGCACTCTCTAAAGCCAGGAACACAGCATCCATCTGACTGTACAATATCCCAGGCTGCAATTTCCACGAACTTCAGAACGAACTGGCTCCCCACTTAGGCACCATATTCAATAATAACCTTGCATCAGGCATTGTGGCCCCTGAATGTTGCACAGCAACAGTTATCACAGTCCACAAAGGTGGCGCCACAACGGCGCATAGCGCAGCGCTGGTTAAACAAGGTTAAACTTCTTCTGGCTCCGCAAAGTCTGCTCTTCAAATTTTCCCTTAAGGAAGCTCTCCTCAGTATAATCAGACTACTCGCTATATTATAAGCCTAGCACTTGTTCTCAAAACTTCTCTACTACGTAAGCACTCTCGTACTAAGTAAGCACTACATCCACCTACCACCCCTGTGAATATCCACTTCCCTTAAAGGCACAGCACTCCTTTATACTGTTCTAGCATGTCGAGTGGTAGAGTACTGGCATCCTCTCCAGTTCAGCTGGTTAATCTGAGTATCTTGAGACAATGCTACAATTGTCTCATGTACACAGACAACCCTCTCCTCCTCCCAACAAACACAAATACATGTGAGAGATGCAACTATATAGCCAAACTGGAGGCTGAACTCTCTCAACTCAGGGCTGGCAGGACCAGACAGGAGGAGATGGTAACCACACACACAGCAAACCCAGTCCCACACAGACCTACCACAACTGCAAACCAAACACATAAAAACACAAAGACATACTCGGAGGCTCTAATAAAAAACTTACCAAAACAACAGAGGCTCCCAAAGCAGACATCCAAAAATCCACCACCTCAAAACAAAACACATGCAACGCATACTTCAATAAATCAGTGTGTCAACCAATCACAGCCCTTAAGGCCAAACACTATGCCTGATACACTAGTAATAGGTGACTCTATAGTCAGACACACTGATGTCCCACTTACCAGGCTGAACAAGGAGAGGGTGACTGTGAGCTGCCTATCGGGAGCTAGGATCCGCCACATAACACATGCACTCAGGTCACTCCAAAGCAAGTACAAATATGACTCCATCATTGTCCATGCTGGCATGAATGACCTGAGATGTACCTCCCTGGACTACATGAAAAGAGACATAGAGGAGCTCTTTGATTATGTAGCCCAGGCTGGTATGACCCTGACCCTGAGCAGCATCTTGCCCTCACCAAGAATGATGCCACAATACAAAGACAAGATGATCAGCTTTAATAATTGGCTCAAGTACTGGTGTCATTCTAAGGGGATCCAATGTCTGTCTGCCTGGGATGACATGTTGGACAAGCCACGCTGCTTCGCAAGGGACTGCTTGCACCTGTCACCACTGGGCTTCCGGATATTGGCCAAGGCTCTTGCCACCCCCATAGTGCCTTTTTTAGGCAAGGTTCAAAAGACAAACCCACCTCCTTAGAAAACAAAAATGGAAAAAAATTAAGGGTAATGCTGCTCAACGCCAGAAGTCTTAATCTCAAGACGCAGGCACTCGAAGAACTCCTCAGTATGGAGAACATCGACGCCTGTGCAGTAACTGAAACCTGGTTTAAGGCTCCTGAGAGCACCCCAGCACTACCAGGCTATACCTCAGATCATGCTTTTCGCCCCAAAACCGGGCGAACCACAAAGGGAAGGGGAGTGTCCATATTCATCAAGGACACCCACACCTCCAGGTTAGTAGCAACACATGAAGCATCAGAGACCATACAGGTGCAACTAACCATAGGCAAAACTGCTATACAACTGGTAGCATGTTACAGACCACCCTCCCAATCTCAGGAACCCCACTCAGCCTTCCTGAAGACATTGGAGGATATGAATGTATCACAAAATACCATCATACTGGGAGACTTCAACCACCCAAACATAGATTGGGTACATTATTATAGCCCTAACACCCTAGCCCAAAGGTTCCTGGAATTCATAAATTCAAATGCACTGGAACAACTAGTCACCTCTCCCACTAGGGGAGATAATATACTAGACCTGATCATCACAAACATGGGGACAAAATGCTCCACATCGGAGGTATACCCCTCACTAGTGAGATCTGACCACAAACTAATCACCCTGGATATACATATCCCACCTCCACCCCCAGCACAAAAGACCACAGTGAAAAACTTCTCAAAAGCAGACTTCACTCTTCTTAAGACTGAGATGGTATCCTTTAAGCCCACTGGGCCAGTGGATACCACATCCCACAATGCTGAATCCTTCACAAATGCTTTCTATGGACATCTCCAAGAATGCATGGATCATGCAATCCCAAATAAATCCAAGTCTCTCTCCACCAAAGGAAAGCATCCTGTCTGGTGGACCTCAGCCATTAACAAATTGTATAACAAAAGAAGGAAGCTACTGCACGACAGAGCAAAATCCCATAAAGGGAAGACATCTCTGATCAACATTAGCAGAAACCTACGTTCTCATAAAAACATCCAAGGCCAACTTTGAGAGAAAAATCGCTAAGGACACTAAAGATAACCACAAAGCCTTCTTCAGCTATCTTAGAAACCTGGGCGAAAACCCTCAGATATGCTCAGAGTTAGTTTACAACAACAAAAAATACACTGAACCCACAGATATTGCCAACATTCTGGCTGACAGGTTCAGTGCAAATTTCTCCCCTCCCTCACCCCCAAAAGAAGAAATACTTATCCCAGCTGAATGTAATATCCCTGTCATCTCAGATGTCCAAGTGAGAACTGCCCTCAACAAAGATAAAAACACAGCATCAATGGGACCTGACAGTATCCCGGGTTGCGTGCTACGTGAACTCCAAGAGGAGCTAAACCCGCACATAAAAATGCTATTTAACCTTAGCCTTACTACAGGATATGTACATGAACACTGACGTACAGCAACAGTGGTCCCACTCCACAAGGGGGGTACCTCTACAGACCCTGGGAACTACCGCCCCATAAGCTTAACCAGCCTGGTCTGCAAAGCTATGGAAAGAATCATTATGGAACTCATAAACAGAGACATAGGGGACCTACAGACACTTGACCCCACCCAGTTCGGCTTTGTAAAGGGCAGATCCTGCCTTTTGAACCTGGTTGACTTTTTCAAAACAGTCACTAGAGCCATTGATGAGGGCAAAGCAGTCCATACAGCCTACCTGGACTTGGCTAAGGCCTTCGACACAATACCCCACTCAGGCATCATAGATAAGCTCACCAGCTTAAACGTAAACCCTTATGTCACTAGATGGGTTGCAAACTGGCTAAAGGACAGAACCCATAAAGTTAAAATTGCTGGAGCAATGTCAGACTCAAAGCCAGTCACAAGTAGTGTCCCACAGGAATCTGTCCTGGGACCCCTCTTGTGCGGCATTTATTTCTCAGATGTTAAAGCAAACATAGTTGTGGCTGACAAAGTTCGCAGATGACTGCAAACTAGGCGCCATAGTCGATACACCAGCGGACACATACATCCTACAAAAAGGCCTCACAGAAAAGGAAAACTGGTGCCGGAGTCACGGCCTTAAACTAAATGCCAAAAAATGTATAGTCATCCCCTCTGGGAAAAACAAATTACCCACAAATTATCACATAGACAGCAACCCACTGAGTACGGAAAAAGTAATCAGAGACCTAGGGGCCCAAGTCGACAGCGACCTCTCATTTGACACCCATGTTGCCAAAGTGGTTAGAAAAACATTCTACCTTGCACACCTCATCATGAAGGGATTCACATCCAGATCCAAGGATGTCATTGTACTCCTATACTCCTCCCTCATCAGACCCATGATTGAGTACAATGCCCCATTTGGTATGTACCTCACCCGGCATTTGCAACAGCTGGAGAGACCACAAAAGTACCTCACCAAGAGGATCAAGGGTCTCCAACATATGTCTTATTCTGCCAGACTAAAGAAACTCCAGCTCTATTCAGTAGCATACCGCCTGCTCAGAGGTGATCTCTGCCTGAAATACAAGGCCATGTCCAATCAGGATCTGATGGACATGCTCCACCTCAAAAAATCCAAATCCATCAGGACCATGAGAGCTAAAGACTTAAACCTCAGCACAAGTATGAATAGGACATGCTGGAGGGATAGATTCATAACCCAGAGGCTTCCCATGCTTTGGAACAGGATCCCAGTTCATGTTAGGCAGAGCCCCTCGCTGACTCTCTTCAAGAGAAATCTTGATGAGTGGATGGGAGATCGTAAGTTTACCCCAGGGGTCACATCTGTGTCACTGCTAGACAGGGGCACAGTAAACTAATTCTATTCTATAAGGGGGCTTTCACTGTGTCACTACTAGACAGAGGCACAGTATTCTAAATCTATTCTGTGCATTTTTGTGCATTTTTGTACCATTTCATGGGGTGGCGAAAGCCACATCACTATGGCTAGGCTTACAAATGCCCCAGGGCAGATAGCCTAGTACTAAACTATGAAACTATGAAACTATACATCTGACTAGACTGTTCTGCAAGGCTATGGAGCACATCATCATGTATCTCATTCACAGAGACATTGGTGGCCTCCAAACCTTTGATCCCACCCAGTTTGGATTTGTTAGGGCCAGACCATGCCTCCTAAACCTGGTGGAGTCCTTGGAGACAGTTACCAAGGCAGTAGATGAGGGTAAGGCGGTCCACACAGC
The DNA here is from genome assembly GCF_019279795.1 of Protopterus annectens. Taxonomy (NCBI): domain Eukaryota; kingdom Metazoa; phylum Chordata; order Ceratodontiformes; family Protopteridae; genus Protopterus; species Protopterus annectens. Next base: position 962,381,242 of record NC_056747.1, read on the forward strand.
CTACCTTGACCTCTCAAAGGCTTTCAACATTGTTCCTCATTCTGGTATTATCAACATACACATCCACCTGCACATTAACCCCTACATCACGAGATGTTATGCAAAGTGGCTCATGGACAGAACCCACACAGTGAGGGTAGCATACCCTAGGTCCTACTGTAAATCAGTTACAATTGGCGTCTCCCAGGGCTCGGTCATAGGGCCCCTCATTTTCGGTATATGCTTCGCTGAGGAACAGGCTAGCACAGGAGGACTTACCTTGATAAGGTTTGCAGATGACTGCAAACTAGGGGCCATGATTGATTCCCCAGCTGATACAGACACCCTCCATAAGGGTGTCACTGGGACGGATACCTAGTGTCAGTAACATGGCCTCAAGCTGCATGCCACAAGGTGCACATACATCCCCTTTGGATTACACCAATCACCTGCTGACCTTCACATAGGTGGTAGTCCCCTACATACATAAGACATAATAAGGGATCTTAGAACCCAAGTAGATAGCATTCACTCCTTTGATAACCATATTGGCAAGGTGGTGTGGATATCCTTCTACATGGCCCCCCTAATCTCTAATGGGTTTGTAGCCAGAACAAAGGCAGCCATTGTGCCTCTCTACTCATGACTTATGAAACACATTTAAAGGTACAACACCCCATTCAGGATGTACCTTATGAGATAACAGCAATGGCTTGAAATACCACAACATTACCACATCAAAAGGAATACTGACCTCCAAAGGATGACATGTGCAGCCCAACTACAGAAACCCCAACTGTACTCGTTTGCATACCGCATACTCAGAGGCGATCTCTGCTGAACATACAAGGCCCATGTCCAAAACAGTATTGATGGATATGCTCCACATAAGCAAAAGCCACTGAGAGCCACATGCTCTGGGATATGTACCTAAATGCAACAATGACTAGGACTTGCAGGAGGGATACACTCCTGACCCGGACACTACCCATGCTTTGGAACATGATTCCTATGTACATCAGGCAGAGACCCTCACTAGCACTCTTCAAGAGATATCTCAATGGGTGGATGGGAGACAGACATGTACACCAGGGATCACTGCAGTGGCTCTGCTGTACAGAGGCACAGGAAACTAATGGCTCTGCTGTTCACAGGCACAGGAAACTAACCTAGGGAGGTGCCGCAAGTCAAAGCACTGTAGCTAGGCTTATGAATGGCCTTGGACAGACAGCATAGTACCTAACTATGAACTTATGAAGCTATTACATGTCCTTTGTGCATGGATAATTGACTAGCTCTTCCATTTCAGTTAGCTATCATGCTGATACAAGTCATATGTATACTGTTATTGTGTATTGTACATGCCAATAGACATACCTGATGTTTGCATAACATAACAGTAATGCTATGTAAAATGTTAGACATATCTACCTACAATACTGTACATTACACATATTTTGCCACAATATCCCACAATGCAAATCATAATTGCACAGCAGGACCACCTTAGACGTGTTATTCTCAGTTATATACACCCATACATATGCCTACTGTTACAGTATATCAACATATACTATCCCCTGTTATGGTACGTACTTTTTGGACCAACCCTGCTACTGACAGCGGCTGGAATGGAACTGTTGTGTTCAAAGTCATTATATAGCATCCCTTGTGGTGTATGAGGTGTTCACCTTGTGGCCTACAGCAGTACACACAATTTCTATGAGCGTTACTATGCTCAACAATACATCACTACATAATACCTTTTCCCACTATATGCATTGCGTACACTTTAATTATTACAGAACAGGTACTACATACACTGACATATTGAGTGTTCTACATACCCTATTAGTAACCCGAGTTGTCATTGACTGTAATATTCATTTTGTGTTGCAATCCTCGTTGTAACATTTTTCTGGTATGTACAGACAGTTTGAATGTATGACAAGCCATCCTTTTATACTTAGATATCAGTAACATGTGGTATCCTGCCACCAACTGGTGTTCCGGAGTAGATTATTACATGCACATCAGCTGTGCAGCTACTCCATTAGCCAATGACATGGCAACAGTGGTGTATAATTGAATACTCCACTTGGGCGTTGTCCCTTTGCCCTACCTTCGAGGAAGACGGCCTGGATGTGTTGTTTGTGATGAATTGCAACAGCTATATGGAGACACACAGAGATATATTAACTTCATGGCCCCCGTGGATTGTGTGTAACGGCTAGAGGATGTAGTTCTACATGTGAGTCTAGCTGTTACATTTCTGAATATTGTTACTTCTGCAGGGTTTGTACCTAATACATCTGCAAATGTTTAGGTCTGGCAAGGATGTTTGGGCAGCTCAAGGCTGTGTGGCTATGCATAGAACATTAGGTGTTTTGAACTGTGCTCACCTGACATCTTTGGTATACTGTACATGTGTATCATACTGTGCTGTTAATCAGTAATTGGTAACACTTCCTGGTGTATGCACAGCCGTCTGATATGGGATTATTGCAACCAAACCCTGTAACATCGGCGTCTGTTTCATTGTACAACAGCAATGATTTCACATAGGGCCATTATAGTGTGTCTCTGACAAAGTATGTTAAGGCTTCGGCAGATGTCATAGAGTGAGTGGATGTTTGTGATGTTATTACAGTATGTATTGCAATTGTTTCGCGTGTGGGGCAGATGTAGGTGGGTGTACATAGCAGATGCAGGTGTGTAGGAACTGCATTTATACATATTCGATATGTGTGTGAGGGCTCCTTCCCTATTTGAAGACCTATCCTTTAGTGGACTAATACTATGGTAATTGCAGGCTGATTCATTAAGCCATTGTTAATTGGTTCCTGAATAGCATGCAGGTGATGTTGGTCCTTCAATCCCTTCGGAAATACATCAGTATGTCATGAAATGTTGCTACATGAAAGCTCTCTCATGTATTTCTGTCACAGATATTTGCACTCATTGGAGTTGTGTCGGTGACTGTACCTCTTTGGCTTGGGTTGCTACCTTTTCAAATGGCCATAGTGGGACATTTGCAGGACACACATCTGATTTTAGAGGCCGTCACATACCCACGGTCAGTACAAAGTATAGAACTTTACATATATGCCTATATAAAAGCTTATTCTTGTAGCGGTTTACTTGCTCATCCTGTTTCTTGTTACATGTAGGTATTTTAGATGCAGATGACTATTTTATGCAACAATTACATTAACTATGGAACATGCCAAATGTCTTGAGATTGTAGGACATTAGTATTTGTACTCATTTTGATCAGAACACGACTGCACATAGAGGGACTGCCCCTTGCAAGGTGGGACAGGTGGTAACCCTATCTTTGGCTCATGTCCATAGCACATATTTGTAATAGTGTATAGACATATATACTCTCCATATCCCTTGTTCATAACGTTCGGTCGTGGTGGAATGTGTGATTGCTTTGGTCCATGTTATACACATATTTGAAGACTTCAACCACTGTATACGGCATACCCACAGATTCAGGAACGCACACACTTCCAACGACCACATTACCGTTCCCAGACTCCCAAACTCCACAATACCGAACACTCAAACTCGCGACAGTCAAACTCCTGGAACTAACAAAAACACGGAACACACACATGCACACACAGACACACTGCTACCCATCACATCCAAACAAACCATCCTACACTACATATGGCCAGGTGGCCATGCCCCCATGCATGCCCCCATGTGGGTGGCTGTGCACCCCACACCACACCTACTTTAATAATCTACATTCGAGATAGCACAAACAGACACACGAAGCAAACCCACACACACACATTACAGTCCCCTGGAAACACACACCACACCAGAACACACACTTACACACACTACAGCAATCAGAAACACACTTACACACAGTACCTACCTGAACCGCAGCACCAGAAGCACTACCTAAATGTCCCTTAACATCGTGATAATAGTACTCGTGGTTCTTGTATTTCGGTAGTGTGGTCTTTTGGTCTTTAAGCCTCGTGATTACGCGCATCGGTATGTAAAGCATTCGGTATTTGGTAGTATCCTATTTATATGTACCTCCATAGTTGTGTAGATGTTGTTAACCTAGCTATATATTTGCATATATATGTATATCCATATATATTGACATATATCTCTCTATCACGCTTTCTCTCTGTATTTGATATATATATATATATATATATATATATATATATATATCGAGAGAGAGAGATAGAGAGAGAGAATACACCTTTCATTGGGTACATGGCGGTGTATACTATTTCCCGGAGTCTGCCCTTTTGTGTTTTAACCTGTCACAATACACACCTGCCATTGGTACATCTCAGGTAGCTTAGTGGTAGGTTATTGTGAAGACTGTGTACATGGTTGCATGTTCTACTGCTGGCAGTGGTCATTTTACCTCTTAGAGCAGGCACTATTAGTACAAAGGTAAATAATGCACATTTCAGCGGTTCTGGGCAGCTTTGCCCGTGATCTGCGCGATATTTAGCAAAGGTTAGACCTGTGTTGCGCATATCCGTGTAGTCATGTTTAAATGCTGCTTACTGGCACTTACCGGTGCAAAAACCCACTAACATGTGCTTAAATGTGCTCTAATGACCTGCATCCAACATCCATTATTCGAGACATCAGAATTACATAACAGCCCTTGCAGGTCATGGAACCGGGACCATGAATGACACAGTCAGTGGCTTTACCACTGAGGCATCTGGGATATGTACAAGTGTTATGGTGTTTAGTATGTAGAGTGTACTACGGCTGTACCTCCATACTGCAAACAAATGTGTAACTCAGTTGGTATACATATGGATGATACCTGTTAATGGTATGTCCAAGTGAGGCTTAATGGATATGCTCCAGCTATGGGAATTCATGTCACAGTTTGCCACACACTGTAATGAGCTACACCTTGCCACAAACATAACTGGAGAATGCTGGGGTGACAGATACCTGTCATGGGTACTCCCCATGCTTTGGAACTACATCCCTGATTACATTATATGGAGCCCCTCATTAACACACCGGCTGTGCTCCACAGAGGGACAGTTAGTTAATCAATTGGGTGGTGACAGCAGACACATTTTGGCTAGGCTTATGAATGGCCTCTGACAGTTAGGCATGTACCTACCGATGTACCTAGGAACTTATACATACAGTATCAACACATGCTGTTAGCTTAATTTACTGTTCAGGTTTTGACCTACCTTGTGCCAATAGCAGTTGTGTGTGCAATAGTTGAGGGCTGCCTATGAAGGATGCACACAGTAGTCCACGTATACATGACAATTTACAGGTGGTCGTGTGTGTGTGCCATCCATGTTCACTGTGTGTGCAGGTGGAGAAGTGTGTCAGTCTGTAGGGGCCTACACTGTCAGTGTATGTGCTATTCGTTCCCTCTTTGCCAAGGCATGGGCATACTGGGCACGCCTCTGTCTGCCTACTGGGGCTGACACAGGGTGTTCATGGTCTGAATCCCTCTGTGCCTGTGGTGCCCTTGGCAATTGCGGTGGACTCTGAGGGCCTTCACCATTATGTCCCTGCTGCAGCTGTTTCTGCAGGATCATATTATGTAGCATGGCACATGCTATGAAGATGTGGGCACACGTGCCTGGAGAGTACTGCAAGGCTCCACCGGATATGTCCAAGCAATGGAACTGTGATTTCAGCATCCCAAACACACACTCTATGATGATTCTGGTTTGTGCGTGTGCCTCATTATGGCATTCTTGCATGGGTGTGTGTGCATTTCTGATTGGAGTCATCATCCATGGCTCCAGTGCATAGCCAGCATCCCCCACAAGGTGGCCATATGGGATGTCCCCCCTGACAAATACCTGGTACAGCTGTGAGGCATGGCAGATGTGGGAGTTGTGGTAGCTTCCAGGGCTGCCAGCACACACATCCATGATAATGCCATGGGCATTGCACACAACCTGGCAGTTGATGGAGTGGTATCCCTTGCGGTTTATTTAGCGCCTACCATGCTCACCAGGTGGTGACTTGATGTGTATGTGCGTGCAGTCTATTGCACCCAGTACCTCCGGGTAGTCTGCCACACGGTGGAAGAGGCGCATATTGCTGGCCAACTCCTCCTGAGTTCGGGGGAAGTATATATGCTCATTGGCATGTGGTAACATGGCATCCAGGAACTGGTGGAGTACCCTGGATGCTGATGCCTGTGAGATCCCCATGATATCTCCAGTTGGCCTTTGAAAGGTACCTGTGGCTAGTATTCTCAAACTTACACATACCTTCATGTTCACTGGGATGGGTTCCCCTCTGTTGTTTCTGGCTCTGAGGCGTGGCTGGCACAGCTCAATGATTTGATGTATGATGTCCTTGCCCACCCTGTAACGCTCTACTATCTCTAGATTATCTAGCCCCTGGTAGGTTACCCTTGGTCTGAACACTCTTCTCCTCCCGTGCCTGAAGTAGTTGTCAGCATCATCCTCCACACCACCTTCAGTCTCCAACACATGCTGATGAATCAAAGCTATGGCAACTCCCAACATGTACATTTTAAAAGTTCCCCGTCTGTTTACACCGATGGTGCAGTGTTTGGGAATACACAAGTGTGTGTGAGGTGCCTACACACTTTATACTATTGTGCTTTGGAAGCTGATGATGTCATAGGGTGTGTATGTACAATCCGAGCTGCAGGGTATCTTACTTATGGGATTTACCACAGGTATTGCTATTGTGGGGCCTTTGGTGTTGAATTACACTTGGCTGCCGTGGATCATCTCTTGCTCTTGCCTTCATTTTTCAAACCGATTCCCCTCCCATTGTCAGACATGCATCCAGCAGCCTGCTTTCTTGTTTTGTACTTTCCCAACCCAGGATTGTGCTGCGAAACATGTTCTGTAGCTGATCTACTGCAGGTTTGCTTTGTTCTGCTGTGACAGTTCTCTTTTCTTTGCAATCCAGCACCTCCCTTTTCCTGTTCTGCAGTTTGCTGCTGGCAGCCTTGTTAGCTACCATCAATGGCCCACTGTGAGTTAATAGGTGTTAATTACTCAGTTGTACTCCAATTACCCTGCTGTGGCATTTCCTTATTGTCTTCCTGTAACCTTCCTGTTTCAGCTGTGGTGCGTGCCGCACGCAGCCGTTTACCGGGTTTCGAGCGTGTTGTCATCCATGTACACATGTACTCAGCTAAGCAAAGCTATGGCTACATCCACACCCCTATCCTGCGGCTTTGCTTAGCAATGGGCAACCCAGATTAGCAATGCTCCAATGTGCTTACAGTTACTGTGGCACACCCCTCTCCTGATGTCATGTATACTTCCAGGCCACTCCTCGGTGTTATACTGCTACTCTGTGTGGTACAGCCTTACGCCAGCAAGGCATTTGCGATTCAGTATTACTTGCCTCATTTGCATGGCACTGACTACTAATTCCTAGTTACCGTGCTGAACACTGTCACAGACCCTTAGCAACCCTTGCGCCTTGGTTGTGGTGTAGCATGCATACCACTGACTATTATGGCAAAATCATGATTTGTGTTACATTGCAGTTTTATGACATCTATATATATTTTCCTTGTGTTCCCATTTGTGCACCCATGCACTGCGGTTGTACTTTGCATTAGTGTGGCCATAACAATAAATGTTATTTTTTTATGTGTTATGTATGTTTTTTTATGCCATTGGCTGTATATATAGCCACTGGCATATGTTAACTTTGTAATACGTAAGTTTGGTCCGCTTTCATGGCTCCAATGTTCTGTTTAAAAAAATGCAAACCGTTTTTTTTTTTTATTACATTTCTGTATGCTTACTCTATGCCTGCACCACTTCATGAATCGCTATGTACCTTCATTTGCATGCTGCACTACTGCGCATGGGGTGATTAGCATACATGCGCCAAGAGCTGCGCAGCTCTGGCGTACGCTGGTAGTGCACTTGGAATTGGCTCATACCTGAATCGCTCGGCGGCCATATTTAGCGTTAGAACACCTAAGCTACTCCTGCACCTGGCGCAAGCTTCATGAATTCCAGGGGAACACTTTTGTGATGGAGACCTGAAATGCAAAAAGGAAAACACAATCCAGCTCAGGATACATGAAATAACTTTGTTCATGAGGAATGAAAATAAAAAAGTAAAATGTAAGCTTTTGTACACAGAACTTCTTCAGAATGTAATACAAATCACTAAAAACAATCATTTACAAAAATTATTTCTGTGTTTCCTAAGCTTAATTTTTCCGTCATGCTTTTTTTGTTTGTTTTGATATGTTATTTTTGTTTGGTCTTATTGGTTTTGTGTAAGCTAAAGCCAGTTGCTAACAGTTATACTTAATGCCTTGCAGTAAGCAGGTCTTAGGGAGCTCATGGTGAAACCGCTACAGAGGGAAAGGATGGCAGTTAGGGATTTTCTGAGTTGGTATTTATGAAAAACCTTGGATATCAAAACTGTTTTTAATTCACAGAGCAATGACCACCAAACAGTGTGTTTCACTGTTAATATAACTGCACATTTTTACTGAACCAAAGTAACATTGCTACCTTTAGAAGGGCTAATTTTTGCAAAATGGGAGATTACCTCCAAAAAACAATAGTTGTAGGACTAGTAGTTGAAGAACTCTAGGGAAAAAAACATCATCTGAAAATGTAGGCAAGAGTCTTCTGTGTAAAGTAAACTGTTGAAGCACAATAGAGAAAACCTTTTTGAGCAGTTCTCCAAAGTAATAGTTCTCTAAAGAGGAAGAAGTAAGATTAAGAAGAAAAGAATATCCTGAAGGTAAAATACAATCAAGCAGGAACAGCAGGTAAAGCACAGCAGGCCAAGGAGGAGGGAAATAATCTCGAAAGCAAAGGCTGAAACTGGGTAACTGATGCAAACTCTCTGGGTTAAGCACCTGAAACATTTTTAGCTGTACTGTAGTGATCATAGATGATTTAAGGGAAGTATGGCAGAACTTAAAGCAAAAGGTGGAGGAAACTGGCACAGACTGTGAGAAAGAAGAAATTGTAAAACGTCTGTTTGGTATTAGTACAACAAGAAAGGGTGGCACCAAAATTAAGAAAGTTATTTCTTATGGGAGGAGTGGGTTAATGCAACACCAGTCAAATGGTTTACTATCAAAATGTAGAACGGCACTTACACGAAGCTGGGATGGTCGAATGCATGTTTCCCAGTTTCTGTAATGCTAATCTGGAAATGTTGGAATCCACATTAGCGAATGGCAGTGTACATTCACTAATATGAGACTGACGTTCTGATTGAAGATCGCACTACAGTGGGGATTGGGAAATTTACCCTTTTTCTTACTGTAGTGCAACCTCGGAGTTGACATATAGACTATGCACGGGGTGTGGGGGTGCAGCGGGGCTTGCCTTTCTGCAAAACAGTAAAAACATGTGGTTTATAGTTATAATTTCTACGGCAGCTTCACCACAACAGTCTTCGGGTTTGACATCATATCCTCATAGTTCAAATAATTTCAAATGGGGATATCAAGGTGATGATTGCCGACATTCTGTTAAAGTGACATTACCAAATTCGACAATAACTGTGAGCTGCCTATCGGGAGCTAGGATCCGCCACATAACACACGCACTCAGGTCACTCCAAAGCAAGTACAAATATGACTCTGTCATTGTCCATGCTGGCGTGAATGACCTGAGACGTACCTCCCTGGACTACATGAAAAGAGACATAGAGGAGCTCTCTGATTATGTAGCCCAGGCTGGTATGACCCTGACCCTGAGCAGCATCTTGCCCTCACCAAGAATGATGCCACAATACAAAGACAAGATTATCAGCTTTAATAATTGGCTCAAGTACTGGTGTCATGCTAAGGGGATCCAATGTCTGTCTGCCTGGGATGACATGTTGGACAAGCCACGCTGCTTCGCAAGGGACAGCTTGCACCTGTCACCACTGGGCTTCCGGATATTGGCCAAGGCTCTTGCCACCCCCATAGTGCCTTTTTTAGGCAAGGTTCAAAAGACAAACCCACCTCCTTAGAAAACAAAAATGAAAAAAAATTAAGGGTAATGCTGCTCAACACCAGAAGTCTAAATCTCAAGATGCAGGCACTCGATGCACTCCTCAGTATGGAGAACATTGACGTCTGTGCAGTAACTGAAACCTGGTTCAAGGCTCCTGAGAGCACCCCAGCACTACCAGGCTATACCTCGTATCATGCTTTTCGGCCCCAAAACCCAGGCCGAACCACAAAGGGAAGGGGAGTGTCCATATTCATCAAGAACACCCACACCTCCAGGTTAGTAGCAACACATGAAGCATCAGAGACCATACAGGTGCAACTAACCATAGGCAAAACTGCTATACAACTGGTAGCATGTTACAGACCACCCTCCCAATTTCAGGAACCCCACTCAGCCTTCCTGAAGACATTGGAGGATATGAATGTATCACAAAATACCATCATACTGGGAGACTTCAACTACCCAAACATAGATTGGGTACATTATTATAGCCCTAACACCCTAGCCCAAAGGTTCCTGGAATTCATAAATTCAAATGCACTGGAACAACTAGTCACCTCTCCCACTAGGGGAGATAATATACTAGACCTGATCATCACAAACATGGGGACAAAATGCTCCACACCGGAGGTATACCCCTCACTAGTGAGATCTGACCACAAACTAATCACCCTGGATATACATATCCCACCTCCACCACCAGCACAAAAGACCACAGTGAAAAACTTCTCAAAAGCAGACTACACTCTTCTTAAGACTGAGATGGTATCCTTTAAGTCCACTGGGCCAGTGGATACCACATCCCATAATGCCGAATCCTTCACAAATGCTTTCTATGGACATCTCCAAGAATGCATGGATCATGCAATCCCAAATAAATCCAAGTCCCTCTCCACTAAAGGAAAGCATCCTGTCTGGTGGACCTCAGCCATTAACAAATTGTATAACAAAAGAAGGAAGCTACTGCACGACAGAGCAAAATCCCATAAAGGGAAGACATCTCTGATCAACATTAGCAGGAAACTACATTCTCATAAAAACATCCAAGGCCAACTTTGAGAGAAAAATCGCTAAGGACACTAAAGATAACCACAAAGCCTTCTTCAGCTATGTTAGAAACCTGGGCGGAAATCCTCAGATATGCTCAGAGTTAGTTTACAACAACAAAAAATACACTGAACCCACAGATATTGCCAACATTCTGGCTGACAGGTTCAGTGCAAATTTCTCCCCTCCCTCACCCCAAAAGAAGAAATATTTATCCCAGCTGAATGTAATCTCCCTATCATCTCAGATGTCCAAGTGAGAACCGCCCTCAACAAAGCTAAAACACAGCATCAATGGGACCTGACAGTATCCCGGGTTGCGTGCTACGTGAACTCCAAGAGGAGCTAAACCCGCACATAAAAATGCTATTTAACCTTAGCCTTACTACAGGATATGTACCTGATCACTGGCGTACAGCAACAGTGGTCCCACTCCACAAAGGGGGTACCTCTACAGACCCTGGGAACTACCACCCCATAAGCTTAACCAGCCTGGTCTGCAAAGCTATGGAAAGAATCATTATGGAACTCATAAACAGAGACATAGGGGACCTACAGACACTTGACCCCACCCAGTTTGACTTTGTAAAGGGCAGATCCTGCCTTTTGAACCTGGTTGACTTTTTCGAAACAGTCACTAGAGCCATTGATGAGGGCAAAGCAGTCCATACAGCCTACCTGGACTTGGCTAAGGCCTTCAACACAATACCCCACTCAGGCATCATAGATAAGCTCAACAGCTTAAACGTAAACCCTTATGTCACTAGATGGGTTGCAAACTGGCTAAAGGACAGAACCCATAAATCTAAAATCGCTGGAGCAATGTCAGACTCAAAGCCAGTCACAAGTGGTGTCCCACAGGGATCTGTCCTGGGACTCCTCTTGTTCAGCATTTATTTCTCAGATGTTAAAGCAAACATGGGAGGGTTGTGGCCGACAAAGTTCGCAGATGACTGCAAACTAGGCGCCATAGTCGATACACCAGTGGACACATACATCCTACAAAAAGGCCTCACAGAAACGGACAACTGGTGCCGGAGTCACGGCCTTAAACTAAATGCCAAAAAATGTAGTCATCCCCTTTGGGAAAAACAAAGTACCCACAAATTATCACATAGACAGCAACCCACTGAGTACGGAAAAGTAATCAGAGACCTAGGGACCCAAGTCGACAGCGACCTCTCATTTGACACCCACGTTGCCAAAGTGGTTAGAAAAACATTCTACCTTGCACACCTCATCATGAAGGGATTCACATCCAGATCCAAGGATGTCATTGTACCCCTATACTCCTCCCTCATCAGACCCATGATTGAGTACAATGCCCCATTTGGTATGTACCTCACCCGGCATTTGCAACAGCTGGAGAGACCACAAAAGTACCTCACCAAGTGGATCAAGGGTCTCCAACATATGTCTTATTCTGCCAGACTAAAGAAACTCCAACTCTATTCCGTAGCATACCGCCTGCTCAGAGGTGATCTCTGCCTGACGTACAAAGGCCATGTCCAACCAGGAACTGATGGACATGCTCCACCTCAAAAAATTCAAATCCATCAGGACCACGAGAGCTAAAGACTTAAACCTCAGCACAAGTAGGAATAGGACATGCTGGAGGGATAGATTCATAACCCAGAAGCTTCCCATGCTTTGGAACAAGATCCCAGTTCATGTTAGGCAGAGCCCCTCACTGACTCTCTTCAAGAGAAATCTTGATGAGTGGATGGGAGATCGTATGTTTACCCCAGGGGTCACATCTGTATCAGTGCTAGACAGGGGCACAGTAAAATAATTCTATTATATAAGGGGACCTTCACTGTGTCACTACTAGACAGAGGCACAGTATTCTAAATCTATTCTGTGCATTTTTGTACCAATTCATGGGGTGGCGAAAGCCACATCACTATGGCTAGGCTTACAAATGCCCCAGGGCAGATAGCCTAGTACTAAACTATGAAACTATGAAACTATAAAATGATTAGAATTTGTTGTTAATTTCAACATTTTGATAGTAAACCCAGCCAGGCAATAATTTGATGAAAATGAACTCTTAAAAGATAATGGGAGTAAAGCACTGTCACATGATAGGATTCATTCAAGAATTTGTAAATGCTACTTGTGGAACTAGTCACCATTGACACATTAAGTGTAGCTTGGACCTCGGTAGTTTTTAAACTATGGGCCCACCATACTTTTTTACCATGAATAAATGCATGTATTCTTTTTGACTCAGTGTTTCAGTTGTTTTAAATGTATGGTTTTAACTTATAACAAAAGTACCCATTTCAGAACATTTCAACCATAAAAGACCACTCAGACTGCTTCATTACAATCAGCCAACTTGAATACACATGCCTTAAAATATCTGATTGTGATAAAAAATGTTCCCAGTAATAAACAGTATCTACAGTAAAAGTAAAATATTCCAACTTGTTTCACATAAATCGCATTAGTGATGTAAAGCCAGCCTATAATAATGTACAAACAACAGCAGTCATTAATTTCTTTTCCATCTATAGACACATTCCATTTGCAGGCTAGCAATTATAGTGGCTCTGTTGTCTTTGAACCTCTTAGGTGTCTGAATGTAGTTTATAAAAGAAGATAAATAAGAGTCATGACATCGCAGCTCTGTTTTACAAACACACAGTTGGTGGCTAGCCACAGCAAAATACTCTTACAAAACCATATCTAGTTGTGTTTTGGGTCAGCAATTTTTCTTCAGCAAACCCATATCTCTCAGCTGGGATCAATTATCATTAATGTTTTTAATTTTGCCTCACAGTTTTCCTCTGTCCAGTTAAAATTTATGATTTTGGAGCAAAACACTTACTTATTACACTCAGCTTACTAGACTCTTCTGAAACATGCAGTTTAATACAAGCCCTGTTGTGCTATTAACTTTCTAAGGAATTATTGCCGACCCTGGATATTTTTGATTTTATCTTTACTTGAGGCAAGAAGCTGAGAAGCATTAATTAACATACTGAAAATGAATACCAGTGACAGTATTGGAGTAAAGATGGAGTTAATGTCAAAACACAGCTAACTGAAGCACTACACACTCATATTGACATAAGCTTTTCAGCTTTTTCCCCAAAAACATGTATGCTGCCATGTTGCCATTGTCGTAACATTTGTCAGTAACTAAGAGAAATAGCAGATAGATGCATTTAGTCATATATTAACACTTCCACGTCACACAAAAATCAATGTTTCAGTAAACCCAAGGTGTAGCTCTCAGTTTCTTTGATCAAGAATCAGGGACAAAGCCAAATTTAATGGTGGGACAAAAGGCCAAAATCAGGGAAATTTTTTTAATGTTTCTCTAATTCACTTAAAAGTTTAAGAAAATAATAGGTTTTATATATCACCATGCATTTTCTGAGTACTAGACGTATGAAATGCTAACAGGTTCATAGGTGTGTACTAAGCTAATGACCCTGGTGCCTTTACAAGCCTAGCCATAAGATTACCCTAGCGTTGTGCCACTCAAACTTAGTTCCCAGTGCCTCTGTCGAGCAGAGCCATTGTTGTTATCCCCGGGGTGAATTTTCTATTTCCCATCCACTCATCAAGATTTCTCTTGAAGAGAGTCAGTGAGGTGCAATGTTTGACATGTATGGGAAGTCTGTTACATAGCATGGACAGTCTCTGGGTTATGAACCTGTCCCTCCAGCATGTTCTGTTGGTTGTGGTAATGAGGTTGAGGTCTCTGGAGCATGTCGTGCAGAGGGATTGAGATTTCTTTAGATGTAGCATTTCTAACAGAGCTGGGTCAGACATGGCTTTGTAAGTCAAGCAGAGATCGCCTCTAAGTAGGCGATATGAGATAGAGAATAGTTGGAGTTTTTTGAGTCTGTCCATATAGGACAAGTGTTTAAGATCTAGGATCCTCTTTGTGAGGTGCTTTTGCGACCTCTCCAGTTGTTGCAGGTGTCTAGTGAGGTACATGCCAAATGGGGCATTGTACTCGATGACTGGTCTAATGAGGGAAGAGTAGAGGGAGACAATGCCCTCTTTCTTCCTGGATGCAAAATCCTTAGTAATGAGATGTGCCACATAGAAGGATTTTCTGACCACAGTGGCAATGTGATGATCAAAAGAGAGGTTGCTGTCAACCTGTGTTCCCAGATCTCTTATAATGCCTTCTGCGTTCAGTGGACTACCATCAATGTGGTAATTCATGGGAACTGGGTTTTTCCCAAAGGGGATGACGACACATTTCTTGGCATTGAGCTTAAGACCATGGTTCTGACACCAGTCATTGATCTCAGTGAGGCCATTCTGTAGGATGTTAGCATCACTTGGGGAGTTAATAATAGCTCCCAACTTGCAATTGTCTGCAGACTTTGTCAGCCAGAGTCCCTTCATGTTGGCCTGGACTTCAGAGAAGTAGATACCAAGCAGGAGAGGACCCAGGACCGAATCCTGTGGGACTCCACTCATGACTAGTCAGCAGTCTAACTTGGAGTCAGCTACTTTCACACTGTGGGTTCTATCTGTGAGCCGGTTTGCAACCCACCTAATAATATAGAGTTGATGCCTAACTTAGTGAGTTTTTATATGATTCCTGAGTGGAGAATGTTATCAAAAGCCTTGGCCAGATCAAGGTAGGCTGTATGAACCACCTTGCCTTCATCCGCATCTCTGGTGACTGACTCAAAGAAGTCAACCAAATTGAGTAGGCATGATCTACCCTTCACAAAACCAAACTGTGTGGGATCCAGAGTTTGGAGATTCCCTATATCCTTGTTTATTAGGTCCATGATGATGCATTCCATAGCTTTGCATATCAGACTCATCAGGCTAATGGGGCATTAGTTCCCAGGGTCTGTAGTTGCTCCTCCTTTGTGGAGATGGATGACTGTAGCAGTGCGCCTTTTGGTAGGGACAAAGCCTGAGGTGAGGCTGTGATTGAACAGGGCACACAGGTGAGGTGCCAGTTCACTCTGTAGTTCATGCAGAACACAGCCAGGGATATTGTCAGGTCCCATAGAAGCTATATTCTTGGTAGTGGACAGTGCTGTTTTAACCTGTGCAGCAGTAATACTGGGTGCCTGGCAGTCTACTGGTATTGTGATTGGTCCTTGGGGGGGGGGTAAAGTTGGCACTAAATCTGTTGGCCAGTATACTGGTAATATCTGTTGGCTCCGTATAGGACATACTATTGTGCAGTAGCTCAGAGGAAATCTAAGTATTGCCGTGGAGATTCTTTACATAACTATAGAAGACCTTGTGGTTGTCTTTACTATCTGCTGCAATTCTGTTTTCATAGCAAGCTTTAGAGGATTTGATGAGGGATCTCAACTTTTTGTTGAGGCTAGTAAGGGAGTTTTTCCACTCTTGCGACTTCACCTTATTCCGCATCAGTTTCCTCCTTCTGTTGTAGAGCTTCTTTATGGCAGGGGACCATCAGATTGGCTTCCTTTTTTTGGAGGAGAGTGTCTTGGTTCTATTGGGTATGGCGAGATCCATTCATTTGTGTACGTGTTCGTACAGTGCATTGGTGTATGATTTGGTGGTCATGCAACTATCCTCCATTTGCATGGGTGCTGTGAAGTTAGCCACCTCTGTTTTTAGGAGCCCAAAGTTAGATTTGGAGAAGTTTCTCATGGTGGTTACCTTTGCAGGGAGGGGGGTGGGAGAGATATGGATTTCCAAGGTGATTAATTTGTGATCAGATCTAACCAGGGAGGAGTTGACTATTGGTGTAGAGCAACAGTCACCCATGTTAGTAATGACCAGGTCAAGGATGTTGCTACCTCTAGTGAGGGTAAGAACGAGTTGGTCCAGGGCATTGGAATTAATGAATTCCAGGAAACATTGGGCAAGTGTATTCGTACATGAGTAGTTTTCCCAGTTAATGGAGGGGCAGTTGAAGTCGCCTGGTATGACAGTGTTAGGTTGGGCCCTAATATTCTCCAGGTTGCTTAGGAACATGGAGTGTGAGTCTTGGGACATGGTTGGGGACATATAACAGGCTATGACCTGAATTGCTGTCTTACCCAATGTTAGCTTCATTTGAAGTATCTCTGATGCGTTATGTTGGGCTACCAGTCTGGAGGTGTGTGCATCCTTTATGTATATAGAAACACCACCGCCTTTGGAACTTCGGTCCAAGTTCTGGTGCATAAATGTGTGGCATGAATTATAGTCTGGTAGTTCCGTGGTGCTTTCTGTTGTCTTGAACCAGGTGTCTGTTAACAGCACAAATGTCGACGTTCTCCATTTTAAGGAGTGCTTCGAGTGAGTGCATTTTGAGATTTAGACTTCTAGCGTTGAGAAGCAACTCAGACTGCATTTGTTTGTAGCTGTTACGGTGGTAATTTGGTCTTTGGAACACTGCCTAAAAAAGCCACTATAGGGATGGCAAGAGCCTTGGCTGGTATCTGGAAGCCCAGGGGTGACAGATGCAGGCCATGAAATCTACTTATCTGGCATGCCCCTTTAATTAAGTCTGAGCAGCAAGCAAAAAAGCAAGGTCTTAACAGCGAAAGAAGTAAACTGTAAGTTAGGCAGTGATGTTGAAGAATTTTTAAAATCCCTATTTAACTTACAGATAACGTTTTATTAAAACATACATAAAGAAGAAAGAAGCTGATCATGCAGTTGACTCAACTTGTACAGCATTAGTAGCAACCAGTCCTCATCCTGTCTACACTATATCACCACATCCTCAACGCATGCTTACATTTTATTAAAACAAATAAACGGTGTACACTGTCTCTCTCTCTCTCTCTCTCACTGGCTTGGAACTCATTCACTGCCTCACTGTGACACTGAGATAGATGACTGTCTAGTAATTGTTTAATACCAGCAAGGACACTACTTTCACTCCTGTTATTGTACTATTAATTTCCGAGTCCTTGGCTCCGTCGTATTGGTTAGCTGACCTGACAGCTCCAATCATCTTATCCAGCATGGAGATGCATTCCAGCCAGGTGTCAGTCAGAAAAAAAATAATACACTAACAAAAGCAATACTACTTTTGTCATGAGAGGTAATATTTCCAGTAGATTTAATGCATTCTATGACTGGAATGCCTTAGAAACGCTATCTGCCTTATTTTCCTGGGGCTCAGCTCTCTATATGACACCAGTGACCCTTATATAGTACAGGTCAGCTCTGTCTTCAGTTTGCAGGTAATCAAGGTCATACGCCATTATTTTATCCTCTTTATCATTTCTATTAGCCCTAGATAAAAAATGGATGGGAAGTGATATCCGTTTCTTAAACAATACAGTCCTAGATAAAAATAACATATGAGACATGATATCTACATCTCTCAAAATGTTTAAAATTTAAATTAAAGTGCTATGAATCAAAATAGTCTCAAACACTTGAAGATATGTAGTATTCCTCTCATCAGAAACTATTAGGAGACCAGTAGTGAAGCAGCAGACAGTACTTTGGTGATATAAACACAAACTCCTCAGCTGCTTTCCCCAGTGTAAGAAACTGGATACTGACCCTTGCAATCTAATTCAGGTCCACTTAAAGGTCCTCCATTAACATTCACACCACTTTTTGCAATGTACTAAATTAACTAAAATTCCTTTTCTTTGTCTAACCTTCAACACTTTAGACTATAAAAGTGGTACTAGACCAGCTCTACACATATAATATTCTAAAATTAATTTGAGCCTTTCAGCTGTTCCCTGTTTCTATAAAAACAGCCACTAACATATGTAGTCTGGTCCAGTTCCACCCTCATTTATTAACTAAGCAAAGTACCACGCAAAAACTTCACAGCTTTTCCAGCACAACCAAAGATGAATTAAACAGGGATGGGTGTAGGATATTTTTTTATCCAGCTACATATATCAATATACAGCAACAAAAAATATATCAGAAACTGCTGACTGAACTCTAACTAATTATCAAAAAAGTGCACTGCTTCCAGGAGTGCTCTTACAGAGGAGGCCAGCTCCTTTATTCCTGTTCTCCATAAACATTGCAACTACTAGAGTGAATAAACATGGATGAAAGAAACATTTAATTTTCCAACAAAACTGAGGCTGGGATTCAGAAAGGTTACCACTAGTGTAAACTGTTGCTGATGGTAGCTGCTTCCAGCTCTTAGAAAGCCGTACCTACCTGAAAGAAGTAGATCACTACAGTGGTACAGTGGGCTGTCAATGTGGCTTACCACAGATGCTAATGAAGCATTCTGGAGAAGCAGCAGATAGTAAATTACCATCTGCTCTTTCCTCAGAAATGGCTGCAGGAAGGGTCTTGTGCAGCTCAGTGAGTCATAGATCCTTATTACCAGCTATGATAGTTAATTCAGCCAAAAGCTTGCTTTCACCAATTACAGTAAACTCTTAGTTAACTGGAAGACAAGCAAACAGCACTCTCAAGCAACTGGCAAAAAAATTTCGAAGAAATACAGTACAATTGTCATGTGTTGCACTTTCAGTTTCTCCCCGCAGAAACATACCTTACATTTTTAGAGTTTTAGAGTTTAAAAAAAAAAGATAGGAATAAATTCACTCTCTCCCCAACCTGAGAACAAGTCATACCAAATATATAGTATAGGGTACAGTATTAGTCAGGCCTATTTTTAATAGTAACTCTCAAGCAACCAGAAACTACAGTTATCTGGCATCTACCAATCCACATGGGTGTTGGTTAATTGAGAGTTTGCTGTATTTTCAGTAAGGGGCATCATGTTAGAGGTATGTGCTGGGGAGTTTAGTGGATTAATAGTTTCAGGCATGTGTGTCTTTTTGTGTGGGAGTGTATGTAGAAATAAGAGTGGTTAAGTGAGTAAGTGAGTGTGTGTGTGTGTGTGTGTGTGTGTGTGTGTGTGTGTGTGTGTGTGTGTGTGTGTGTGTGTGTGTGTGTGTGTGTGCCTCTCTGTCTGTCTGCCAGGGTGGTCACAGTAGGGGGTTAGATAGGGGATAGGTGTGTGAGTGTGTGTGTGTGTGTGTGTGTGTGTGTGTGTGTGTGTGTGTGTGTGTGTGTGTGTGTGTGTGTGTGTGTGTGTGTGTGTGTGTGTGTGTGTGTGTGTGTGTGTGTGTGTGTGTGTGTGTGTGTGTGTGTCTGCCATGGTGGTCACAGTAGGGGTTAGATGGTTTGTGTGTGTCTATGGTTGAATGGGTGGGTGTATGCATAACATGAGTGCAAGCAGGTGAGGGGGATTTTGATGTACAGTGTTTGTGTGAGGGGAGGTAATGTGGGAGGGGATGTGTGGCTGCCCTACCTAAACTCCCCTTGAATGACAAGCAAATCCTGCAGTACTGAGGTGGAGGCACTTGATGTATGGCAAAACACTAGACACCAGGGCAAATCATGAGTAATACCCTAATCCACTAATAAAGTTAATAGATCATGGATTTTGGAGCACAAAGCATGCAATACCATACAGTACTGACTGACTGTAAGGGAACATGATGTACAAGGGCCATGCTTAAAACTTCTAGACAAAGCCAGGGGGTGAACAGTAGATGAATTCCATGGAGACCTAATTCACTTAAAGAATTAAAAGAGCAGTAGGTCTTGCATCACAATTCATTTTCTGAACAATAGTGATAAGGAAAGTCTAATAAACTGTGTTACTGACTCAGTATAATCATCCATGATTTGTGAGGGATAGGGAAAACATAAGCTAGCATCAGAGACATTATTTTTACTCAAAGAGAGGTAAAAAGTATGGATTTATGTATGTATGTGTGTGCTTGGATGCCTTTATGTGTGTTGGGGGGACTGAATGTTGGGGGGGGTATTTGTGCTGCACTATGCATCAACTGCTAGAGGTGGTTACCACATGGACAGCAGAAAAGAGCGTTAGCACTTGCGGTAATCTTCAAGTGATTCAGAGACATGCATATTAGCCAATAACAAGATATTTCCTCATTACAGCTACTGTGTCTCTGAACTGCTGGTTTCTGTGATCAGACTAATAGGTCCTTTTTGCCACTGCCTTACCATTCGGAGCCAGGCCTGTTTTTGAATTCTGAATCCTGGCCCAAGTATTTCCTTCGCCAAAGCTTGGCACATGCAGGCATCAACAAAACTAGTATTTGACTAGCCATATTCAGTAATGTGATTTGAAAGTCAGCTGTACAAAAATCATGTTTATATTCCAATAGGGATTTAATTGACTGCTCCAAACAATTTAAAACATATGGTGATTTTAAAAAGAAAACAAAAATGCAGTTATTCTCACTCCCCTGCAAGTTGTCTAGTATTCTACAGGAAAAAAATCAGTTACTAATTACTAGCAGACAATATTAAATATACTCTTACAAATGTGATACCTTCAGCTGTTGTGTCTGTCTCTTTCTTTGACGTATCAGCTGCAGAGCTATGTATTCTGTTTTTCCTCCCTTTCCAATTAACAATTAATCAACCTTACACACTAGCAACTGACATGTTTTGCCGCACAGCACCGGGTCATAAAAATAAATTGTTTCTAGCTACCTAGAAATAAAGCAAAATAACAGCTAGAGAATAAAGGAAATTCCATAGCTCTTCAGTTTTTCTAGTGTACATCAGTTTATAGTGCCAGTGTTCTGTAAGACTAAATAAAAGAATTATTTCTGACTGTTCTAGCTACTTTAAAAAATAAGTTAAAAGAACTGCTTGCAGTCCTTCATTCAGTTCAGAAAACATCAGAGGTATTCTGATAGCAAGCAGTACTTTATGCCATGATATTAAATAATCCCTGGATATAATATCCTGAGACTAGACCGAGTATCCAAGAAAGATGGTAGGGGTTGCTATCCTATATAAATCTAGCTTACAATTAACCACTCACAACTGTAAACTACATATAGACTCCAATGCAGAAATTCTTATCTCCAAACTTCATCTTAACAATTCCAAATCCGTCTATACTATCTGTATATATCTACCACCTGGTAACAACACTGCCACCATGGAAAACATACTTTGCTGGCTTTCCCAATTCCTGCCCCAAGAAACTATAATCCTAGGCGACACAAACATTGACTGGAGCTGCTACTGCAGCAGCCTCCCCACAAACCATATTATATGGGTATTCCCAAACCATTACCTCCCCCACCAGAATAAATAAATCTAACAAGAAATCAAGCTTATTAGACTGGATTCTCATAAACCATCATCCTCACATTTATGATTCAGGAACCCTCCCTGATGATTTAAGTGACCACTTTCTTACCTATATCATCAGACATGAAATCAACTCTCCCATTCCAATATCTGTCAAAAACATCAGATCTAAAAAGTACTTTAACCCTGAACTATTCCAAATGGAACTAAGAGCTTGCAACTGGTCTCCCTTACAAAACCTCCCTTTAGATGAAGCCGTTAGTTACTTTAACTCCAACTTTATTGCCATTCTCAACCACCATGCTCCAACCAGATTAATTAGAATTAAAACCAAATCTGCTCCATGGCTTTCAAAAGAAACCAAATATAAAATATATCTTAGAAACAAACTTTGGGCAAAATGGAGGAAGACTAAAAACCCTTTCGACCAACTAACATTTAGACAGCTAAGAAATGAAACCAAGAAAGCTATAATATCTGATAAAAGAAACTACTACCTACAATCCCAACAAGCTTATCAAAACAACCCATAAAAATTTTGGGCTAGCATTAACCAACTACTCCATCCAGGTCAATCCACTACTCCAAATCCTCAAAATACTGACCACAAAAATCTATTGAACACTGCTAATGCTTTCAATACCTTTTTTACTAATGCTATATAAACACTAGCTAGTCAACTATCACCTAATAACTTCACTCTACCTTCCTATAAATCAACCTTACCCCCTACTTTTCATATTCAACCTGTCCCAGCAACAAATATTCTAACCCTTCTACAGAAACTAAAATCATGCTCACCCTCAGCAGACCACCTACCTGCTAAATTCCTACAACAATCAGCCAAAGCTATTGCTTATCCCATTTCTATTCTAATCAATAGAACTATTACCGAAAGTCATATCCCCAGTTTATGGAAAATCTCCCATATTATCCCCCTCCATAAAGGTGGACACTCCACTGAACTCTCCAACTACCGCCCTATTGCCCTTCTCTCTCCTTTGGCAAAGATCATGGAGAATTGCATTCACAGACAATTACTTGACCATCTAACCCAAAGTAATTTATTTTCCAACTGTGAACATGGATTCAGACCTTCACATAGCACTAGTACTGCCCTTCTTTCCTTCACAGATTGTATCAACAAAAACTGCAATCTTAACAAGCTTTCTTCAGCACCATTTATTGACCTGTCTAAAGCTTTTGACAAGGTAAATCACCAAATTCTCATCAAAATACTGAAATCCCTGTCACTAGATACATCTTCTATAAAGTTGTTCCAGTCCTACCTTGATAAAAGACAACAGGCAGTACTATGGCACAAGTCTCTCTCCACTCACCTGCCTGTCAAACTTGGTGTCCCTCAAGGGTCCATCCTAGGACCTCTACTTTTTTCCATATTTATTAATGACCTTCACCTTGCCATCCCCAAGCCACATGCATACAATATGCAGATGACTTCACACTGATATGCTCAGCCACCTCCTCTTCTGAACTTTAATCTCTTACCCAACAAGTATTTAACACAGTTGAGCAATGGTTCACACATAGATGCCTTCTCCTAAACCCCAAAAAGACTAAACTCCTCCTCTTCTCTCCCACCAATAAATCCTCTCCTCTTGATTTCTCAGTTATCTCTACCAATAAAACTATTATATCCCCTGATCCAACCACCAAACTATTGGGTATCACCATTGACAACAATCTGAACTTTGATATCCATATTAACAATACTATAAAAACTGTCAACAAAAAACTTTGCTCTCTCTATAGGGTAAAATCCATCCTCTTACCTTCAGCTAAAACCACTATAGCACACACTCATCTAATCTCTTCACTTCTTTATGCCTCACCCATTTTTACTAATCTATCTGAAAATAACCTTAGCAAATTGAAAATGTCTTACAATAGCATTGCCAGATTTGCTACAGGCAACCCATTTATAACCCACCATTGCATTAATTTAAAGCAGCTGGGATGGCTTGAACTACAAAATCTGATTAAATTCCATCAACTATCTATAGCCCACAACACTTTTTACAAACCTTCCAAAACTCCTATTCTATCCACACTCATCACTCCCTATAAAAACCTGAAATCCTTAAGGTCTTCTCAGAGACTTCTAGTACATACCACTAAACCAAACAACAAGGCTGGTGACTCCCTCTTTTCTAATATTGTTGGAAAAGCCTGGAATCTCCTCCCCAGTGAACTCTCCTCACTTCCCTCAGTATCATGCTTCAAAAACAAATTGAAAGTGTTCCTCAGAACACAGTGGTTATGCCCCTGTACTAAGTCTGACTAGTTATGTATCTCTTAATACTTTGCTCTTCCTACCCCTTCTACTCATTAACTGTAATTCCTTCCTTATTAACCATAATACTGTCTCCCTCTAGAACATCTTGATTGTACTAGCATGCTATGTTATGCCTGTATTCTGCACTGCTGAATTTCCTGTGATAACTTGTAATATGCATTATAAATATGATTTTTTTTGTTTAATGTTTCCTTATTTGTTATCTTGTTAATTTCATTGTTCTATCTTGGAGCTTATCTTCCCAGGCCTCTACTGAAAATGGACATGTATCCAGTTAGACTAGCCCGGTCAACAAATGTAAAATAAATAATAAATAAATAATCCATCAACTTGTATAGTATACCTCGACTCTCTCCCCATTAGAAATAAATTCCTCAACACTGTCCCCATTAATGATGAATCATAAGACCAGTAGTTTACATCTGTTCTGAACACTTGTGTGTTAGAAAACAAATGTGTTTCTGACTACTGCTACCTTTATTAAAAAAATAAGCCCAACAAAAGAATATACAGTGCATGACATGTTCTCTAGTTCCTTGTAATCATCACGTGATCTACAAATAAGTATTAATTTTAAATTATTTTAAACAGTCAAGCAAGTGTAACACTTAGAAATCTGAATAACTGAGCCCTCCTCCTTCTGTATGAGAAATAAATCTTTCTAAATGTCTGTAAATGCTGTTTTCATATGTTTCATTATGGTGAAACAGCATTATTTACTATTTAGGTCCATTGAGTATTTCCAGGCACAGCTAGGACATAAGATAGACGTCTAGTGTAAATTAAACAGAATACATAGTATAAGAAGAAAATATTGGGCAAGTCACGGGTCTTTATTATATAAGACAGCAGGCATAACATAAGAATGCAAAGCATAAAAATAAAACATTTTATTAGAATCATGCATTGCTCAAGTCAGAGGTCATTATTAAATAAGAAAAAATATGTTGTATGTATTAACTAATGTTGCATAAACAAGATAAAATTAGGTTTGAGACAAAGTTTTACACTGAAATAATAACCAGATAGCATAGCTAGTATTAGCTTAACCACAGTTGTGGACAAAGGAGCAAAAATAATGCATTTCTGTATTTACATGACTTGTTATATAGTTTTGCTAGGTGAGATCTTATATAAAGCTGGTGTACAAAAAAGAACTGCTGCATAACTATTATAAGGAAATATATTTTAACTATTGTCTCCAAAACAATTGCAGCTGTAGGACTGTCCGAGGTATTTTAGCATTTTTTTTTAATTTGAGATAGTTGACCTCTTTCCTATAGTCTGAGCATGATTCCAGCTGGCAAGAATGATTTTACTGAAGTTGTTTTCTTCACTGACCTTTATAAAAGGGGAGTGCTGCCTTGAAATTTCAGGGTGTAAAGGGTATATTTTGTATGGAGTTCTGCTGTGACAGATGGGCAGTAGCTGATATTCAGCAGCTTGTGTCAAAAGATAGAGAAAAAATGTCAACCCTGCAGTGACAGAGAGATAGAATGCTATTCATACTTGGGGACCAAGTTGATGAAACTACAAATGTTTTTAATAAGTGCTTGTAAATTCTGGGTATATATCGAGAGCAGTTAACAGTAACAGAGAACCAAAACAAGTGCTTAGGGCACAAGCTGTCAAGTGGTATGATCAGCAGATGCTAGTAGTGTGGAAATGCAGCACTCAGATTGATTTATGAAGCCATGGGGATATCACAGCCTCAGAAATGAAAATGAATGCTGATACTGCATTTGCAGTCAAGGCTGAAGAGCTGAATTGCCCACTGAGCTAAAGAATTGCATTTTTTTTGCAATTCAGAATTGAGAAGCTTTAAGTTGAGAGGGGCACCAGTATGGGCATCTGCCCAGGGCAACAGATGCACTAGCTACTGTTATGGAGTAACAATAGGAAGTACATATTCTAGATGAGGAATTAGAATGTTAATATTTAGAGCTATGATGAGATAAATGGAGGTTGTGTAATGTGTTTTCAGCAGAGAATTGAATGAACTTTTCCTGTAATGCTTTGGTATACTTTTTAAACATTAGGCTGGGCCATGTGTCACTCTTAGGTATTGATGATACTGGACTATTGAGAGATGTATTTTGCCAGGGACAATGATGACAGGTTTGATTTTGAAATATTTTGGGAGTATTCTAAAAAAGAATAAAAGCAATTTGGAGGTGTTAAAGGGTTAGATGATTAGTTCTGAGTCAGTCATGAACTCTGTTTAGGTTGGACTGTAAATCTTTCTTCATTTGTTTGGAGGAGAGAGAGAGATTATCTGGGCAAAATGACATGATCTACATGTAGGGTAAGCAGACTCGATGTCTTTAATGTACAAGGAGAACAAAATAGGGCCTAAGATAGAACCTTGAGAGATACCCAAGAAAAAGTGACAACATCCATCTTAAAACTACCAGAGTGCATTCTGATGGTTCTATTTTCTGTGCAGTTTTTTATACCTGTTAGTGCTGGAAATGAAATCTATTTAAATAAGTTTATTAAGAAAAGTCATATCATGTGCACTTTCAAAAGAATCCACTCAAGTCAGTAAACTGCTGCCTGGCAAACAACCCTTTTTCATGGCAAGAAATATATTGTCAGTGACATTGCATATGGCAATGAGGATGTTGTGACTTTATTGGAAGTTGTTTTGGGGTCATTTAGGAGGCAATCTCTATTTATTATTTATTTCATCCATTCATTATGTATAAATTACTTTTTTGAAAATTGGGTTTGTTAAGATGAGATTAAACTTTTGTGTGACGTTGAATTAGCCTTTTGACTGGGACGATTAAGGAGTGTTTGAATTAGGAGGAGACAAAACCAATGGTCACTGGCAGTTTAAATATCAACATATATGCTGAGTTCCCTTACTCATAAAGAAGTTGTGGAGACTTTTGCTTTTGTATCGAATTCTTTCAGTAGTGCGCGTAAAAGTAGAATGTTAATGTGTCCATAGTAAAAGGGATAGATTTGGTAAATTCCTAGGTATGAGAGATTGGTGGCCATTTTTGAGAAAATGGGCTACTGTCTGTTAATGATATTTTTGAGGTGGAGTAGTAATAAACATTTTTTGCAGGTTTTGAGGGTGGACAGATACATGAGAAATTTGGCATTATCTGATGTTTTACTGACAAAATAAGCAACATTTGTATTACCTTCCTAAACCTTCTTTGCTGAGACGCCATGGAATGCTGCTTTCTTCTCAGTAATGCTGATTTTTATTTTTTGAATTAGAAGTTTTCAATTTTTTCTTAGGTTTATATATTTGACAATATGATTTTGGCTATTTATTTTCTAGTTATACCATACAGAAACATTTCTCTTTAATAATACTGTTACATCTGCAGTAATTCATTGGTAGTAGCAGCCTTTAGCCTGTCTGTTGAAAAGGAGTAAAGTTTAATTAGGATGCTTCTTAAGATGGAGATGAAAATTGATATAGCTATTGATCAGTGGTCTGCAGATCAACTTGTAGTAACAATTCTTGTGCATCAGCGAACCTATATTTTTTTACAGTCTTTATAGAAGCTTTGGGAGATTTAAAAGAAAACATTGTTTGCATAGGTAGGTGATTACTGAGAGTATTAGGGAGGTTAGAGAGGCAGAAGACACTCAGAATTCTTTGAGGACTATTTGTGATTATACAATCCAGAAGCAAGCCAAGGTTGTTGGCAGTAATTGTGTCATGGGAGTTGTAACTGCCTGAGTGAGATTTAGTAAGGGTATTAGTCGGCCTAGCTGAACTTTATTTTCTCCTACAAAATCAGTGTTAAAGTCCCCAAAGATAAGGTGTTCCTATTTTTTTTTCTTCAGATTAATAGAAGAGGGGGAAAGCATGCCCGAAGGCAGGTAAAGGCTAGGACTGTGATAGTGAGGGTGGGAACTTTGAATGTTGGCAGTATGACTGGTATAGGGAGAGAGATAGCTGATATGATGGACCAAAGGAAGGTTGGTATATTGTGTGTGCAAGAGACCAGATGGAAGGGGAGCAAGGCTAGGTGTATCGGAAGTGGTTTCAAATTGTTTTATCATGGTGTGGATGGGAGGAGAAATGGCGTAGGCATTATCCTGAAGGAACAGTATGCTAAGATTGTTTTAGAGGTGAAAAGAGTGTCGGATAGAGTGATGTTTATGAAGCCGGAAATTGATGGTTTAATGATGAATGTTGTTAGTGCATATGCTCCACAAGTTGGGTGTGCGATGGATGAGAAAGAAATTTTTTGGAGTGAGTTGGATGAAGTGGTGATGACTGTACCCAAGGGTGAGAGACTGGTGACTGGAGCAGATTTCAATGGACATGTTGGTGAAGGGAACAGAGGGGATGAGGAAGTGATGGGTAGGTATGGTGTTAAGCAAAGGAATGCAGAAGGTCAGATCTTAGTGGATTTTGCAAAAAGGATGGACATGGCTGTGATGAATATGTATTTAACAAGAGGGAGGAGCATAGAGTGACATACAAGAGTGGAGGAAGATGCACACAGGTGGATTATATCTTATGTAGAATGGCCAGTAAAGGAGATTGGAGACTGTAAAGTGGTGGCAGGAGAAAGTGTAGTTAGGCAGCATAGGATGGTGGTTTGTAGGATGACATTGGTGATCAAGAAGAGGAGGATGAGTGTGAGGGCAGCACCAAGGATCAAATGGTGGAAATTGAAAAAGGGTAATTGTGAGGTGATGTTCAGGGAAGAATTAAGACAGGTACTGGGTGGCAGTGAAGAGTTACCGAATAGCTGGGTAACTACAGCAGAGCTAGTAAGAGAGATGGCTAGAAAGGTGCTTGGTGTGACATCTGGAAAGAGGAAGGAGGACAAGGAGACCTTTTGGTGGAATGAAGAAGTACAGGAGAATATACAGAGAAAGAGGTTGGTGAAGAAGAAGTGGGATTGTCAAAGAGATGAAGAAAGTAGACAAGAGTATAAGGAGATGAGGTGCATGGCAAAGAGAGAGAGAGGTGGTGAAGGCTAAGGATAAGGTGTATGAAGAGTTGTATAAAAGGTTGGACACTAAGGAGGGAGAAAAGGACCTATACCGATAGGCTAGACAGAGGGACCGAGCTAGTAAAGATGTGCAGCAGGTAAGGGTGATAAAGGATAATGAGGGAAACATACTCACAAGCGAGGAGAGTGTGTTGAGCAGATGGAAGAAGTACTTTGAGGGGTTGATGATTGAAGAGAATGAGAGAGAGAGAAGGTTGGATGATGTGTGGATAGTGAATCATGAAGTACGATGGATTTTCAAGGAGGAAGTAAGGATAGCTATGAAGAGGATGAAGAACGGAAAGGCTGTTGGTCCAGATGACATACCTGTGGAAGCATGGAGATATTTAGGTGAAATGGCAGTGGAGATTTTAACTAGATTGTTTAATGAAATCTTGGAAAGTGAGAGGATGCCTGAGGAATGGAGAAAAAGTGTTTTGGTACCGATTTTTAAGAATAAGGGTGAGGTGCAGAGCTGTAGTAACTACAGAGGGATTAAACTGATCAGTCACAGCATGAAGTTATGGGAAGGAGTAGTGGAAGCTAGGTTAAGAAGGGAGGTGATGATTAGTGATCAGCAGTATGATTTCATGCCAGGAATGAGCACTACAGATGCGATGTTTGCTCTGTGAGTGTTGATGGAGAAGTACAGAGAAGGTCAGAAGGAGTTGCATTGTGTCTTTGTGGATTTAGAGAAAGCATATGACAGGGTGCCTAGAGAGGAGTTGTGGTATTGTATGAGGAAGTCGGGAGTGTCAGAGAAGTATGTAAGAGTGGTACAGGATATGTACACAGTGGTGAGGTCTGCAGTGGGAGTGCCAGATGCATTTAAGGTGGAAGTGGGATTACATCAAGGATCAGCTCTGAGCCCTTTCTTATTTGGTGATGGACAGGTTGACAGATGAGATCAGACAGGAATCCCCGTGGACTATGATGCTTGCAGATGACATTGTGATCTGTAGTGAGAGTAGGGAACAGGTGGAGGAGACCCTGGAGAGGTGGAGATATGCTCTCGAGAGAAGAGGAATGAAGGTCATCAGGACTAAGACAGAATATATGTGTGTGAATGAGAGGAAGGATAGAGGAATGGTGAGGATGCAGGGAGTAGAGGTGGAGAAGGTGGATGAGTTTAAGTACTTGGGATCAACAGTTCAGAGTAATGGTGAGTGTGGAAGATAGGTGAAGAAGAAAGTACAGGCAGGATGAAGTGGGTGGAGAAGAGTGTCAGGAGTGAATTGTGACAGACGAGTACCAGTAAGAGTGAAAGGGAAGGTCTACAAGAGGATAATGAGACCAGCTATGTTATATGGGTTGGAGACAGTGGCATTGACAAAAAGGCAGGAGTCAGAGCTTGATGAGGCAGAGTTGAAGATGTTAAGATTTGCACTGGGTGTGACGAGGATAGACAGGATTAGGAATAAGTATATTAGAGAGTCAGCCCAGGTTGGAAGGCTTGGAGACAAAGGCAGAGAGGCAAGATTACATTGGTTTGAACATGTGCTGAGGAGGGATGCAGAGTATATTGGGAAAAAGATGCTA
Source organism: Protopterus annectens (assembly GCF_019279795.1). NCBI lineage: Eukaryota > Metazoa > Chordata > Ceratodontiformes > Protopteridae > Protopterus > Protopterus annectens. Next base: position 962,412,107 of record NC_056747.1, read on the forward strand.
AGGATGAAGCTGCCAGGTAACAGGAAAAGAGGAAGGCCTAAGATAAGGTTTATGGATGTGGTGAGAGAGGACATGCAGGTGGTTGGTGTGACAGAGCAAGATGCAGAGGACAGAAAGAAATGGAGACAGTTGATTTGCTGTGGCAACCCCTAACGGGAGCAGCCGAAAGAAGAAGAAGAAGAATATCTAGCATTTGTTTGTTTCTAGAGAGGCAAGGTTAGAGGTATATATATATATATATATATATATATATATATATATATATATATATATATATATATTCCTCCCAATTCCTGTTTTATTGGGGGATCCAGCTATTTGAATGAGTAGCCATTTAGGGTCATTTTTTTATTTGGGGAAGTAGTTTATCTTATCGGTGTAGCTTTGAATTTTTTTTTTTCCAACTAAGAGAATGGTGCCTCCACTGTTTTTACCCCGGTTAAATGTTAATAAATATATTAAAATTGCTGAGTAGAGAGGCTGCAGAAGCAAATTCATTTTGTAAAGGACTACCCTACACTCTTTTGATAGAAATATTAACACTTGTTAGCATCATTTTAAAAGCTAGCCACTAAATAATATAGTCTGATTAGGGTCCACTTCAAGCAATCAAGGAATTCTTAAAATAAGTCACATAAACCACAGCCAGAATCAGGAGTAATTTCAGAATAACCCATGACCGGGTACAGGTAATGCAGAATTTGCCCACAGTTGGCATGGTTTGATCTCAAGGACAAAGTCCATCTGATTAAACAAAGTCAGCCATGGGTAAATTCAAGATTACCCACACCCAGTTATGGATTATTGCCATTATACAATGGCATTATGTAAGAAAAAATTGTATTAACCTTTCTAAATAATTTCATTGTATAAATTGACTTTAGTCCTCCTCCATCAGCCTATGTTAATCTAAGGCATCCAAGATATGTGCTCTGCATGCTCAAACTGTAAAAAAGTACATTGCTCTCTGCCTTCTTTAAGGTGTTTAGGAGTTTTCATTGTTTTTGTTTTCCTGGCCATGTAGTGTAGCTGTTTGCCGCACATTGGTCATTCTTTCTTAAACGCTGTAGTCATCTGGCAAATCACTGAGGGTGAAGTCATTAAATAATGTCAGATATCTATGAAGGGGTGCTCCAGGCATCGAGATCAATGAGGGCTTTTTTTTCATCATATCATATTCTATTATTCTGTTATTCTATTATTATGTCTGTAGAACAGCTTACAGGCAGCAAGATTTCTTTTTCAACAGTTAAAATTCTCCATTTACCAGCACTGGGAATACATTTTAACTGAGTTTTCTACAGGAGAATGCTTGGTTTATAATGAGCATGCTTCTTGGTCTGTCCAATCAGCATCCATGTTTTTGAATATTAAATTAGTTGTGGGAAAAATAGCTAGAATCGAGGAAAGTTTTCAGTATTACTTTATTCACTTTAAAAGTTAATATTAAAAGAATGTTTGCATCTATATGCACTTTCTGAGCTACATGAAATATGAAAATTGCCTGACATTATTTAGAGACTGTAACACTTTTTGATTTACCACAAAATCTAAAATTTTACCATGTACACGGGGAAAATATGAGGGGAAAAAAGGGACACACTGCAAAATTCTACTGAGGATCATTATGAAAAGTATGATCAGTGTGCTTGCTATACAGTCATGTAAAGGCCATACTTTGTTTCTATGTGGGTATGTTTGATTTACAATTGGCATACTGGGTGTCCAATCAGCTTGCATGCTTTTGACTGCTAATGACCACTTATTGTATAATGAGTGTTCAAAGAGCCCTTCTTTTTGTTTATTTTCCTTATATTAAAATGTCAGGAATAGTCTAATTGCAGTAAACTCTTAATAGTTTAATAGAAATCTGAAGTGCTCACATGTTCTCTGCATTAAAGCCATTCCATCATATAGTATTATCCCCCTTCTAGCAGCTAATCACAATTACAGGTCAGTGTTTCCACTCTTTTTTCCAGCTTCTCTCTTATACTATTATTTCGGGTGAACAAATAGTTTCTGACTGCTTTGTACTATTTAAACATTAGAATTAATAAAAATACAGACTAGATTCTCACAGTCCTTCCCGCTACATACTGTTCTTCAGTTAAATGATTTATTCTAGGTCAACAAACAGAAGAAGGGAACTAGCAGAACATGTGAATTATGCATTCAGTACAGCACATGGAGGTATATGTGGTACAGATATTACAGCACATGGAGGTATACGTGGTACAGATATTACAGCACATGGAGGTAGATATTACAGCACATGGAGGTATATGTGGTACAGATATTACAGCACATGGAGGTATATGTGGTACAGATATTACAGCACATGGAGGTATACGTGGTACAGATATTACAGCACACTCAGGGGGGTTGCATTTACTTTTTACTAGCCCTAATAAAAGTAAAGTTAGTGCAGTACACTTTCTGAGTCTGGTTAGCATTTTGGCATGCTTGGCAAATGCATAATGTGCATCTTACCCCTGTCTCATAAATACTTATGCACATTATAGTACTAAAGTTTTATAGTTAGAGACAACATTGAAAATTAGCTGCAGAGAATTCTAACTTTTCATACTAAACAAAACAGCAGGGTGAGAGTCAACAAGGTAACTTATTTGCAATTAAATATGCAGCAGTAAACAGAAAGTAAAGAAATTGCCTACACACTGACTGGTAATGCATATCAGAGCTGTGCTATCCATCTGTCTTTCTCTATTTCTATATAATATAGATAGCTAGATGGGTATTGTTTAGGCGATCAAATGGTACAATCATCACACAGAAAAATGCCAACATAGTGCATTGACAATCAACTGATCGAACACTGCCAGCTTTGTTTCTGTGCAAGAGTGCAAACGATAGGGACTGGGGACTTTGCTCTTCACCCACTGTAGAGCAATTTCAGAGCTGGTATATGTAATTAGCAGGGGGTGTGGGGGGATGATTGGCATGGTGACTTGCCCTTCTACAAAAAAAATATTGTTTATTTTTTTTTTGGGATTGACCAGTTTTTATCAAACTTACGCATTTTGATTATATGAGTATATGTCTAAGTGTCATACACTTGTAAGTGTGTGTGTGTGTTTGTGTGTGTGTCTGTGTGTGTGTGTGTGTGTGTGTGTGCATATATATATATATATATATATATATATATATATATATATATATATATATGTATAGATGGATCACTATTGCTTTATTGAAAGAACACAAGACCAAAATTGAAAAGACAGAGATGAGAAAGTCGTAAGTTCAAAACAATGCATGTTGACATTGCCGAAACTAGAAACTATGAAACACCAACTGTGCATGTCAAACACTAGTAGTAGGTTCTGAATGGAGTTTGCGGACACAGGCAAAAAATAGGTACTACATTTAAACACTTAATTTTAATAAAAAATGTACCTTTTTCAGTGCTTGCTAATGGACATGGTAGAACAGTGAGGACTGGGAAAGTTACCCTTTTCCCCAATGTAGTGCGATCTCAGAGTGGGTATATATAATTTACAGGGGAGACAACCCACCACATGTGGCATGCAGGAGTGCTTGCCCCCTGCAAAACATAGAAAAATGTATATTTGTCTGTTAAATTGTATATTTAAATGTAGCAGCTGATTTTTTTCTGTGTCCGAGATCTCTGTTCAGAAGTTCCATTTGCTGTCTGACATGTGCAGTTGTGTTTTGTTGTTTTTAGTTTCGGCAATACAGAGTTTTGCTGTTTTGAAATTATGATCGTCTCATTGCGATCATTTAAATTTTAGTTATCTGTTAATTCAAATCTATTGAAGTAGATCAATATATATATATATATATATATATATATATATATAATATATATATATATATATATATATATATATATATATATATATATATATATATTATATATATATATATATATATATATATATATAAAATATTGTTGTCTTTTCAAGTCTGAGAATAACATTAATGTACATGCTGTAAGAATGCATAATTTAAATTTAATGCGTCAGTCTAATATAAGATGGTTGCTATGATATGCACACTTAATATTCCGGGTATTTCACATACATAGGTGAGAAATTTAATGAAGTATACATTGCTAGACATGATCCCACCAGAGCATTTTCTTTCTTTAAACAGTTACTGAAAGACTTTCCTGATGAGCTTCGAGCAGACATTGCTATGCACCTGAACAAAGACATACTGCAGCTGCCCTTGTTTGAGTCTGCCAGCCGTGGCTGTCTGAGAGCCATCTCCCTGCACATCAAAACTTCTTTCTGTGCACCAGGAGAGTATCTGATTCGACAGGGTGACGCACTGCAGGCACACTACTTTGTATGCTCGGGGTCCCTCGAAGTCCTTAAAGACAACATGGTCTTGGCAATACTTGGTAAGTGAGTAGGAAATATGACAAAAGTCATAATTCAGTGAAAAAGTAGAATCTCTTCATGTAATGGTGCTTGAAAAAGTGTGTTTGCAACTTCTGTAAAAATGTTTGTTTTAAACTTTAAGCTTTCAACCAATAAGTGAACAACAGTAAACTTTAAAATGGAAAATAGCATATAGAATTAATAATAGCAAAATATATAATAGTATCTACTTATCAAAGCAAAGACAGCAATTAAAATAATAAAGCTTATAGCTAGCAATCAGTTGATAAGTAACAGTGGACTATAAACTATATGAAAAAGAGGGGATAACCATATATACAAAATAAACTTCAAGAATTTATATTGAATGTAAATATGCCAAGAGCCAAAATACTGGAACCTGTAGTATGTCAAGATGTTCGACTAAAGGGAAATACAAAGAAGTAATTCATGTGTCGACTAATAAGCATAAATATGAGTTGGAATGAGGCAAGTGTCTGCTAACAAACCAATTGACAGTGGGGTTAGTGATAACCAATAAGGAAACTTGAGCCTGTCATTGGAAGCATAGTGCTTAGCAAGGAATAGGGAAATAAAACAGACAGGGCAGTTAAACGGGACTGAGGAGAGGTAGTTGTGGTTGTAGGGTAACAAGGAAAAGGAATAGCTACAAAAATAAATGTTAGCTAAAAAAATGGTGAAATATAAAAAAATATATATAAAACAGATGATGAGACAGTTATAGGTTCATGCTAGTAGTATGCTCACAATTGACTTGTCCTGCAAAGGGATAAGGATCTAAAATGACTTAAGACTACCTTCTTTAAGTGAGAAAGTAGAAAGGCTCATGATAAAGCATGCCCACAGATGTATGATTTTACCTCAAAGGGCTTGATTCTTGTAACTGATGTTGGAAAACAATGAGGTAACTGGTAGTCTGATAAATTGTCCACTCTTACTAAGGAACTAAGACCGTAGACCCTGTTCCAAGAAATTAGATAGCACTTTCCAACATGAAGCCATATAAGCCCTTGTTAGTGAAGAAGCCAATGACAGCCATGATCTCCTGTTAAGTGGCAGGGATTTCAAGCTCTTTGATAAACCCATTTAAAAGGTAACTTGTAAGCAAGTGAGCCTTACTTGTAGAATGTTCCTAATCCAGAGAACCACAGTGGACCAAAGCTTATGAAGTACAGGGCAATCCCAAAATTTGTGCAAAGCCATCAGGTTAGATAGCCCACAGCCCTTACATGGTATAGCATCACTGAACCCTTTTAGGATAATAGCCATTCATCCTGAGTGATTGTATATATTTCACCAATTGCTCAGCCCAGTTAGAGGGCTTACATATGCCAGTATTTGATAGCCAAGAGTTAACAGAAGCTAGGGTTTCTTCTTTAGGAGAAATATTCAGTAACTTAACTTAACTTCTGCAAAACTGTAGGATAAAGTCACAAAGTAAAAGTGTGCAGTACACAAATGCTTCACCCAGCTTGCTTCTGACATAGTCTATGTGCCTGCACAGCAGCTGCATACGTTACAGACCATATGAAAAATATATCATCAGGAAGTGGACAAGTTTCATACTTGTATCCATGCGTACTAATTTGTCGGTTAATCCAATGACAGTAGGGCTGCGGCAAATTTTTGTAAAAACACATTTGAAAGGTGATAATTTACTTATATGAATGATTTCAGGAAAATATTAAGAAAAACACATAATTCTGAAAAACATCTGTAAGACTAGAGTCTGTAACTTAGCCTGAAGTGCGTCTAGACATCGTGTATAATAGGAAAACAAATAACTGTGCATTCATTTTAAAGGAGAATATTATTAAGTGGGACATGGGTAGTTGGATTGTTTGAGCCTGATCTATATAATTCAGTTGTCTCTATCAAAATTCTTTTTAAAGGTGCTAAGAGTTTTAATTTTATATTTTGGTAACTTGTGATTTCAGTTATGGTATCATTCTTATCTGCAAACTTAAATTCCAATATATGTATATGAAGTGTTAGAATTCAAAATAATTAATTTAGCTCTTCTAATAAAATAAGCATTTCATTGTGAAAATCTTTTTTGTTGTGTGGGGGTAAGGGTAGAATATCAAACTATTAGAGATCCAAGCCTTGTAACATTCTTCCAGTAAGATTTGTCTCTGCTGTCTTTATTTGGCTGGTAGAAAGTTTGTATTAGTACTTAAAAAGAACAAATCAGTTGTTAGTTTGCATTTATTGTGGTCTCACAAAACACCCAGTGTAAGGGAAAATAAAATTATGTTATGCACTACATGAGACTGCAGTTTGTGTTTTATTCCATATAAAAACTGTGGAACCTCACCAAGAATTCTCTTCCTCCCCAAACTTAGTCTGCATTCTTCTTTCTGTCTCTCTAAACTCCTCTAAATGTATAACTTCACAAAAATGATATGCTATTTCTCCCCTCCTCTAAGCAAAACTACTTATATAAAAACTGCTAGAAATCTCTAAATCTCCAAGCCTGTCTGACATCATGTTAATATGATGCAGATTACATCAACTATTATCTTCTCAAGTAATCTATTGTGAATACATTGTAGTATTTTAGAAGCATTTTAGAAATTAAGTCACATTTTTAGCAAAACTCTACAGACAACTGGCCATTTTTTTCAACTCTAATCTGCTTATGATGTATTGTGTAAAGTCTTAACTAACACTATTTTTGTTTTAAAAATTGTATTCGATCTGTGTATATATCTAAATGTATTGTTGTCATATCCTAACTTACATTATTGTTGTAAAAAGTAAAAATTGCAATCTATCTGTGAATGTACCTAAATGTCTAAATGTGGAGCTTTTCTCCCCAAGCCTTTGCTGAAAATGGGTGATGTGACCCAGTCGGACTATCCTAGTTAACAAATGTCAAATAAATAAATAAATAATAAATAAATAAATAACTCTACATTTCTATTCATATTATAAGTCTGAATACCATGCTTGGTGTTTTAAATATATTTTTAATTTCTTATTACAATTTCCAAAATGCTAAAATAACATGAGAGACTGACCAGGCTTCTGCAGTTTTATTTTTCTGTCACATTTTAAAATGAAGCATATTGAATGCTGTTTTTTTTTATTCCGCACATTATGCCAAGATATGGTGCCTTGTACTGCTCTATAAACCCTGTCAGTGGCTGTTTGTGGGGCATTGTAGCCGTAAATAGTAACAAGATTATGTTTTAGTATTACTGGCACTGCCCTATAAACTCTATCAGTGGCTATTTTGTTATTAGCATATAGCGTTACATATGATCAGTATTAAGTAATAGACTGCCAGTCTGTAAACCTAGGGCTTGGACTAAGCCTGTTGTTTCTGCCCACATTCACCTGTTATGGGTGTAGCATGATCATCATTCTGACTGACTGATCTGATAGTCATGGTTGCAGGCTCATGTCAGTACCAAAGAGAACAGAAAGCTGTAAGTTCCATTCCCCACAAGGCTCACACCAACTACTACAGACACCAAATGACATATTTTAGTTTTTTACCAGTACCAGAGACTGCAGTACACTTTGAGAGAATGATGTACTCCTGGGGTGTCTCCTGTCATATAAAATGTTTGATAATACCCTGTCCTGTCTTTTCATGATTGAATAATTAACCATGTGGAGCATAACTCTCCTTAGCATATAGGTCAAATTTCTCAAATGACTAAAAGAAGCACACCAACTCTATAATCAGCTCCTGGTCCCCTTCTTCTGTTAGGAAAAAGTTGAAAATATGTCACCTGCCATCTAATGTCCATTACGCAAAAGTGACGTTAAGTAAATGAAGAAACCAGTGAGTTCATACTAAAAGCATTGACATTGTCCATCAGTCTTACTCTCTAACAAGTACAAGATTGCTTTTAATCGTTAGCGCATTTTTGTAACTTCCAGTAGCTCACAAGTCCAAGAATTTTTTATTTTAGTTTTATTTTGTCCTTTATTGTCTGGATTACGTCTTCTAGGCTAGTGGCCTCTTTTCAGGGGAGACCGAAGGTAGCAAATATACAATGAGAAGAAATTTAGGCAGGACATCTGGGAACTTCTACTCTTGTCTATAGGTCCACTGGATTTTTTTACATTCACCTGAGCTTTAAGAAATTCAGGTGGATGGGACATCAGAGTATCATTTCATTTAGATTATAGATTTTTAGACCCATAACTCTATGTCTGACTTCTGTCTATGCACATCAGAATGATTTAACTTTCATAAATCATTCTAATGCCGTCAAGCTTTAAATATATCAGTTATGTATGCTCAATTACCTCAATGGTGCATGTTTCAGTTACCTTGTCTGTAAAGAAAGTTTGCCTCTTAAAATGCATAAATTGCCCGTCCAGCACCATGTCAACAACTGTCTTTCACAAATGCCTTATTTTCTAAAATATGATGCCTCTCTGTAGCCTTAGCACTTCTTTAAAATCTGTGTAGTTTTCAGCCATGTTGGCACTCTTTTGTTTTTCAAAGTGAATATACAGTAGAGTTTTATATTGATTTGAAATACCACTTTGCTGAAGTCATCTAGACTTATAATTGGCTTCTTACTTTTATTTTTAGGGAAAGGAGATCTGATTGGTGCTGATTTTTCCAGTAAGGATCAAGTGATTAAAACAAATGCAGATGTGAAGGCACTGACCTATTGTGATCTACAGTACATCAGCTTGCGTGGCCTGTGTGAAGTCTTGGAACTTTATCCTGAGTATTACAGCAAGTTTATGGCTGATATTCATCGAGATCTTACATTCAATCTTCGAGAAGGAAGTGAAAAAGATGTATGTATATATTTAACTGTTATCAATAATTATTTATTTATTAGTGGGTTTTGCTACATGTAATGTCCATAATAAATTATGACCATCTAGTATTTAAATGTACATTTTGCATAGATTTTTAAGATTATTACTTCTATTAGTGGCTCCTTCTGTCAGTACTTTGACTAGCTGTGTCATTTCAGCATTCAGTCAACCAACACAGTGTTCCTTGTAGGTCATATCTTTTCCAGTGGTCTTCCTTTATCTTTGGCCATGTTCCTTTGTTTTTTCTAAACTGATTTGCTTTTGCAAAGTAATGCTTTATACCATCATCTATCTAGCTACCAATTGGTCTATCTGTATATATGACATAGTAATGCTACTGCTACAGGATAACAAACTTTCATGCAAATCACATCATCTGTCAGTTTTTATTTTGTTTTGTTTTTAAGGTCCACACCTTGTATTCACATTTATGTTAAACATACAAGTTAAGCAATACAATGTCTTTGCATTTCACAGAGTAGCTTATATAGAAAATGCTTTTATACAATTCCAAGAAAAAAAATATCACTTTCTCCATAAGTTTGAATTCTAATAAAGTAAGAAATATTTATAATGTTACAGTAATGCAAGGTTACCAATACTATTTTTAAAATTCCAAGCAAATTTGAATATGGAGGTGAAT
>NC_056747.1:962426934-962506934 GCF_019279795.1 Protopterus annectens
TAGTATTTCTGTTTATATTTTTTCTAGAACTGGAAGTCTTTTGTGTTCTTTCGTTGATTACATTTTATACAAGTATGGGTGCTGATGGGTTTTTACTTGAAGGTGTCTGTGAATTGAATAATCTACTTCAGGCTAACCTCATGGTTAATGAGTGCTTAATGGATGGTGTTTCAATTCATCAGTTTTAACTCTCTGATTTAAAAATTGATGAATAGACTTCAACACAGAAAATCACTGCCGATGAGATTTCTGTGTGTGATTCACCATCTGTGGTGTTTTCTCTTTTCTTAAGGTTGTGCAACTGTCTGTCAATGTATTGAAGTAAGAGAATGTGGTAAAGGTCCCCATTCAAAAAAAAAAGCTTAAATGTTTGTCATCTTGTTGAGTTCCTAAAGATTTGAAATTATGAGATGAGTTCTTGATGAGCTAGGACTCAGCAGAAAATATGGAACATTTACTGCACCCCTTATTATATAATTTCTTTAATAATTATGTCAAAACTGGCTTTGCTCATCCTGCTTGGAAACATATAAATATAACATCACCACCAAAAGGAGAGAGAAGTAAAGACCCATATTATTGTCCAGTAAATCAAACTAGCATTACTGGGAAGTACTTGAAAACATTTCTGATGAGTTCCTTTACTGGTTATATATCTATTCTGGAACATCTTGACTATCTGTTCGAGTACTTCTTGACCAGTACAATATGTATTCAGCAAAAAATCGATCTTGTTTAGTCAGCTTAATAGAATTCTATATCAGTGAGGCAGTTAAAAAGGCCTTCTAGTAACAGTGGTTCATATTGAATTATCCAAACCCTCATATGGAATCAGTTGTGCTACTTTAATATCTGAAACAAATGCATCTCTAACTCTCCCACCACCACCATAAACCTATACGGATACACCCAACTTATTTCTTCACCCACTTTTCTTCATAAACCCACAAATATCTGCTCTATCTTGGATTGGATACTTGTCTCTAAGCCTGACCTCTGTCACTACCCTGAATCCCTACCAGACTCAATCAGTGACCACTCCCCTATACGTCAAAAAACTAATAAAACTCAATCAACTAAAAACAAAAAAGAAAGGCAAAGCAGGGAATTCCCCTCAAACCAAATTTAATGTTAGCGCTTTTCGTCCACTTGCATTAATGAACTTCATCAGACAAATCACACCCATCAATTACGTTGTTAAATAAGTCTTACATCAAATGACATCACAAGCATCCTCAATACTTTAAAGACAAAGCAACATGTAAAGTTTATATTTACATAATTTAAATGATTTATATGATTACATTCAAGTACAAATATTTAACTAAATATGCAAGTCAACCTGTTTTAACTTAAAATTTTTTTAAATTATATACAAATTATATTATAAATATTGCCTATCCAGTGATTTCAATTTTAGAAAACATTTTATAGAACAATAATGATTTAAACCAGGGTAGGCATGGGCATTTAACCTCAGCTGCCAAAGCAGCTCCCTTTCTTCTAATTTTAAAGTTCACGGACCACCCCTGATGTCTTTACAAGCTTGTTCTATTACTAGAAAAAGAAATGAATGATCAGGGTTTAATACTATGTGCTTTGCCAATGCATTAATTGTATTTTGCTTGCCAATATTATACTGGTGGTCATAAATACGTTGCCTTAAGTGCCTTTCAGTTTTTCCTATTTAAAAACTCATACATGACTGGCACTTGGCCAAGTACACCACACCCTTCATGTCACAATTAAATTTACCTTTTAATTTGTAAATACAATTATGGATCTGAAATTCTTTTGCGACCTCAATGTATTTACAAAAGTGACACCATCCACATTTAAACATCCCTATGCTTTGGGTGGAGGACTTCCTTTCTTTTTCTATAAGCCCTTTTAGGTTACAACCTCTTTTAAAAATCACATTTGGTTTTACACCCAAATTCATCCTAATAGATACATCTTTCTTTATTAATGCCCAATGTTTTACTAAGATGTCTCTCAAAGTACCAGCATCAGAAGAAAAAGGGGTGATAGAATTTACATTATAGCTAACAGTAACAGGTTCTCTTGACCTTTCATTGAAAGTATTTTCAGTCATTACATGATCAACTCCATCACTAGTTGTTCCCTTATTTAAGATTTCAACTGGATTTCCAGGAAAGAAATAAGGTCTTTTTCAAACTGGAATATGAATTGCAAAAATGTTGTAAGACCAGTAATATTATCTACAAAACTGGCTGCTGTACCAATATCTCCTTTCCAAATTATAGATATGTCATCAGGTAATGGGTATACCAATGTACCATATCCCTAAGCATTTGATCTTTAAACAAAAATGCCTTTTCCCAGTTGGCCATCATGCAGTTAGTGAAGCTCCCCCCACAAGAAGACCCCATCACTACCCCAGTTTTTGCAAGTAAAACTTGTTATTGAACAAGATGAAATTGTTAGGCAGAATAATGTCTAATAAACTAGCAGTTAAATTAATTTCATCACTTACAAATCACTTATCAAATGTATACCTATTACCTGGATGACATATTTATAATTATAAATCACAGATAAAGATTCTAGTTGTCTACTGATGTACTATGTTCTTCATCTGTAAATATGTTGTAAGTAATTGCTATGTTAAATTGTTAATCGCTATGTAATCCAATGTAACTACTGTCTGTTTATTTTAACTGTGGAGTTTTTCTCCCCGAGCATCCGCTGAAAATGGACTTACATCCAGTCGGACACTCGCGGTTAACAAATGTAAATAAATAAATAAATAAATAAATAAGTTGGAAAGGGGATATTGGTACAGCAGCCATTTTGTAGATAATATTACTAGCCTTACAACATTTTTACAATTCACATGCCAGTTGGAAACTGACCTTATTTCTTTCCTGGACATCCAGTTGTTTAAGGATAGGCTGAATAAAAGATATCTGGCTAAGATTTTTAAAAAATCGACATATTCCAATGCCTTTTTACACTTTGAAAGCGCCAACCCTTACCATCAAAAAAAGGCTGTGGTCAAAGGGCAGCTCATTAGGGCTGCCAAGATGATTTCCCTTGAAGAAGAGTTTAAAGTGGAATATGACCTTCTTAAGAACAATTTCTCAAAAGAGCTTATCCATTGCAATTAATAGATCAATTAATAGCTGAGGTTGATAGGAAAAGGAAATCAGGTTATTTTAAACCTATCTTAAATAAGGGAATAACTAGCGATGGAGTTGATCATGTAATGACTGAAAGTACTTTAAATGAAAGGTCGAGGGAACCCATTGCTGTTTGTTACAATGCAAGTTTTATTACCCCTTTTTCTACTGATGCTGGTACTTTGAGAAACATCTTAGTAAAAAATTGGACATTAATAAATGAGGCTGTATATATTAGGACAAATTTGGGTGTAAAACCGAATGTGATTTTTAAAAGAGGTTGTAACCTAAAAAGGCTTATAGAAAAAGAAAGGAAGTCCTACACCGAAAGTATAGGGATGTTTGAACGTTGAAGGTGTCACTTTCATAAATATATTGAGGTCGCAAAAGAATTTCAGATCCATAACTGTATTTACAAATTATAAGGTAATTTTAATTGTGATACGAAGGGTGTGGTGTACTTGACCAAGTGCCAGTCATGTATGAGTTTTTTAAATGGGAAAAACTGAAAGGCACTTGAGGAAATGTATGTATGAACACAGGTTTAATACTGGCAAGCAAAATACAATTAATGCATTGGCAAAGCACATAGTATTAAACCCTGATCATTCATTTGTTTTTCTAGTAATAGAACAAGTTTATAAAGACATCAGAGGTGGTCTGTGGACTTTAAAATTAGAAGAAAGGGAGCTGCTTTGGCAGCTGATATTAAATGCTCATACCTACCATGGTTTAAATGATTATTGTTTTATAAAATGTTTTCTAAAATTGAAATCACTGGATAGGTGATATTTATAATATAATTTTTATATAAGTTTTAAAAAAATTCTTAAGTTAAAACGTGTTGGTGAATTGCATATTTATTTAAAGATTTGTACTTGAATTTAATTATATAAATCATTTAAATTATGTAAATATAAATTTTACATTACTTTGTCTTTAAAGTATTAAGGATGCTTGTGATGTCATTTGATGTAATGCTTAATTAACAACGTAATTGATGGGTGAGATTTGTCTGATGTACTTCCAATACTGAGTTGTTCTAACATACAATTATAAGGAATCCTCATTAACTTTCTTTGTTTATCCTTTGTCTGACGCAAATTGACGAAAGTGCTAGCATTGAATTTGGTTTGAGTGGAATTCCCAGCTTTGCCTTTCTTTTTTCTTTTCACTTCCCTATACATGTCCAAAGATTCTCCCCCCACCTTTCTAGACCTCATGAATTTAAAGAGTGCCGAATGCTAACTAACTTCAGCCTGGATACATTCAATAATTTTCTCTCTCCTATTGACTGGTCTTTTCTCTCTTCCCTACCTCTAGATGAAACTGTCCTTCAATTCAACTCCATCTTCCTAAACATTCTGAACTCCCTTGCCCCTTCCAGAACTGTCAGAGTCAAATCACGGTGTTTCCCTTGGCTCTCCTAGTGTACTTGGTCTCTTATCCATAACAGAGATTGCCCCTGGAAACTCTGGACTAAGACCAAATCTCCCACACACTACCAACAATATAGGGAACTCCAAATTTAACCAAAAAACACATAAACTCTGACAAAAAGAAGTACTACCTCTCACCCCAAGATACTGAACCCAGGAACTCTAAAACATTTTGGAATGTTGTCAACAAAGTTCTTTACCCAGGAAATCCTTCAACTCCCAATCCCTGCCCCAATAACACACCCCTTGAAACTGCTTCAATTTTCAATTCATACTTCATAGATACCATCAGCAAACGTATGCAAACTGTCCACCCAACCAGCCCAACACCCCCTACCACCCCCAACTGCAAAACAGTTCTTTCTCACTAAAACCCATTCCAACCAGCTACATCAAGAAACTTCTTATCAAACTTAAACCAGGTTCAGCTGACAACCTGCCACCTCTCTTCCTAAAAGTTGCTGGTGACGCCATAGCAAATCCTGTCTCCATCCTCATAAACCACTCAATTAGTGAATTCACTGTTCCTGCTCTCTGGAAAAAGTTCTACACTATATCAATCCACAAAGGTGGAAATTCTGTTTTGCTCTCTAATTATCGACCTATTGCCATACTCTCTCTCTCTCTTCTCTTCAAAATTCTTGAGCACTGTGTTTATAAACAAATCTCAGCTTATCTTACTCATGAATACTTAATTACCCGTACTCAACATGGCTTCTGCCCCCACCACAGCACCACAACTGCACTTATTTCCTTTTCTAACTCCATCTCCCTAGCTAGAGACAATGATAGACTAGTGTCCTGCATCTTTTTAGATCTCTCCAAAGCCTTTGACACTGTCTCTCATCCCATCCTCCTTTCCAAACTCTCTCAACTCAACCTCTCCTCAGCAACTATCTCCTGGTTCAGTAGCTACCTCACAGACATACTGAAATCTATAAAATGGCTCTCTGCTCTTTTTCCTTTTCTCCCCATAAAAATAGGTGTCCCTGAAGGCTCTATTTTTAGGCCCCCTCCTTTTTAACATTTTTACTAACCAACTTCACATGTCCTGTCCTCAGTCTTCCACATGTCCTGTCCTCAGTCTTCCCTCATACAGTACGCAGATGACTCCGCCATCATTTCTATCACTGACAGTCCCACTGACCTACTAACCCTGATGTACACATCTTTCAGCCTCACTGAAACATGGCCTACTAACAACCAACTCATACTAAATCCTAAAAGGACAAAACCTCTTCTCTTCCTCCCAAAATCCCTTTACCATCTTAAATCCTCATTCACCATCTCTTCCCTCAACAACACTATGATCATAGCTGAATCCCACACTAAACTGCTTGGAGTAATAGTGGACAATCAACTAAAATTTGACCTTCATGTCCTTAACTGCATCGAGAAAACTCACCAAAAGCTTGGTTTGCTCTATAGAAATAAAAGGTTCCTCACACCCAACTCCAGGATCTCACTAACCAAAGCTTACCTTCTCCCCAACCTCTTTTGCAGCTCTCAAATTGTAACAAACTTACAGTCTTCACTACTTTCCAAACTTGAAACCACCTACAACAAAGTTGCTAGATTTGCAGCCAATCTGCCCTCAAGATCACACCACTGTCACACTCTGCAGACACTCAGCTGGCTAGAGTTTTCTAATCAAGTCTTCTTTACCCAACTTCTCATTATTCATACTATTTTGAATAACCCCTCCTCTTGCCTTAGCATTTCCTCACTTGTCTCCCTCTATAAGCCCCCTCGATCCTTCAGAAGCTCTGACCAAGGTTTCTTACAAATTCAGAAAGCTAAAAAATCTATTGGACAGAATCTCTATAGCTACTTCCCTGTTCTTACATGGAACACGCTCCCCATGAACCTTAGAAACATTTCCTAAATCCACAAATTCAAGACAACTCTTAAAAGGTACCTTAATAGCACATGGATTTGCCTCTATAATCATCCCACATGAACCCACCCATTTCTCTATCACTGTCCTCTCTATTCCTCTTTTCCCCTACTACCATAACTCACATAACTGCTCTGTATTGTACAATTACCCTCTGAAGATAACCCACTGTATTATGTAATTTAATTCAAATGTTTTATTGTATATTTCTTTGCTATGTTTTTTTTCAATGTTATAATGCCTGTTACTGTATTGTACTGTGGAGCTTTATCTACATTTGCTTATCGGTTTTATTGTAAATTTTTCACTGTATTCATAGTCAGTTTTGCAAATTTTCTTGCTTACTTGTACTATGGAGCTTTTCTCCCCAGGCCTCCACTGAAAAGGGGCTTTTGCTCAGATGGACTATCCCAGTTAACAAATGTTAAATAAATAAATAATTAAATTAGGTCTTCTTCAACTTAAAGAATCAGAACTTCTTGAAAATGAGCAGAACAGCCTCAGGAACCTACTACCTCACAAGACTGCTAAGAAAGTTAATGCAGGGGAGTTGCATCTTTCATCCCTCAATGTGGGTTTTTGGCATCATACCCTAGTCTCTAAATATATTGTCTTCAAAGTGACTCAAACTTGAAGAAAAGTGAATTAAGTTTCATTTTTTTTCTGTGTTGGTGAAACCTCAGAGGTATCAGACTTATAAAAGGGACCACGAGCCTAGTGAGAGTAACCCAATTGACAAAGGATAAACAAAGAAAGTCAATGAGGATTCCTTATAATTGTATGTTAGAACAACTCAGTATTGGTAGGCTATCTCAAGGGTGTCTCCATTAAGAAACAGACCAGGTGTCAAATCATTCAACTAGTTTCCTTGCAGATTTAAGCTGACCATTTGTAGAGTAGTGTAAAGGATTGCACCACAACCAGACTGACATTTCCCCATAAGATCAGGTATCATTATCAAGCCAGATGGTGAAAATTTAACTCTAATGCCTTCCAACAGCTTTAGTGGATAAGGATTTTCCTAGATAAAGAACCACTCTTCTGCCATCCTTTTAAAACTGCTGTGACTGGGAAGACTCACAGTATCGCAGGAAGTCATTTTGTTAATAAGGAATCATTGAACATTCTTGAGTGGCTGAGAGCACAAGTACAGTATAGCAATTCACTAGCTATGAATCAGGAAATAAGTACTAGAAAGTGAAGTTATTGACCTAAGCTTTAGTACCCAATATATACTTATGTGGCCCCACCTTTAAAAATTAATATTGCAAAATATAAGGGCTAAGAATTACCATGGGAATGAAGGGCTTGGTTTCACAGGATCCTCACAAATCAATAGGATCAGTAGCCTAGTAGTACCTATAAAACTGGGAACCTATTAAGTTGAATTATGCAGCGTTTGTCCATTGACATTTTGGCCATTTAGCTGTTCTATGCACTGTATAAGAAACAAAAGCACGTTTTGACTCAAAAAGCTCTGCAGTTTTCAGTTTGTTGCTGATTTTTCAAGATTCTGTAAAGACAGGATTCCTGTGATACATCCATTAAATCAGATTATTAACATTGGAGGCTCTGCTAGCCTATGCAGTTTTATTTTACACCTGTGAAAAGAGCAGCACTGCATTGTAACATGTAATACATGCATCATTAATTCCTGCAACATACTGCCCATTTGTGGGGATTTGCTTGGCTATCTCAAGCAAGTGAACTGCAGCAATTTCTTCCCTTTTCATATTCCTATGTATGATAGTATATAGGCTAGCATCAAGGAAGCTGATTAGAAAGAAACGTGTGTTTTGTACACTTTGATAAGAATGGTCTTTGGATATTATATATTCTAAGCATGGCTTGTCATCAGGAGCAAAGAAGGTAAAACCAATACACATACCTCTCAAGCCCCTTGAAAAGTTGGTGCATTTAATTGTTGTTTATTATTATTCTTTTAGATATGTATATGTGTTTTATAACATTTCTGTTATCATATATTAATGTTTGGTTGTTAAAATTTGCAATAAAAACAATTGAGAAAAGTTGGTGCATCCAGCCACAATCTGGATAAATAATAATCATAGCATCTTAATACCAAATACCTCATAACTCTTCCCATGTCCAGTAGAAATGTGGGCTACTAGTCAGGAAAAACATGTTTAAAAATCAGAGTGACAAAAATGATGAAAAGATATAAATAAGCACATTATCAAAGAGAAGTGTAATATCTGTAGATGTTAATGAACTGCATTGCAGAATTCTACCACACAAGGACAGTTATTTGCGCTTATGGAAAATAGAGATATAAGATGTTCATAGATCAGTACTAAGCTAACTGCCCTTGCAAGCCATTTAAAGCCTAGCCAATTATCCCTTGTGAGAGTTGAACCCTGCACCTTGTGTTTGGAAGGCAAACACCTTAACCATTAGGCCACCCTCCCAACCCAGTTGTATGTCTTCTTTCCTTAAATTATTGTTGCAACTATTATGTTGGTCAAAGGGTAGGTTACTGTCTACAAGAGTTCTCAGATTCCTGACTAGTGAATTAACTTTTAAGGGTATCTTATTGATGACATAGTTACCCAGGGTGACATTCTTCCCAAAAGGCACTATAATGAATTTCTTGGTATTAAGATTTAAGCTATGGCTTTGACACCCATCATTTGTCCGGGTTAAAATTTCCTGAAGGGTGCTACTGTCTTGGGAGGATTCAATGAGTGTTCCCAGTTTCTAGTCATCTGTGAACTTAGTTAGCCAGGGGCCTTTGACATGGGCTTTGACATCCAA
Organism: Protopterus annectens; assembly: GCF_019279795.1. Classification (NCBI taxonomy): domain Eukaryota; kingdom Metazoa; phylum Chordata; order Ceratodontiformes; family Protopteridae; genus Protopterus; species Protopterus annectens. The sequence goes on from NC_056747.1 coordinate 962,436,189, forward strand.
GAAGCAGATGCTAAAGAGGAATGGTCCTGGTGCACAGCCCTGAGGGACTCCCCTGGTGACTGGACTCTTTGTGGAGGTGGCGTCACCAACCTTAACTTCTTGGGTCCTATCTGTAAGCCAGCTAGCTATCCAGCATGTTATAAAGGTGGTTATGCCTAGTTCAATAAGTTTGTTAACAATGCCCTAGTGGTAATACTACTCAATCCCTTAGCACAAGAAATCTGGACAAAGACAAAAATATTGGAAGGACAATGGCCCAAAAACAGGGACATATTTTAAATATTGCTCTCATAAACTTAAAAAGTTGCTATAATAAAAGGTGTTGCATTATCATTAATCTTCTGAAGGATATGAAGTCTGAAACTCAAACATCTGTCATTATTTATTGACTTTACTTATCAATGATTTGCCAAAAGACCACAAATTTTATGAAGAACAGAGCAAAAATGTAAAGCATAAATCTGAACATTTTTAAAAAATCTGGACATTTGAGAGGTATACTCATCCTAATATGTCTAGCATCCTTGTAAAGTTAGTTAAATAAAATAAGTTGAAATATCCTCCAGCAGCCTTAGCTCTTGACTGTGACTTTTCTGTTTAAATATCTAAGGGATGAGTGCATTTCTGATGTGGTTGCCACTAGGGAGACTCACATTGCCTTTAGGAGTCCTTCTTCTTACAATCACTCAGCACTCCATACTGGTTAACAGCATAGGCCCAAGAAACTAGGAAGTGAAAATAATGAATCATGTGGCTTCTTTCCACTGGCCAGTTAACTGTTGTATGTTCGTGTAAAAATTTTAAAGTAGTCTTGAATCAAAGAGCTCTGCATCTTGCTGCCTTGCTTAATGGAGCTGATGTGAAGACTGAATTCCTGTGGCTTGTTCATTAACATGGACTCCCATTCTCGGAACATGTCCTGGCCCATGTGTTTTTATTTTATGTCTGTAAAAAAGCACATTCCTACTGTGATGCACCAAGTGTGTGCATCATTCAGTGTTATAAAATGTCCACCCCCTTTTCAAGCTTTCATGAATTTCAGTACCCACCTGAAATACAAGGTGCAACAAATGACCTTCTGTGTGAGCAGCAGAGATAATTAGAGCCAAAGCCTGAAATGCATGTAAAATTAAGAATTAATTTATGAGTTGTGCTGTTTTTTTTTGTTTACTGATCTAAATCAGATGTTTTGTTTGACCTCATACTAAATAAGTATGACAGTGAATCTGAAAAAGATGAATAGAAATATAGGACTGAGAAAGTAAGACACAATATATTATGTACTTTATTCTGTCATTGGTGGAATTGCAGTTTAAGCAGAAAGCTATACTCTGCTTTATAACTCCTGCAAGCTGTTCTCAAATTCCTTTATATTGGCGCAGTCACACACTGTAATGTATAGATTGTTATAACTTAACTAGAAATCTGAAAGTGAATGGCATCATGTAAGGCATATAGCCATAAAGGATGTAAACTCTGTACAACATGGTGAAGACCTCAATATATGAATGGTCAATTACTAACCAAAATCATAAGTTCAAAACCTAATCAGAAATGTGGTTGCTGCAATGACACCCTTCTAATATAGGGAAATCTGAATTAATTACAATTGTAAACTTTTAGGTGTCGAGAAAGACCTGGCAGCATGAAATTCAGACCATATCACATCCAAGTTAAAAAATAAATAGATAACGCATCTGAGGTATTAGAATAATACATCATGATATCAGTGAGATAAAAACAGAGTTATCTGAGTGATATTGGGAATGCAAACTGAGCATGTATGGCTGTGCAGATGTTCTGAACAGTTCAAATGCTGGATGCATAGAAACTAAGACATTTTAACTTATTTCCAGAATGATTATCTTGATTATTTCTAGAATAGATACAATTATCTTCTGAGTAAATAGCTTTAGAAATTGTCCTTAAATGTATAAAGGGTAAAAAGACAAAATCATTGTCTTTTTAAAACTGACATTTTAAGTAGTAGTTATAGAAATAGCTGCATGAAATAAAAGAGTTGTATATAATTGTGCTTTAGAAACCAGAGAGGATAACATGTAGCTGAATATATAAACACATTTAACACGAGTATGTATACTACTCAGATGATAACTTAGAAATAAATGACAGAGTGAAGCAAGCACAAAACAAATTGTCAGGAGGTTTTACTGTAAAAGGGCTTGCACACTTACCAAAAGCATGGCACCTACTTTGTGGCGTGAAAAATATCACATGACAATGACTGTGCTCATGAACAGGAAGTATTCTAAGAAAACAACTTAAAACTGAAGAAGAAAATGTGGTGGAAAAATATATATTCCTCTTAAATATGTGTGAAATATATCATGAAAACTATGCAGACAAAGGTAATAGTTCCCCTTCAAAAAGAAAAGAAAATGTTTTTATGGAAAGTGTCATTCTATCACTGCTTAAAAACAGTTTGGAAAGCAAATAAATAGCTGTGGCAAAATTTCTACCAGAAAAATTCTGCATGGAGACTATGGGCCTGATTCCAAAAGACTTGCTGTCTATGTACATGACCACATTGAAAGCCTGTTTATAGATGGGTTTTACACCAAAGTAAGTCATTTACACTGAGGAAGTCTTTCAGAATCAGGCAGACTTAACACTGAGACCATCTTTTTTTGAATATGGCCCTAATCGCTCATTGTACCACTCTCCTTAATCTGGCTGGAATAGTTACTTATTCATCGGGAGAATGACATTGAATGTATGCAACACACTGTTACACAAAGGGGGTCATGGGCCCGACATCATGTGTAGCCCTTATAAATACTATCTGTGACAGCTAGCTCCAACAGAATGGTCATACAGCTCTATGTTCTGGGATAAACGGCAAACATCTGATGAAAGTCACATGTATCAGAACTCATTGGGTCAGTAACTCTGCTGGGTACAAGGTTCACATCAGGCCAGCTATGACACGGTCTACCATATAAAGACTACAAAAAGTAACTCTGCTTCTGACACCACTATAAAACTTCTGTACTTGTCCACTAGATTCTGCACAGCAAAATATGTTCTTTTCATGGATTAAAAATCTGAACTTGTAATTGCTTTTTTGAGATGAAGATGCTGGCATAAAATGATTTTGAGTTTCTATACAGATATAAGAGGCAAATCAGTTTGGATCAGGACAGTTAAAACACAAAAGCCCTAAGGAACCCACATCTCTTTCAGATTTAATGTTCTAGATGTGTTTAAGAACATCAACTTTGTCCACTTATTTTTTGACAATAATGCTCACACCTATGCTCTTCTAATCTCCATTATTACCCCTCTGTCTATGCATATATACATGCATGCATGTATTTGTTCATTTCTCTTTTGATAACCAGGCAAGTTACACTAGTCCAGTGGCCCTTTTAACCCAATTCATTAAAAAGAATAGGGTATAAAAGCAGCACAGTATTACATATTAGGATGTATAATTGTGTGTGTGTGTGTGTGTGTGTGTGTGTGTGTGTGTGTGTGTGTGTGTGTGTGTGTGTGTGTGTGTGTGTGTGTATATATATATATATATATATATATATATATATATATATATATATATGTACATATATAAAATGTTAACAGAGCACTAACAGGTAAAAGTATTAACAGGGCAGTATACATTAAGGCACAATACAGAATCAACAAGAATATACAATTGTAGATTCATTAAATGCACATCAAAGAAATACCTGAGTATATGATATAAGTACAGATGCAGGGGTTTCACTACAAATACAAGCTAAATACTGTACAATTTAGTAATTGATGCCCAGTGTGTGAAATTTAATTAAAATTATGTAAAAATGCAATGTTTTTTATAAACGATGAGAAACATCAAAATCTGTAGCTAAATAAACAGTTTGGCACACAGCACCAGAGAGGGAAGGCACTTGAAAGTCTTGGGCTGTCTAGCTCATTATAACATGTAAATAAATCACTTATTTCAAATTATTAAAAAAAGAAGAAGAAGAAGAAAGAAAAAAGTGTTAACTCTCTTATCTGCCTACATTGAATGTCTTTGCCTAATGTGGATTCCATATGCTTCCATTTGGCAGGTTTCCAACAATGGTTTTCTACTTTCCATGTATATGTTGGGAAAATATATACTAGATTGTAGTTTTAGCCAAAAAAAGCCAATGCTGAACAAAACAGACATCAACTCAAGTAGAAAGAAGCCATGCTTATAAAGCCTTTACTGCAGTAGAGCCAAAAGCCAGTGGATTAAAATGGCTTATGTTGTGTCTGCATTAGAAATTAAAAGCCTACAATAAACTGACAGCTGTGGCTAGACTGAATGGATAAGAATCGGAAGGATTTCCCCTTTGTATGAAACAGTAAGCAGATTTAACTAAAGTGGGAAGAATGTAAATACGACTTGCTGTAAATGCAGTGCTGATGAATGGAATCCTAAGTGGCAGGGTTAATTGTGTCATGAAAACTTAACAGTACATTTTGTCTTCCACGTTCACAAGCAATCTTTTAAATGTTGCAAAACACACTTTTCTTTTCATACAAAAAAGTGTTTGTATGCATAAAAATGCATGCAGATATTTTTTGTTTGAAAAAAAAAGTTTGTTTTGAGCTTTAAACTCGATCTTTAAGTGATCTTTGTACATGTTAAACCATTTTCCTGTCACTGCAGTTTTATAAGCTACATTTGGTTGTAGCAACTGAGTAACAAACCTTGATCTATTTCTGAATTAAATTTTGAGCCACCATCTGTTTCTTTCTGTTTCTTTTTTATGATTACAAGTTAACTAGATAATAAGGCAAAATATAAATAACCCCAGATGGGTACATAGTTAAGTAATCTGTTCATAAACTGCACAGTTCCAGAGAGCTGTTGAGTGAATCAAACACAGGCCTGACAAATACAATTAATTTGCTCAGTAAAACTGCATTAACTTAATTGTGTCTTTGAATCTTGCTAGCATTCATTTATTCTAGGCTATGATACAGATAAATCAACTGTGAAATGTAGAATGAACAGAGGGAATGTACTTCAGACAAACAAGGGACCTAGAACGCAGGTTGTTGAGAACTGAACTCTCCATTCACCACACAGTTAGAAGTACCAGTACCAAATAACTGCTTCATAACATAGATCCAGTACTACGGAAAGAAGACTTGCAGGCAGTCCCAGGAAATGATGTGTAGACCCATTACTACTAAAACAAGGCTTGTGGACATTCCTAGGAAATGATCTGTAATGTTGAATTTTTTATGTTGCACTGCATTTCTTTTCCATAAATAATCTTAGTCGACTCCACCAGGACACACAGTATGAGGCAGAATTGTTATTAGAGGTACAGTCCCTTGCAAAACGTTGCACCAAATACTTTGAGGCTGACTGCTGTCATGTGGTACACTTACTCCATTTCATGGGGATTTCATCCGCATAATTTTTCCAAAATCTGGTGTTCACCTACTTTGACTTGGTGTTTGTTGATAGAAAATGGTCTACCTAACTGGACAATCTGGGCAGTCATTTCATGTCATTTGCTTCTGCAGAACTCCTGTGCATGAGACCAACAATGTACCTTCACTCTGTTCAACAATGAATAAACGGAGAACTAAATGAGTTAGAAGCTTTCATTATCTGCAATACATCCTTTGCTGCAACATCAGTCCATTAAGCTATGATTGTCTGCTGCCTTTGTGCAAACAGAGAGAGTGATGATATCAAGCAGGGCTTAATTTTGAGGACAAGCCTCCATGCCTTTCCTCTGTAGAAAGCATACTAACTGTACTATTTATCTACATAGTTTCTGTTTTTATTGTCCAGCTCTGTGTTACAACAATTTGCATTTATCTACTTGGTATAGTTCCTTTGCATATTGCCAGAAAAGTGTTGGCTGTGACCCAGATGGCTCAGGATCCATTATTTACTTGTTTATTTCACCACTGTAACAGAAACAGGCAAGCAAAAACTGAGGGTGATGCTACTCAATGCTAGAAGTCTAAATCTCAAAATGCATTCACTTGAGGCACTCCTTAAAATGGAGAACATCGATATCTGTGCAGTGACGGAGACCTGGTTCAAGGCTCCAGAGAGCACCCCTGCACTACCAGGCTATAACTCATGCCACACTTTTTGGCCATGTAACCTGGACTGGAACACCAAAGGTGGAGGTGTGTCCATATTCATTAAGGATATCCACACCTCCAGGCTAGTTGCTCAGCATAATGCAGCCGAGGTTATCCAAGTGCAACTAACTCTGGGCAAAACTGCAATCCAAATTGTAGCTTGCTACAGATCACCCACCATGCCCCATGATTCCCACTCCTCTTTTTTTGATGTACTAGAAAATATTAGGGTTCAACCAAACACCCTAATAATGGGCAATTTCAACTACCCCACCATTAACTGGGAAAACTACTCATGTACCAACTCTTTTGCTCAACGCTTTCTGGAATTCATAAACTCCAATGCCCTGGATCAACTTATCCACACCCTCACCAGGGGCAACAATATCCTAGATCTAGTCATTACCAACATGAGTGACTGGTGTTCCACACCTGAAGTCAACGCCTCATTGGTCCAATCCGACCATAAGCTAATTACCCTAGATATCCACATCCTTCCCCCACCTCCCATTAAGGAAATCATGGTAAAAAATTTCTCCAAAGCCAACTTCATGCTTCTTAAGACAGAAGTGGTGAACTTCACAACACCCATGCAGATGGACAATGCAGTTACAACAATTGAATCCTACACAATTGCACTTTATAAGCACTTACATGAGTGCATGGATCGTGCTATCCCAAACCGAATGAAGACACCATCCTCCAAAAAAGGAAGCCAATCTGGTGGTCCCCTGCCATAAACAAACTGTACAACAGAATAAAGAAACTGTTGCAAAAGAGGGTAAAATCCCATGAGTGGAGGAGCTCCCTGGTCAGCCTCAGTAAGAAGATGCGATCCCTGATAAAATCCTCCAAAGCTAGTTATGAAAACAAAATCGCCACTGATTCTAAAGACAGTCACAAAGCATTCTATAGCTATGTCAAGAATCTCAATGGCCACACTCATATCTGCTCTGAGTTACAGCACAATGACACTAAATATACAGACCCAACTGATATTGCCAACATCCTGGCAGATAGGTTCAGTGCTAACTTTACCCCCCTCTCACCCCCTAAAGAGCCCATATCTATACCGGAAGAATGCAAAGTTCCTGTAATCATGGCTGCACAGGTAAAAACCACACTCTCCAAAGCCAAGAACACAGCATCCATGGGACCAGACAATATCCCAGGCTGCATTCTACATGAACTACAGAACGAACTGGCACCCCACCTAAGTACCATGTTCAATCATAGCCTCACCTCAGGCTTTGTGCCTGCTGAATGGCACACAGTGATGGTTATCCCACTGCACAAGGGGGGAGCCGACCCCAGGAACTACCGCCCCATTAGCCGAACGAGCCTGGTCTGCAAGGCCATGGAACGTATCATCATGGAACTTATAAACAAAGACATTGGTAATCTCCAAACTCTGGACCCCACCCAGTTCAGGTTTGTAAAAGGCATATCATGTCTCCTAAACCTGATAGACTTCTTTGAAGCAGTCACCAAAGCCGTAGACAAGGGTAAGGTGGTTCACACTGCCTATCTCGATCTTGCCAGGGCTTTCGACACCATCCCCCAAACTGGAATTATAGATAAACTCACTAAACTAGGTATAAATCCCTATGTCACAAGATGGGTTGCCAACTGGCTCACTGACAGAACCCACACAGTGAAAGTAGCAGACTCCAAATCTGACTTCAGACCAGTGACAAGTGGAATACCACAGGGTTTAGTCCTGGGTCCTCTACTGTTTGGTATCTACTTCTCTGAAGCACAGGCTAACACAGAAGGTCTTTGGCTAACAAAGTTCGCAGATGACTGCAAACTAGGAGCCATAATCGAAACTCCTAACGATGTGGACATCCTACAAAAGGGCCTTACTGAGACAGATGCCTGGTGTCAAAGCCATGGCCTCAAGCTCAGTGCCAAAAAGTGCATTGTCATCCTCTTTGGTAAAAACTGTGTCCCCATGAACTACAACATAGGCAGTAGTATACTTAACACCGAAAGTGTGATAAGAGACCTTGGGACACAGGTGGACAGTAGTCTCTCCTTTGATAATCACATCACCACAGTAGTCAGGAAATCCTTTTATGTGGCACACCTCATCAGAAAAGGTTTCTCATCCAGAAAAAAAGAGATCATTGTTCCCCTCTACTCATCACTCATTAGACCCATTATAGAGTACAATGCCCGTTTTGGTATGTACCTCACAAGACATCTACAACAACTGGAAAGGCCGCAGAAATACCTCACAGAGAGGATTACTGGCCTCAAACAGATGCCCTACGTAGACCATCTCAAAAAATTCCAGCTTTACTCCGTCGCATATCGCCTACTCAGAGGTGATCTCTGCCTAACATACAAAGCTATGTCAAACCCAGAGCTGTTGGACATGCTCCACTTAAAGAAATCCCAATCTCTCTGAGTTACACGCTGTAGGGATCTAAACCTTGTCACCACAATAAACAGAATATGCCGGAGGGATAGATTCCTGTCCCAGAGAATTCCCATACTCTGGAATAAACTACCTATCTATATCAAACAAAGCTCCTCATTAGCACTCTTCAAGAAAAATCTTGATGATTTGATGGGAAATAGGAAATTCACCACAGGGATCACCTCTGTGGCTCTACTCGACAGTGGCATAGGAAATAATTTTCTTGGGTGGCAAAAGCCAGGGTACCTTATTGGCTGGGCTTGTATAGGCCCTAGGGCCAGTGGCCTAGTTACCTACCTATGAACCTATTTGTTCATTTATTCATTTCTTTCTTTATTTATTTATTTTATTTTGCCTTTGTTTCCCAGGATAGTCTGACTAGATTTAGCATGAACCCCTTTTCAGCTGAGGCACAGGGATAAAATGTCCATGTATTGTGCAATCATTAAAACAGTTGTGAAAGTTTAAACAAAAATTGGAGACTTATGTAAAGTATAAGATTATGCATACAAGTGATTAAGCAAAAACAAGTCAGGCATTATGTATAGTACAAGACTTCATTTCTAACATATGCACCCAGTATATACATATAAGGAGGAGATATGTATACAGAGAAAGAGTTTGTGAGCAGCAAGGAGTTTACATTATGGGAATACATTTGTCACAGTATAGGTCCTTGGTCTAGTAAAATCATTTTTTTGGGGTGAAAAATTACTTCCAATAGGAGAGAAAAATTAAGTTTAGAAAATAATAATAGTAAGAAAGATATAGCTGAGTGTAAGTTGGAAGAAATTATTGTAGTAAGAAATCTGAAATTAGGAAAGAAGTACAGTCAGGATTGTTCTAGAGATGAGGAGAGATGAAATGTGTTGATATTATGGCATTCAGGCTGATGAGATGAGAGAGAAGATCTATTAGAGACATAGGTTTACAAAGTGTGAGATTACAAGTGTGGGAAGGCAGAGGTGAAACTGACAGGCTGGCACTGACTTACCCACCTCGGTGGAAAAGATGTGGTGTGACCTGCTGCTGATGTGAGTACATATGAAGGCTGGTGAATAGTGCAGCAGCATACAGGTTCACAGTATCCTCTTGGTCTCGCCAAGCATGTTCAGCATTATAACCAAATATGGGGAATTTGTGGGAATACACTCATGCCCTTGGGCTGCAGTTATGTGCCCCACTTTGATGACATGCATGTCAGGAATATACAAGACTTGGGGAGTCCTATACATAGAAAAAACATTGCTCCTACTGTTGCCTGGATAATGGCATCTTCACTGTGAGAACTGTCATCGTTACACTGATTATGCTTGAGAAACAAATGGGCCTGTAGATATGGTATAGCAGGCTAATGGTTGGTAGGCAGAGTAGGAAAAAGTGCAGAAAAATGTATTTACAGTACTTCTACTAATTTGTTTCCACCTCTGCATTCTGCTCAAGTAGCTCTTAACTGTACATGCTGCACAAACTCACATCATGTTGATTCAGTGGCTGTAGTCATCCACAGTGACTAAAAATTGCTACTGAGAACTGTCAAGTTAGACATCATTCCTTCTGGTGGGGTAAGCCTCAGAGCAAGAGCATAGTCTCATCCTAGAACTGATAGAGTTTTTGGATCCTGTATTGTGCACAAAACCTAAAGGATGAGCAGTTTGACTATTCTCCCCTTCAGATCCTGAGGCCATACTGGTAACATTACTCTAGGCTTGCCTGCCTTGTTCTGCTTTTCAGAGAATGCAAACAGCAAGACCTTTCCTGCACATATGTTTAGTTGTGGAGATAGACTCCATTTGAGACTTACTGCAACTGCATAGGGTCCACTCCTTCCCTCCTTGATTCTCTGGCCCATAGGGCTGCATTACCTTTATAGGAAGCCTTTCTGACTTAATTTCCTTTACTGAATGTAACTCCAAAATGCAACTTTAGCCTTTGTATACTAAAATTGTAGCTGTACCAGTGTTTTCTTAATAGTATTGGTAAATAACATTTCATGATATAAGGTGCATGTTATATAGTCAATAATTTTTGTACAGTATATAGTCGGGGTATTTTAGATGTGGAGGTGAATTTTTTCAGTGATTTTTGTATGTGATAAAAATGCTAAAGTGAACAAGTACTTTTTAGTTGTAAGAAATATAGGCATTACAAGGTTACATGAGACGAAAGACTGTACTTAAAATCAAGTTTTAGTTAATATACTGAAATCTTGGGCTGCTGTGGTTGGGGTTAAGGGTACAACAGTGCACTGATTATATTATATGGATATATAAGATGTTTTCTCTTATTTTTGAAAAGGTGGATGTCTGGATTAATGACCTGGGCTTAATCTAAAAATGAATGCTTTCTGTAAGCAAGTAGGCTTGAAAAGTAAGAAAAAAATGAAGAAATCAAAGAGAAGTGTTAAGTTTTTTTGCATATGCAATGATATTACCTTTATTCTTTTAGAAAATGTTCAGAGTGAGTCAATAAGTCTGCAGTTAAAGGTAGTAGTACATTATCTTCTGTTCTGAGTGAAATTTACAAAGATTCTTTCATACAGTTGCAGAGTTGTTAGCTGATTTCTTTCATTGCTGTGTTTAAATGGAGGTGAGCTGTCTGCATGTACACACAATTAATCTTGGGAGTTCTGAGTATTCTTTGCTGAAGAAAATGCAAAAATTAAAGTACAAGGCAAGCAATTCAGAGCAAGAAATAAAGTTTGAAATTATTAAAAGTGAATAAGCTATAACAGCTTCCCTAGCAGCCTTAATATTTTAATGCATTTAATAGTACATTGTATAATTTAGTTCACTTTTTCATGTTTAACAGTTAATGTTTTCTGAAACCATACAAGTTGTTTTTCACATCTGGGAGGGGAATATAGATAAGAAAAGAACAGACAGTAATCAGTATATGTGAGAACACTTATAATTGCTGCACTGTCAGTATTATCTTGAAACATAAATGGCCTTACATGTACAGACTAAAAGATATGAGTATTGAATTATATTAAGAAATGCATAGTGCAAATGGCAAACATTTGGAAAGAAATGAGCATGTAAATTTGATAAAGAAAGGATTTCAGGATGGATATTCAGCAGAGCACTAGGGACAAAGGAAAAGGGGAGTAATTATATTCATTGTTAGAGGAGCTCCAATAGTGATAGAAGAAGAGAGGGGAAGGTAATAATGTTATATTTTTTGCAGTAAGGGGCTACTAGAAAGGAAAAATGATTACTCTGGCATGTATTTATATTCAATCAAAAAATGCTAGTATGGAGCTTGAGAAAATATTTGGAGAAATAATTCACTTTCAGCAGGGAATATTATTTATAGGTGGGGACTGGAACATGATTTGGAATAGTAAGTATATATGTGGGGGCCTAGAAGGGGAAATATAGCAAAAGGGTGTACATTTCCGAAGAAATGTATGAAAATATTTGGTATGGAAAATATGAATTCGGTAGTAGGAACTTGGAGAAATTGCATATTATTTCCCAAAGTACAGTAACTAGGCTAGACTAGATAGAAATTATATTTCTCAGGAACATGTGCATTTAATTGAAAGCTTTGACAAACATCCAATAACTTCTTCAGATCATTCACCAATACAAACTAAAAAAAAACAAGGCAATAAAGTAAAAAATAGATTCTGGTACTTTCCTGTCTACCTGTTAAAAAGAGAGGCATTTAAGGAATTGGGTAGTGGAAATTATTTGAGAGTTAATAGTAAAGATAGAAATTTCTTCTGAAGTTATAGCTAGTGAGTGGAATAAAATGAAAGCAGAGTTTAAAATAGGGCAAATTAAAAGAAATATATGGTTAAGAAGTAATAGGAATTATTTATAGGGGCTGACAAAGGATAAAGTACTCCAGAATAAGGGGAATCATCACAGAACAAAAGGTAAAACTGCAGAGTCCTAAAGGGAACATAAGGTAGTATCTGGATAATATGCATGAGTTTAGAAAGATTGCTGTTCAGCAACTATTTTTTTCATAATAACCCCACAGCACAAAAGTTTTTAGCACAACAGCTTAGACAAAAGAAAGTCAAAAGAGTTGTCACCAAACTTAGTGAGCCTGTAACAAGAAAAATAACCCGAGATCCTCTACAGGTATTGGAGATATTTTGGAAATTTTATGAAAATCTGTATAAAGCAGGAAAATGTGGAAATCAAGAAAGAGTACTAATAGAAATATTTATGGAAGACTTGAGTATGCCAAGATTAGAGGTAGATGAGGCTCAACAAATTGCAGTTAAGATAGGAGGAGATGAGATAAATATGTTGATGTATAATCAGTCTGCAAGAAACTCACCAGGAACAGATGGTATTCCTGTGGATGTTTGGAATTTAGGAAGGAAGAAAGTGATAAAGAACTGGAAGGTTGTGTTTAGCAGCATTTTATAAGAAGGGGAAGCACCAACATCTTGGAAGAAAGCTGTGGTGGCTGTAATACCTAAAAACGGTAAACACCCATCAGACCCAGCTACATATACACCAATTTAAATTTCAAACCATTATTATAAAGTGCTTATCACTATATTAGCCAAAGGAATGGCAAATGTGTTGCCAAAATTGATAGATATGGATCAATGTGGTTTTGTGAAGGGCAATCATTTGACAACATTAATAGAACAATGATGATCCAGAGGGAAGCAGAATGTAAGAAAATACCACTGCTGTTGGTGAGTCTTGATGCAGAGAAAATATTTGACAGAGCAAGCTGGGATTTTATGAGAAGGGCAATAGAAGCATTTGCATCCCCTGATAATAAGGTTAAATACATAATCAAATCATGAGCATGGGAGAGTTTAACATTGATTAGAAACTATCTGCAGACCTAATATCCAATCCCAGAAGACATCTTTTTTTTTTATTGGCACCAGACTTGTTTTCAAGCCCACTTTAGAATGTGCCTATTTTTGAAGGTATTTCTCTTTTTTCAAGCTTGATTTAATCATTCACACAGTTTTCTTAACCCCCCATCTCATGTAATTATTTTTTGAAAAAGTTTTTATTAGATTTTAGCTAAATAAAATTGATCATAGCAGTAATTGTATTTATTTTGTGAGCATAAAAAAAAACAATATGAATAAGAACAAACAAGATCAACTATTTACAAGAGTATCTACTAACAATGAAGAATCTCAAAAAATTCTTAGTACAATTGATATGAGTATAGCTATTTTTGTTTATCAAGCAGTTCCTTGAAATTTGATCATATATTATAGTAGGTGGTGATTCTACTAGATCTTGTTTTAATGGTGATAATTTCCAGATGACATACTTCGGTTGCAATATTTGTGAATTCTTTGAAAGAGGGGGTAGCTTCATTCTTCCAATTCTTGGTTATAACTTTCCTCCCAGTTGATAAAATAGACCATAAAAGAGGGCATTTCATTTTTTTAACACAAACAGGAATAAGAATATAAAAAAGTTAATGACTTAGATAAAACATAATTGTCCCCAAATAATGCCTGTAAAAAAAGATTAATGTTTTTCTAATAAGTTGTGAGTGCAACACAATCAAAGAACATGTTGCCAATCTGATTTAAGCTCCTGTTTACATCTCTAGCAAACTTGCTTCTTTTTAAACATTATTTAAATTTTATGAGGTGTGAAGAAAGATCTATTCAAGAATTTCCAAGTAAAAAGTTTCCATCTAAGAAAAGAAGATGTCTGTGTAGAAGAATGATTTGTTATGGTTTTCATCTGGATGTCTGTTATTAATGTCAGTAAAATAGTTCCAGTAATTGTCATTGCAACTTTTTGTTACTTTTCTCACCCCTCTATATAATTTGGATAAGAGACCTTCTCCTACTGTGTTTTGTTGTATTAATAATATTAAAATTTCAATTAATTTTGGGATAAGATCTCTTACCCTTGGTTGCATTAACTTAATTTTAACTTCTACATGTTGTCTACAAGATTGTACATCGAACCACATATCTTTGCTTAAATCATATTTACTTATGATATAATCAATAGAATGCAGTTTTTCATTATTCATTAACTGAAACCAATATATCAGATTTTTTTCTTTAAATGCAATCTTTGTGTCTAACTTTGAAGTGAAAATATTATTTTGAGTGCATGCTTGCCTTATATGCTGGATTTCTATAAATTAAGTTTCTAAAGGTATGTCATATAGAAATTAAATAAAAGTCAGTTGCCTGGTAACTCCTTTCTGAAAAGTAATCTTTTAGTAACCTATGTAAACTATTTTGTAGTAAAAGGTTATGGTAAGAGTTTATGCCGTGTTTAAATTTTATGAAAAGACATCCTAGAAACTCTTTCAACCTGGCTATGTAACTATTATTTATTTATTTGTAATTAATGATAAAGAATATGATTCTAGATCTGGTAGTCCAATCCTTCCTTCCATCCAGTCCCTTATATGATGATTTTAAGGCAACTCTTGTTTTGTTGGGGAACCAAAGATATTTTAAAATTAATGTATTAAATGCTTTAATACGTTTTAGATGCAGGTAAAGATAATGACTGAATAACAAAGACATTTTTGGTAAAATAATCATTTTGATTATAGATAGTCTCTCATTGTGAAGAAAAACGTGTTCCATTTACTTATTAGATTCTTTATACTGATGATGCTGCACTATCTGTTATAATGATCCCTAAATGGTTCATTTTTCTCTCTTTGACAATGTATTTAGTAAATCTATCATTTATACTGTTTTTGTTTTATCATTAAATGAGAGACCAGATGTTTTTTATAAAACATCCATTGCCTTAAAAACCACAGAAAAGGAACTACCACTGCCATTCAATGGAAGTAGAATGTCATAAGCAAATAACTGGATTTTAGAAACCAAATTCACATTTATGCTAATGCCTTTTATGTCTACATTTGACCTAGCAAAAGTTTCTATAATTAGAATGACAGCAGGGGTGAAAGATGACATCATTGTTTAGTTCCCTTCAATATTTGTATTGAATCAGAAATAAAAGTACCTATTTTAACCTATGAAAAACAATTGTCATAAAGAAGATTTATAAGATGCATAAAATTACATGAAAATTACATTCCTCTATTACTACTACAGCCTGTTAATGTCTTTTTGTGCTCTAAATCTCAGTCATTATTTGTGTGCTTAGCACTTTTCATTCACTCATACTTCTATGTCAATATTATTGTATTAGATTGATTTAGATTATTAAATGTATGTATATCAGCATGTTATACTGCTTTGCTAACTATAGTTTTACTACATTGTAATTAGTTTAAGTGTGTAATGACTGTGTGTGATTTTATAATTATATTAATGTTTGTTTAAGATTTTTTTTTCCTCTCTCTGTTATGTAGATACTCTAAATATGTGCCTGTGTTGTACTTTAGAGTCTATTTGTGTTTCTTGTGGAGCTTTTCTCCCAGGGCCATCACTGAAAATGGGCTCTGCTTGGCCCAGTGGACTTCCCCAGTAAACAAATGCCAATAGATAAATAAATAATAAATAAATACATTGGTCTGTGTGAAGAGCATTCAGCTGGATCTTTGTTAGTTTCTAAAACTAGGGAGATAAGAGTATATTTCCAGATGTCATGTGTTTCTTGAGGCTGTTTAGTACACACAAAACCACACTACATGACCGACACAGTAGTGGCAACAATAATTTAAAGAAAGAGGGCACACATCTTACAACTTTCCTTTTTCTGAAGCAAAAAGTATTGACATTGCATGGTAGAATTTTGTGAAACAGTTAAGTCTACAGGTTTTACACCGTCTCTTTTTTATATATTTCCATCATTTTGTCACTATCTGTTTTTTAGAACATAGAAACATGAAGAGTTATCTTCTATTTATTATTCAGATTTTATGCTAATTAGATGTCCAGATTTGTTTTAGTTGGATGTGCTGTTTTTCAAGGGCCTTTGTACTTATTTTCAATGCCTGCAGGTTCCCAGATATGATTGGCATGGCTACATAAATAAGCCCTTCACATAAGACCAGTACTTCAGTTATTCTTGATAACTCAGTACCTACAATCTTTCTATCTCCTGTTCCTAAAATGTAGAAAAATTTGTATGCTGCCAGGTTTATCATTAAATGAAAACTTACAGGACGGATTTCATTCTGATCATTCTGATCAAGAATCTGACCCCACTTTTGTTGACGTAACACAAAAAATTGAAATTAGCCATGGTGAAGTTGTTAGTACTTAACTTCTTGATTAGTCAAAGGCACATGATACCTGCAAACACTAAATCTTTACTTCTGAATATTTGCCCCCATACCTCCCAACAATATATACCAATTCTGAGATCACACTACAGTGGGGAAAAGGACAAATTTCCTGATGTTGGCCAACTACTTCCATGCCCTTTTCCCCACTGTAGAGCAGTCTTGAAGTTAGTATATATAGTTAGGGTGGGTGTGGGGGGCTCCCCACACCTGGATGGGTCTGAAATAGTGCGGTGTGTGTGACGGGGAAACGTTGGCCAACTAGTTACTTTCCCTGTCTCACACATTCGCTGAAGTGAACGTTTGATGAATGAACATTCGCTGTTTTGTGTTTAATCATCAGAGGTTCAATGAACGTAACCTTCGATGGTTAAATGTAGACCCAGTATAAACATGGTCACTGGCTACTTGCTTGATTGATGCCTTACCAATAAACATGAGACAGTATGTTAAATGTTGTTGACTGACGTATCTACATCTGTCATGAGCCTAACAAGGCACTTCATCTTTTTTTTATTGGTTTCTTACTTAGTTTTGCTACTTGTACAATGCTTAGGAAATGGGCGTCTAGTATACCCCTCAATTAGCCAGAATTTCTCAAAATGTTCAGATTTTTTTCCTCATATTATTGGTCTGCTCATCATAAAATGTGTGGTTTTCTGGAAAATCATTGAGGATTGCAGTCAATAAATAATAACAGTCACTTGAAATTCAGACTTCATATGCTTCAGGAAGTACATGCTAGTGCAAATACCTAACTTTTTTAAGTTTAAAAGAGCAACATGTAAAATAGGATCACTTTTCCCATTATTTTTGGCTTTGTTCAGAATTCTTGAACAAAGAAGTTGAGAGGTATAATGTGTAAATATCTTAAATAAGTAAATAAGCAGATGAATCAGCAGTGTTAGAATAAAATACATCTACTTACTGTAAAAATAATGTTACTAGATTCAATGCATACACCAATGCATACAGTAAAATTATTCTGCAGTATTTCACAGCTTTTTGAGGCAATATTGATCAGACACATCTAAGATCAATAGCTTATTATAAAAGTGATGCATTAATTTCAGAAAGATGCTTTAGAAAATATGTTTTTAATCTAAAAGTGAGTGTTATAATCAATTGTTTCCTTCTTTAATGTGTTGCTGAATTTTTTCTGCTAACCTTATTATATATTTAATGTAAACATACACATACAGAACACGGAAAGAAATCCATATTGAGATTATTTGTTGTTTGTTTGCTTGTTTACTGGGATTGAATACAAATTTATTTAGTTAGTTAGTTAGTTGTTTGACATTTGTTAAACGGGTTGGTCCAGCTGAGCCAAGGGCCCATTTTCAGTGAAGACCCAAGCAGAAAAGCTCCAAACAATATACAGACAATATACAAAAACTCCAAACAATATACAGACTATATACAAAGTTCAAAAGAGGTACAGTAACGTAACAGTCAAAAAGTATAGTCCCATAATATGAGGAGATAAGCTCCAATCTATAGCATAGAACTCAGTAATCAAATGAAATTTCCAGTGGAAAAAATGAATTATGTTAACAGTGAATACATGCTAAAACATATAAACAGTCAGATGTCAGGCACCCTTCATGAAATAAATACAACAATTTGGCAGATTTCAGGTGTAAGTGCTAAGGATTCAGTACATTCTGACACTTCAGTGTGTGACAGTATTAAGTATAAAGTGAGCCTTCAGAGATCATGTTAATAAACCATGGTTCAAGAAATATCAGTATATGCTGAGTAGGTCACATTCAGCTGAGATTTTTTAAGGACAGAAGGCATGGTGCAGGAACTTACAGCCTGTCAAAAGGACACTGTTACACGCCATAACTGACACCAAGTAAAATGAATAAGCATGTTAGACAGCTCCCTATAAAATATTGGCACGCCTAACATTACGTACCGACAAGCCAAAAAAAAAAAGACTGAAACTACAGGAGACGAATGAATCTCAAGCATCGGTCTTCTCTTTTAACCTTTTTTTTTTTTTTTGCAGGGGAGCAAGTTCCTTTGCATTGCCCCTGAGCTTATATACATCAAGTCTAAGATTGTCATACCTCAAGGAAAATGAATATTCTGGGAAATGTCCGTCTTGTGCTATCTGTAAATCCGTTTTTTCACCCATTCAGTCTCCATGTTTGGGACTTGATCTAGCAGATTCCAATATTTCAAATGTTGACCACTTCCAGAGGGTTGACTAGGTTAATGTATTTTGGTTTGCAGCTGTTTAGTTTACTAAAAAGCATGTGAGTTACACTTGCGGTTCTCTATGATATCTGGAGCTGGGACAGCATTGTACTTTGTCAAGGTGGGACTACCACACAACAGAGTTAAATGGGATATTATATACAGTTGTTTTGAACATGACTGCTTATGACATACTATAAAGAGAGAGAGAGAGAGAGAGATTGAGGATTGCTCTATAGTGTTGCTGGCAGACCCACAAAAGGGAATAGATTTGTCAAAGATCTGTCTGGAGCCTTCAAGTACAACTTGGTGATCAGAGACCTACTGTAATTTTTTATTGTGCATTCAGGATTTTATTTTTTCTTTTTCTGCATTCCACCACACTGTCTGTTTGAGGGCTTTCCCTGCTCTGTATTTTGGGGTAAATATTTTGCCTTGTTTGAGGATATAGCATGGATTCAGTTACACAGAGTCCAATAATCATTCTCAAAAGGGGCGATAACATCATTTTTTGTATTTCAGTGTGCAAAGCCAACTGCAGCTGTAAGTCATACTTTTAAAACATTTGTTTTACCAGTAACTCAATTGCAGTCCCAAGAGTTTAGACATCCTTTTCAACTCTTAATCTGCATAAATGTTTTATATCTGATTTCCTCCACTTGCAATAATCATCAATAATAAATGCATTTGTATGACAAAAGTAAACATTTGTGATAAAATGTGAGACTTTTGTTCTGATATGAGCCGGAAAGGGGCATTGCTGAAGCTGAATGAATACAGTCTGCATTCAGACATTAAGAAAGAACCAAACTACTCACAAAACAAAGACACAGAAAAATGTGTAGAATGAGAAAGCTCATGAACGGTCATTAATCTCTTCCGCCATGGTTCACATAGCGTCAGAGCATAGCCTGCCTGATCTCTGTTCTGTCTGCTATCTTATTCCCTAGAATGTGTCGCTGTGTAGTGGTTGTGGCATACAGCTTCATTCTTCATGATCTAGGTCTGAATTTCAATGCCTGTACTTGCATACTGTATTATTCCTCTCTAGTCATTCACAGTTCTTAAGTTTTTTTCCTAAGCAGTGAAAGGAACTTCTGTTTAACGTGCATCTACATAAAGAAACTGTTCTGGCATCATTTGGATATGAGTTTCCTGTACATATTTTAACTCAACACTGTTCTGTCAAATATTGTAAGGTATCTTCAGGAATATTTATTTTCCTAAATTTACTCACCTCTAATTTTTAGTAGATTTTCCATTAAAACTCAGATGTTTGTCCTCCATTTCTTCCTTTTGTCTTTGGTAGCTGCATAAAAAGTTAGTATATATAAGTACCTGTTTTAAAGGCTGAGCAGGAGCTTTGGTATGGTTAAGAAATTGCTCAGATTCTTGCTGATTCAAATAAATATCTTGGAAATATTCCCATTCCCAATCTTTGATACCATTTAAAGTTGTGTAGCCAACACACGTCTCAGTCACCCTCTATGAATATAGTGTAGTGTGTATGTTTTTTTTGGTATTTTAGTATAGACCCTACCTAATCACATTTGTTACCCTCCTCTGTCTCAACCCTGGACTGTCTCTACCCTAGCTGTATTCCTTCAGAAATGCAGTTCCTCTTACTCTTTTGGGGGCATTAGTGAATTGCACTGAGTTATAATGATTTCTTGATTCTGCTTTTATTATTTCTCCTTATGTAGCCCCAACCCCAACATCCCACTGCAGCAAGATGTCCCTGTCATCAGCCTTGATGACAGACAATATGGGTACACACCTCCCTTCTCACCTAAACTCTCTCAACAGTAATTCATCAGTGTAACTCAAAATAATATGGAAATCTTTATGAATTGCATTGCACTGAGTAGTTTTTTTTTTGCATTTATCATTGCTGAAATAAAACTTTTATATCTGGAAATTTTATTTTTAAGCCTGTTTAATACAGTCACATGTAGATGTGTAAATACATAACTACATAAAAATACCACATATAGAGATACACATGTACAGGCATGAATTCACATTATATATATATATATATATATATATATATATATATATATATATATACTATATATATATATATATATATATACACACACACACCCACACCTACACCCACACACACACACACACACACACACACACACACACACACACACACACACACACACACACACATGCATGCACACCTTTTCCACTCTATGCTAGAATATGACATCGGTTCTAAAGTGGTCTGTCTTATACTTCCTTGCAAATCATTTGGAATGCAGTTCATGACGACATTATGAAATCATTAGACATTTTCAGCACCTTGGATGGCTGTACAAAATCTTTCAAAACTATGTAATGCATGGATAGATATGAATCCCAAATGAAGCTTTTAGCTTTCTCAGTTTAGATTGTATGTGTTCCATAATGTATATGGAGATATATGCCACACTCCTATAATTTGCCAAGAGTAATTATTTATGTAGACAACTGTGCATTCTAGAATATTAAGGTGCTGAAGGGATACACAGCTCTCAAGTGGCTACCATAATGCAGTTGAGAGTATAAACAGATAATATTCAGAAAGACTTTCGTTCAAGTCACATATTTATTTATTTATTATATCATTTATTTACATTTGTTTACCAGGAAATTTAGACTGGACACAGGTCCTTTTTCAGCAGAGGCCCGGGGAGAAAAGCTCCACAGAATGACATGGTAGATGGTAAACAATAACAATCAAGGTAGTTTTACAGTAGAGGTGATCATGACATGGAGAAATACAGGAGCAAATTAGGTACAATTGAGTATTAAGCATTGAGAAAAATAAGAAGTAAAACACAGTGCTACAAATTTTCTAAAGAGTAACTAGATAACAGTAACAATACAGTAAACGATAACTAAATCCTGGAAGGATTAACAAGCAGTGAGTAATCTTCAGTTCAGTTTTATAGTGACAGAGGGGAGATTCTATATAAATCTGGGAAAGGAGAGAAGGGTTTAAGGGGGGTTAATTAGTCGGGGTTTGGACAAGGACAAAGCCAGTGAGAAATTAAGTGAGATTTAAGTTCAGCCTTGAAAAGACTGCAGGAAGGAAGGGTAGTTATGGTAGTGGGAAGGTTGTTCCAGAGCTTGGATATAGCGCAGGAAAATAGTGCTTCACCTGTTAGGTTTTTGGCTTTGGTGACCTGGAGTATATTTTTGTTGCAGGAGCGTAGTGGTCTGGAAGAGTGATAGGGTTGGAGAATTGTATGGAGCGATGGGATATGGAGAGGGTGGTTTACTAGTTTATGAGCAAAGGTGAGTTGAGTTTGGTGTAGGAGTTATGAGAGTTCAAACCAGTCAAGGTCTCTAAGGGAGACATGGTGGCTGCAGTAGGAGGCACCAGTGGCAAATTTTGCGATTTTATTGTAGCAGGCTTCGAGTTTGTTTAGGTCTGACTGTCTAAGATTTGTAAATATGGGTGATGCATAGAGTAGGGTGGAGATTAGTTGGGAATTGGTGATAGAAATTCTTGCTGGTTTGGTGAGGTATTGTCGGCTTCTATATAATGCACCCAGTTTTTTGTGAACTTTTTTTATTGTTAGTGATATGTGGGTGTCAAAATTTTAGGTTATTGTCTATCTGTACGCCAAGTAATTTTGTGTGGACTGTTGGTAAAATGGAGGTATTATCCTTGGCTTTTATAGTGAAGTGTGGGGAGTTTGGGGTAGATTTTGAGAATTAGAAGATAAAGAGTTTGGTTTTATTTGGATTGAGGTATAAGCTGGGCATTAGATAACCAGCTTTCAACTGTAGAGAATGAATCTTGGGTGATCTGTTGTAGTTCTGTTAGAGTTGGGGCTGAGCAGATGAGGGTGGAATCATCTGCATACTGTATGAGGGAAGCATGTTTGGTGGCAGTGTGCAGGTTGTTGGTGAAACAGGAGAAAAGTAGGGGGCCAAGGATGGAGCCTTGGGGACCCCAAGAGTAACAGGGAGGCAAGGGGATTGATTGTTGTCCCAAATGACTGATTGCTGGTGGCCTTGTAGATAGCTGTGGAACCAGTTTGTGGCTGGTGAGGAGAAAGAGAGGTTGGATAGAGCAGAGAGTAATAGATTGTGTGACACAATGTCAAAGGCTTTCGATAGATCCAGAAATACAGCAGAGGAGAGGAGGCCATTATTTTTGTGATGGAGGATAGTGCTGGCGAAGGAGAGGAGAACAGTTGTAGTGCTGCGGTGTGGCCTGAAACCATGCTGGGTATTGGAGAGGACGTTATTGTTAAGGAGGAATTTGGAGACCTGTGAATTGATGCATTTTTCAAGTATCTTGGAGAGGGGGGAGAGGATGGCAATGGGGCAGTAGTTGGAGTGTTCAGTGGAGGGGCCACCTTTGTGGAGGGGAATGATGTGTGATATTTTCCATAGCATGGGTACATAGGATTCAGCTATGGAGTGGTTGATTAATATGTAAATAGGATAAACTAGGACATCAGCTGCTATCTTTAAGTATTCAGAGGGTAGGTTGTTGGATGCTAGTTTTGTGGGTTATAGTTTTGTCAGGAGTCTTTTTATGTAGGAGGTGGATACTGTGGATAGAAAGAAGGTAGGGAGGCGTGGTTTTGGTTCAGGTGAGGGGGTATTTTGTGTAGGGAAGTGTTTTTTTGTTAGGGATAGAATGGATTCTGTGAAGTGTTTGTTGAAGGAATCAGCAGTGCTACTGGTGGAGAGAGGGGTGGTTGGTAGGGGGGGTGTTTACTTTTCCTGGGCAGAGTATAGAGTTAATTGTGGACCAGAATTGCTTGGGGTTGTATTTGGAGGAGTTTAGGGACATCTGATAGAAAAGGGCTTTGTCTGCTTTTACTTGTTTTTTGACCTTGTTACATAGTTTACGGAAGAGTTGCCTATCTGAGGGGTTTTTAGTTATGCGCCAGCATTCCCATGTTTTATCCCTGGTTTTTATAAGCCCCCTGGTGGTTTTCTGAAGCCAGGGGAGCTGTTAGTTCTGATTCTGGTGTTTCTCAGAGGCATGGGAGTTAAGGATGTTGAGGAAGGTGCTATTAAAGAAATGGACTGCTTCGTCTAGGTTGAGGTACTTTAGAGATGACCAGTTTACATTCTGGAGGGAGGAGGTGAAGGAGTTGGGGTTAAAATTAGCTTTGTTGCAAATAAGTCTGTGGGTAATGGGTTTGCAATCATTAATGTGATTTTTTAGTAGGAAGGTTGGGGAATGGTCACTGAGGGAGTCAGATAAACAGCTAGCTAGGTAGGTGTGAGGGGCTTTATTAACTAAGACCCAGTCAAGAATGGTGTGGTTATTGGGGTTTTTATTGATTCTAGTAGGGTTTGTATTAGCTGAGAGAAACCATGGAGATTTAGGTGGAGGGCTTGGTGGTTGCTGTTGCAGGATAGCCAATTCATGTTAATGACCCGAGGATGATAGTTTCTTGAGGCAGGGAGAGATTTGCCCAGTCTAGTAGGTTTTCAAGGGGAGATATATTTTAGCCTGATGGGAAATAGCACCCTATAATGTTGATTGACTTCTTAGGGCTTGATTTGCAGGTGGTGTAAAGTATCTCTTCCTTGTGAAACTGGGGAGCTGATTTGGTGAGAATTTGGATATTGAGGTGGTGTTTGTACAACAGTGCCACACCTCCTGCTTTTCTTGATAGTATGTCCTTAGGGAGGATGTTGTGTCCAGGTGGGAGTATTTCCTCACTTTTGATTTGAGGTTTGAGCCACAATTCAGTTAGGATAAGGATGTCAGGGGAGTAGAGGCTTATGTAGGCATGGAGGTCTTGGATTTTAGTACAGATGCTTCTGATGTTAAGAGACATAATGAGGGTGTCATTTGGGTTTTTGCTGCTTGTGATATGGGTGATGGGGGAGTTGTTTGGAAGAGGGTTTGTGGATATGTTGGTGATTATGGTGCCAGGGTTGGGGTGCACATCTC
Organism: Protopterus annectens; assembly: GCF_019279795.1. NCBI lineage: Eukaryota > Metazoa > Chordata > Ceratodontiformes > Protopteridae > Protopterus > Protopterus annectens. Next base: position 962,461,037 of record NC_056747.1, read on the forward strand.
CACTGAGAGCAAGTTTAGAGAGAGTGTAGAGAATATGTTTTATATATGCAGTAAAATGTGTTGTATTTTATGGATATTTTGTGTTCAAATGTGGTGAGGGTTTGATAATTGAGTAGTTGTACTGGGAGGAGGTAGTTTGTGGTCGGGGTAATGAAATTATGCAGTGGGTGTTTGAGGGGAGTTGATGAGAGAGTGCAGTGGAAATTGTTGGAGGTTATGACTGTAGCTGTTTGGTAGGATGTAATGTAGGCTAGAATAGTGCAGGTGAGGATTACAACACTATTACCTAATGGCATGGTTGCTTTGGGTTAAGATGTATGATTAAGCAGGAGGTGGGGAGTCTCAGCGGTAAGGCTTGATTGGGGAATAAGTATGGGAGTGGCTATTGGCTAAAGATAAATGTAGATGTACATATGAAACACTTAAAGGAGAACTCCAGCCAAAAGTCAAGTTTTTATTTCCAAAAAGTGTTTTCCTTCCTAAACATTTCACATACAGAAAAAACATCATTTAATAATTATGTTTGACTTTCTTTCCTACATTTGTCTCATCTGTTACATCAAAACCACTGCTAAGAGTGACACAGTTATTAAGTTAGGTCACTTATCCCAACAACGGAGCCATTAAAGGAAAACTCTACCTTCTACTACAGTTTAACTCAACTCTTAGAGTGCTTTTCTCCATACAATATGTCTCCAGTACTGTGTAGGTACTTTATAAAACTTTCATTTCCTCAGTTTAGTATCAAATGAAAGGAAAGACAGCCCACTTTTTTAATCTTAACTTTTCACATAAGTTGCAGAGGAATTTGTCTACACTTGCATGACATACCACAGACACAGAGCAATCAGTATTCACGAGTTCAGGCTGTTGTAATCAAGACAGAGAGGTGTGAAACTGTTTTCCATTGTCTTTATTGCAGAGAGGAAGAGAACTTACACTGATTCACTGCTGCTTCCAATATAGCAATGCCTTTCACAGCAAAACAGAGTAATTAGATCAGGCAGTTGTCACCTCTTTTGACAAATTTACATAAGCAGTACCACAGTATTGAAATGCTAAGCTTTAAACTTTAAATGTTTGTTGTTTATACAACTTGACATTTTAAGATGACTTGAATGTAGTATCAAAGATGTCTGTGACATTTAGAGAAAACTCAGTGAATATTTTTTCTTGTAATTCTTGTAAAGTATCAGCATATTTACGAAAGTGTAAGGAGAGGGGCTGTCAATTCACCTTGGACTACAAAAAGATATTTTGAACAAAGGCCTGCGATTTAGCAAGTGTTTTCATTGCAGCTGTAAGATTCCTTAGTAAAATAAGCCCTGAAACATGATGGTCATTCAAGAAATAAAAGAAGCAGTCCTGTTACGGACAGTATAAAAGATGACAGTGATTGCCACTAATCCCATTATATGTCAATGTACTGGAAATACACTACTACTTCTTCATGTCTAGCATGACTCATATAAAGCAGACTTGAAATGGATTATGGGAAAGAGAAAAGCTTGAAGAACAACAAGATCACGCTGATATGTCAAGCCCATTGGCAGCTATTTTGCAGAAAACATATTACAATTCTATAATAAGCAGTCAGGGTGATTTTGAGGTGTTAAAATAACTCAGAAAAAAGGGACTGAATGAAAAATTGATTTTTTAGTTCTAAGGTGTTTTCCTTTAAGAAAACAATAACATTTAAATGTGCCTTATCAATTACAGACTGCCAGCATCACACCTCAGATAAATAGTGTAGAATGGAGTCTGAACAAAGGCAAGGCTTCCTAGCTTAGTTTTCAGATGCAAACATCTTTACCTTTAATAAAACTCATTGCCGCAAGAAACAAAGAAAATGTGTTCATCTAAATCTTCTTACTTTCTATCAGTATTTGAGTTTGCATGTTTCTGCACTGTAATTTCTGTAAACGTGGATGTTTTTTCTGGTGTCTTGTTACAGCATTTTTGCATTGTATACATTGTTTTGTTGAAACAAGTCAATGAGCTGAGGAAAGAAGATTAACATCAAAGACTTTAACTCTAGCTAGCATTTAAAACTGTGACTGAAACACAAACCATGTCAATCGATGCTGACAGTGAAAAGTAAGCAGTCACAGCAATGCTGTCAACTGATGACAGGATACTACAATAAATGATCCCCTCATCAACAGGATTTTTTTCTGTCCCTCTAACATGACATCAGGAAGGCAAAGGCATCATCTGTAAAACAAAATAATGCTAGCCATAACAGCCTCCTTCAGATCATTTCGGGGTTTAACAAATTAGAAAATAATAGAACCATTTGCTTTGATACAGAGACATTATCAATGCAGAAATGTTGCTGAAAAACATTTTTTTTCAGTTTTTGGGTGCGGTTCTCCTTTAATTCCTTTTCAGCTGTGTTCTAAAATTTATATTCCAACCACAGTCTTTTGTAATTGAATCAATGCTTATTCAAGTGCAATAGTGTTTGCCCCCATCATAAGTGCAGTAATGCATTCTGTGTAAGTATGTTAAATAGTTCTTTTGCACAGATACAAAGGCTGGGATGCTTGTGTTTGTTGGTATCACCCCCCCAAAAGTTACACAGTTACTGAAAAGGGAATTTACTCTGAATTGCATAACTTACTCTGAATTGCATAACTCATACATCATAAGGGAATTTCAGTGCATGAGGCAATGGATCAATCAAAACATTGTGAAATATGCATTTCATTGGAGCAGAGTTAACTGCATGAATATGGGGTGCATATAAATTAGGAAACAATGGTAAGCATCATGGCGCAGACTGTAATGGCAATGTGTGGGCTCATGTTATATGATGTAGCAGAACTTGCACCATAACCTTTTGTGCTCAAAACCAGAAGGATGTGGATTCAATTCCCAGACCAGGTGCTTAGATCCATTTCCCAGTACTGACACTGCAGTGCAACATGGTGGGGGGGTGCATTTGTGACTGTTCCTTCATTCACATGAGACATTAAACTGTTCCTAAGTCATCATTCATATTTCAGCAGAAGTTATATTCAGAGCAGGCATATTTAAACAACTATCACCCCCAACGCTTGGACTTTTAGGCATTATGCATATTGTTAACATAAACTGGGTCTGTCAGTCACGGAATCTGTGTTTAAATATTGGATGTGTGCAGGTTCCTCAAATGCTGCAAACATTGTAGGACTAAGGAGACTGACAGGAGAACCTAATCCTGTAGAAAGAACATTTGGCTGAGCAATTGAAGAAGATGGCAAATACAACTGAATCAAAATTGGCCTTCTGTGTGACATTTAAAACAAAAACATTATCACTCCTTTATAGTGTGCCCCTTCTCACTACACTGAGCACAGTATTTTAGTGGATAAGTGCTAATTAAATGGACTAACTACCCTGTTATGAGGTGGTATTCACAATGAGTAGGAGAAAATTTGGCAGGACGGTTTACCTTCATGTGTGCATATTGCACAAGGGCGAACAGCAATTGTCCGAAAGGCAGTTTGCAAAGTTTGCAAATGCCAAACAGAAAAAGGTTTGAATGTGCAATGAGTGAATGCACAGTGACATTTGCTCATTGCACATTCGACATTCTGGGGCGGATTGCACTATAGTGGGGATCGGAAAATGGTCCCTTTCCCCACTGTAGTGCGATCTCAGAATTAGAATATTAAAGTAGTGGGGGGGTGCAGGGGGGGCTTGCCCCCCGCTTTACACTTCATTAGAATTTTCTTTTGATATTTATGTTTGAAAATCAGCGAATTTGCTTTTCACTTTGCTGATTTTCGAACAACACTGGCAGACATTGTAGCCTGGGTTCCAAGGAAATATAACTCGGGCAATCCGTAAATCAGAATTTATTTTATATACTCTTAAAACATACAAAAATAAAATTTGAATAAAATCATTTATAATAGTGCTGCAGGTTAAGTGCTTTCATCCACTTTAACTGTGGACTTCATCAGAACGTGCAGCACTGAACCTTAATTGATTAAATATCTCTTTTGGCATCATTGGGTTTAATCAAAGACTTCACATATTTAAAGCTGTATGCAACCTATCTACTAATTGTGCAAAATGTACTACTATATGAAATATCTAGACCATACTTGTTCATAACCACTGATGACAATACACATACATTAGAATACACCCCCATGTATAACTAAATGTACATTACAAGAATGGAACAATAATATGTACTACACATTTAATTTCATTACCTCATGATCTTGCCTCTAATATGGGTTTAATAGAAATGTTATCATTTAAACCTGGGGGTGTTGTGGCATCAAGCAACAATTGCCACTTTATTTCCTTATGTCCTAATATACCTTTTATGTTACCACCTCTAGAGTTTATCTTTACCTGCTCCAAAATACCAAATTTAAAATTGTGATTATTCCCACACTTCTCTATATGTCTATATAGGGCATTGTTCATATCTTTCTTCTTAATCCTGTATAAGTGGTCATAAATCCTGTTTTTAAGAAATCTATCTGTCTTTCCCACATAGTATCTGGAACATGTTGTGCATTTAGCCAAATATATTATATGTTTGGTGTTGCAGTTCCCTGTTTTGAATGTTACCTTAGTATTATTGAAATTCCCCAACACTATATGATCATCCACCAGTATTGCATGGCATTGTCTACATGTCCCACATTTATTTGTGTGACCTTTTTTGTTATAATTGCATCTCAATCCCCTATTTTCTAAGCTGTACTTCAAAAGTTTTATGTACAAAAATTGGTGCTTGTCCAACCACTTGAGTAATAGTGCCATCTGCTGCTAGAATATTCCAATTATGTGAAATTACCTTTTTAACTTGATTAATATAAGGGCTGTATTCTAATATGCAGGCACCGTTATAGGACATATCACTGTGATCGGATGTATTGTTGTGTATCATATTTTGTGACAACCCTACACCCAGTAGGGGTTTGTATTTCTTACCCCATTCACCTATGATATATCTTGTTGTATCATGTATTAATTCTTTGGGAAATCCCTTTTCCTTAAACATTTGTCCTATATAGTTAACCTCCCGTAACATATCATCATATTGTGATGTCATTCTTGCAGCTTGAATACATTGCCCTTGTAAAATGTTATTCACTTGACCTCTTAGATGGTTACTTGAATATTCTAAATAGGCATTACTAAAGGTTTCTTTTCTATATATACATGACTTAAACCCATTAGTAGTGTGATTAATAAAAGTATCCAAATAAGCTATACTATTAGGATCATAAGTGTATGTAAATTTCAAATATGTACTAGAGCTGTTCAAATACTCCATAAATTGCATAAATTTGTCTAATGTATCGTCCCACAGGATGAAAATGTCATCCAAAAAGCATGTGTAATATCTTATGCTATTCATATATTCACTTTTCAATACATGTGTGTCCTCCCAGTCCAGCATGACTATATTGGCAAAGATGGGAGCACTCCCTGCTTCCATCGCCACTCCTCTAGTCTGCCTGTAGTATTCCCCTTCAAAGTATATATAATTATGGTCTAATACTATAGACATGCATTCAAGAATAAGACTAACGTTGTCCCATTCCATACTTCTACCAGTGGGTCATTGCTAGTCCTAGAAGCCTTTTGAGCATAAATAAAATTCGCTTAGATTTTCCCCTTAAATATTTTCTGGTAAGTCTTGAATTTTAACATTGTTACAGCCTGGCTCTGTTTTCCACATCACTGATCCTTGTATTGACTTTTGTGAAAGCTTGTCATAACATAATGGCTTACATTTCCTAACTTTGTATATTTTCTCTGTTAGCAGTAAACTCAATCTTCTGGGACAGAATTGATTGTAAATGCACTAGTTGTGCGCCATGATTGGAGGCAGTATTTTAATATGAGCTCTGTCTAGCAGTGATGCCTGAAGCATTTTGACAAAGCTTCTGCTGTGTGTCCTTTTATGCTGTCAGCTAAATTGGCCTGGGTCATCACAATTTTGTCCTGCTGAACTGCCATGAAGTGTATCTGGAGGACAAAGAATAATTGAATAAATAACTGAAGAGAATTATGAATTACATGCATTTTTTATTTGCTATGGGTATACAGAAGAAACACTCTACTGACCTTTTTTATTAATCTGGTTTCATCTTGTTTTCTAAAGCAATGGACTTTGGGCTTAGTGAGTAGTTTAGAAGCTCCAAAGGTGATTTTGCCAATAGGGATAACTGCAGGTACGGGTACAGAAAAGGCAAGGGGGTAGAATTTACCAGAGAAAACTGGCAAAGGAGTCAAGATATTAAGAGCAAATAACTAGAGAGGGAAAGGTAATAGAGTGATATGAGGCAAAGAAGAAGTTTGGACTGCAGACTAGAGACTGTCTTCCCTACCAAGGATCAATAACAGAATATAGACAAAGAAAAAGGGATTTTTATACCCGAAGCAAACTCCAAAGAATTTTTTCTCAGGTGGATGGCAAATGTTGCAAGTATTACATGGAAGAAGGAAGTAACTAGGAACATTTTTTTTGTAAATGTAATGAATTGACAGGTTGGCAGATTTTAAAAATTCCCTGCTAACTACTCTTGTCAGAAATACTGAGGGAGCAAATGGCTGTTGCCAAGAAATGATTATTTTGCGGTGGTACACACAATCTGAATTGCCTACATATAGTAAGGCCTAAATAAGTTCAATTCTGTTGGCTGCCAAAAAAGTAATTACTAGAAAATGAAATTCGAAATATAAACCAGCTGTATTGGAAGTACTGAATATTATAAAAGAGATAAAATAACTGGAAGATGAATCTCTAGAACAAAAAGAAGGAGCAAATTACGTAGAAATAAATGAAATTTGTGTGAACAATACATGAAGAAAATGTTGATGAGGAGGAGTGAGGATTAAGGGATGGCTTGAATTTAACAATTAATGTAATGTAATGTTAGGCTGAAATATAGTTGTTATAAAGAAACAAAACCCATGTAATATATAATGTACGTAAATGGAAAAATGTTAATATGGTTTGTTTTCTATTAACGTATGTGTGCCTACATCTTAACTGATAATTTAATAAAGGTGTTAAAAAAGCTTCCAACATGATCTCATGTCTGTGCATCTCCCCAGTGTTTTAAAGCTTTGAAAGTTGTAGCAAACTTAGCACTGTTACACAATGAACACAAGCAGACTTCCACACTGATCAGTGAACAACATTAAAAGCTTTTAGACACTTCACTTTGACATAATTGTGTTTCTTTTGAGCGACAGCCTGAAGTATCTTACAGCTTTCAAAGTTAGCAAAATGCTTCAGACACTGTTCTGTGGTGGCTGTTGTCTGAGTGTGCTACAATATAAAACCTGATCTTCATATCTGCCAAAGGCACATAACAAAGTTTGTTATGTACTTTTCTCACACCAGAAAGGTACAGAAGAAGCTTATTTTTTGTTGATTGTAATTAACATGTTCCATTTTTTACAAACTAATTTAACAGAAAAGAAAAATAAAACAATTTTAGCAAACAGTAAAAAAGACACTTATGTATATATATATATATATATATATATTAGCACCTCAGTATGTAAGTTTTCAAGACCAAAGAGGCACATCTTATTTTTAGCTTTTACAGTTTGCAGTCAAATAAATTCTAGTCAGTTATTCTTACAGGGCAATTCTATGCCTGTTGTAGGAAACGGGCTGTGTAGCAGCAGAACTGTAATGTTATTTTCAAAACTACAGTACATCTATCAGCATTCTACATGCTTTTATGATATGCTTGGCAGTATGCTCACAGCCTGGATGCTGAAATGTAAAATACTGTCATGCAGTACTCAAGACGGTATGGTGTGATGTTAAACAGCCAGTGAGAAGTAAAAGATCATTGTGCTCTAATGACAGAATGTAGTTATAGTGTTCTTGCCAGTCAAGTACAATGTCCTTGTTGTAGGAGTTTAAAGTCAGGAAATGTATTTCTTTGAGAAATGGGAGGCAATTTTATGTAGTGTAAGAATAGTGACATTTCCTTTTATGGAGGATTACACATAAATCTGTATACTTTGCTTAGAGGGCTTTGGACCTTTTACATGTTTGCTTTGGAGCACCTTACAGTAATAATGCATACTCTAAACCTGATATTAGCGTACATTTTCCAGGAATGTTTTTACCTTGCAGGTTAACTATGCTGTTGAGTGTTTTTACTGGAACATGCACTTTTTTGTTGTTTTGCAGATATGAATGAGGTTAGTCACACAGGAAGAGGATCTACTCCTACTCCTAAATCTTACAATGTGTTGCTTTTAGAGAGAAAATGGAAGTAGGTTTTTATAAATATTGCATTAACTGAGTCACCATCATATTTTAGGTGTGTTCTTTGAACTGAGAATTCCAAGTTTTTGTCATCAAAACTGTACAGTACAGTAGAGCATCTGTCAATTGCAATACAAAATGAAAACTTAATCTGTCAAAGGAAAATGTGCAAGTTAAAATGCATATTAATCGTTACACAGGCTGAGAAACAGATATGAAAATAACCTTTCTGAATTGTCACTAATGCCTTTAGCACTTGAAGCGCTTCTTTTATACGTGTTTTGTTGCCATTTTTTTTGGTGAAGGGGGGTTGCCTGCTTTAGTTCAGCATAAAAATGACCCCAGGGAATTTATTTACTTGCGATACACTGGCCCACAAATTAAGGTCCTGTGTGTCCAGATTTGAAGCTCTGGAGTAGGTCTTTATATGCTTTGAATCTTGCAAAGGTCTTTATATATTTTGCATCTCTACAATGCGGATTCAGGCAGAAGGCAAGAACTTCAAGTAATCCCATGCTTCAGAACAGTAGTAACTGAATGGATTAAAAAAATCCTTCTATGTATATTATTATTATATAACAGAGGTATGAGTAAATGACAATCTGACACTAGAAGTTGTGCAAGTTTATCATGCACTTTGATATATTTCAGCTATCTATTTTACACCAGTATCAAAAAGATGGACTAGCAGATATTCTGTATATTCTTTATCTCTTACACAGTGTAAATTCAAACCGTGATTTGCTAAAATGCTGCACAGGGACAATTACTGGAAAACAATTCACCCCATCATCCCAACATCAGATTATCCTAAGTGTATTTCAAACAGCTGTCCAGCCCCCCACAGCTTTGGGAGGCCCAGGGATAAATGCAAAAAGTACAGTAACAATGTGGAATATTTTGTTTCTATTATTGATCCAGATGAATTGATTCCATTATTTACAAGATAAGGTGAACTATAACAGGTGATCATGTAAAAGTGTTGGCTAACTCAACATCGACAGTACTTGTATACAGTAATATACATTTGTATGCCTAATTGTGTGTTGGCAGACAGGCAAGGAAGGATTTACATTATGCTTTTGAGCTTTTTTTGAAGATGCCTTACTCCACTCCTATTTTGGGAGTCCCCTATAGTAACCGAAAAAATAGTGTTGAAACCTCCATATATGCCCTGGCCCCATCCATAGCCTTGCATACCTTAGCATCATATGTTCATTTTATATTAGTATCCCTTCCAAAGCAGCAGGCAAAATGAAAACATGCATTGCTATTAAACATTTACAGTTACATTGTACTGTTTTATTATACAAGCCCAGCACACACGCTTTTATTAGTCTGGATTGTGGTATAAAACCATACAAATTTTACCGGTGCAATAAATAACTTATTACTGTTTACTTTAACTAATAGATACAACATGCATAATAGAATATAACTTTCAGAGAAACTACCTGCAAAATGCAAAATGCAGAACAACAGACATGGTACTACTGACCAATATACAAGAACAAGGAAAGTAAAGTGAACCGCCTGTCACAAACTGAATCAGTGACTCAGCAAGTGTTGCTCATTGCTAGTTATCTAACAACTCAGCCATTTTTCAATTTCCAGAGAAAAAAGAAAGAAAAAGAAAGGTAGACTAGGCTTTCAAAGGATGAAAGCTAAAAGTTTTGTTTTTGCTGCAGCCACAAGTACAGTTTCACAAGTAACTCAACTAATAATTTGTAGTTTGAATGTATATAAAGACCAGTTTGATCCTTAATTACTTAGAATATACTGTGTGATTTTTATTCATTACAAGTCATTGTCATCCCACTTTTATAATTCTGTCGTTCCCTTGAATTATTTTTAGTTTTAACAGCTTTATTGAATTATCACTTTAGACAAACACAAACATGCATTTCTATATATAAAAAAAACATATTAACATATTCCCAGTTGCAAACATTATATATTTTTGTATATTTATCATCAGTTCAGCATTATATAAATTCATAATTTCCTGCCTTCCCTTAAACCTTACTCCTCGTCTAAACATTATTCAGCATGTATTGTTCCCACAATTTCCATTTTTTCTATGTAATTTGCTCCTATCCTTTTCTAAATATTCCAATTACAATATTCAATACTTCAAATATAGCTGGTTTAGACTTTGATTTCCATTTTCTATTAATTGCTTGTTTGGCAGCCACCAGAATAAAATTTAACAAGGCCATACTATGTCTAGGCAATTCAGATCCTATACCCATCATTTCCTTAGTTAGACCCATTTGATCACCAAATATTTCCGATAAAGTACTCAGTAGAAAAATTTTAAAGTCTGCCAACTCAATATACTCCCAAGCATGTTCCCACTTACCTCTTTCTTTCCCATCACACTTCCAATATTTCCCCTCTACCTCAGGAAAAATTATTTGGAGTTTGCTTTGAATATAAAAATGTCTGTGCAAACACTTCCAAGCAAAAATCCTTAATCTTCTAGAATTTGTTGAATATTTGGGAGTCATACATTGTTTCCTTATGAATTGCTAATCCAGTCTCTCTTTCCAATCTTTTCTAACCTCCTCTGATTGATTCCTAACGATATCGTACAGTATTTGGTATGTCCTACAAATTATCCCCTTTTTAACTGCAGATTCTGTTTTAGATTCAATTAAAAACTCTACCAGAGCAGATCTTTTACTTAAGATTCCCCTATCCCTTGCTTTTTGTCTATACTCAGATATCAATCACTAGTAGGGAAGACGGTCTCTAGCCTGCATTCCACATCTGTTCTTGGCTTCTTTGCAGTTTATTACCTTTCCCTCTCTAAATATTTCCTCCCAGTACCTTGATTCCTTTGCCAGTTTTCTCCAGTAAATTCCAGCCCCCTCTTGCTTATTTTCTGTACCCCTAATTGCAGTCATCCCTATCTGCAAAATCTCCTTTCTCTACTCATGTTGACTTAGTTCTTAAAATACTTTCTGCTACTTTATGAATCTAATATTCTCTTTGGCTGTTGTTATTCTCCTTAACGATCTGCATCCATAATCATACCTTCTCCTTATTTTTTTTTAAATTTTCCACTGCTTTATCATCACCCCTTTTCACTTTGAATTATAAATTTCTGCATGTGTTCTGTTATGTAGCTTAACTGTGTAGCTCTAAAATATCCCTTCAGATCAGGTAATCTTAATCCACCTTGCTTTATTGGAATGCTCAACTTATCCCAATTGACCATTGCCCTTTTTTCCTCCCAAATAAAATCCTTTAACTCTTTATTAATTACTATCCACAATTTCTCCTCTGACTGATAAAAATATGCCCGATCTGCATATAAAACTAAAGGGACTAAAAACATTTCACTGCTTGTATCTTACTCCATGTCCATAAGCAAGAGCTTCCAGTTTCCAGTTTCTTTTTAGTTTATTCCCACACATCCATAGCTGCCATAACAAAATCCCTTTTAACCCATATTCCTAAATACTTCATTTTATCATGTCCTCATAATTAAGGGTATTGCTGGACGAATTTGTGTATGGGTATAGTTTAGAAATATAGGTTTTGTTTTATCTTCATTAACTTTGTATCCCAGAAAGTCTTGAAACTGTCTCAAGATGTTCCACAACACTGAGATGTCCTTTTCTGGTATTATCAGGTACAAAAATATATACTCTGCAAATAAAGGCAACTTGTCTTGATTGCCATACCAATTATATCCTTGAATTTATGATTCCCTCATTTTCTTTCCCAATGGCTCTATATTAAGCAAATAACAAAGGAAAAGAGGACACCACTTCTTGGCTCCTCTTTTCAGACACAACTTGTCAGAAAGTAACCCTCCCACTTTAATTTTAGTGACTGATAAATCAGATATCCTCGTAATTGACATTATTATTGTACCAGGGGCAGGAAAATGCTTCCATTGTCCAACTCATAAAAATCCAAGCTTACTGCTTCAAATGATTCCTCTGCATTAAGACCCATCAACAACTGCAGTATTTTCTTACACTCTGCTTCCCTTTGGATCATCATTATTCTGTTAATGTCAGATGTTTGTCCCACCCAACAAAACTACATTAATCCATATCTATCAATTGTGGCAATGCTTTTTCCATTCTTTGAGCTATTATAGACATAAACACTTTATAATCATATTAGAATTGAAATGGGCCTGTATGCAGTTGGGTCTGATGAGTCTTTACCATCTTTAGGTATTACAGCCACCACAGTTTTTTCCAGGATGCTGATGCTTAACCTCCTTTTAAAATACTGTTAAACAAAGCCTTCCAGACCCTTATCACTTTCTTCTCCCCAGCGTCCAGGAATACCATCTATTCCCAGAGACTTTCCTGCATATTGATTGTACATCACTATTTGTATCTCATCTCCTCATAAAGTAACTGTTAATAGTTGAGTCTTATCTACCTCTAACCTTGGCATACTTAAGTCTTTCATAAATATTTCCATTTGTACTTTTTCATGATTTCCACATTTCTCTGCTTTATACATTTTTTCATAACATTTCTGAAATATGTGTAATACTTCTACAGGATCTCTGGTTATTTTTCTTGTTAAAGGCTCACTAAGTATGGCAACAACTCTTTCCACTTTCTGCTGCCTTAGTCATTGTTCAAAAAGTTTTTGTGCTCTTGACTTATTATCAAAAACAGTTTCTTAACAAAAATATTTCCAAATGCATGCATATTATCCAGATACTACATGATTTTCTATTTACTATTCTACAACTGCACCTGTTATTGTTCTATGACATTCCTCTTATTCTGCAGTATATTAATGTTTGCCACCCCTTCTAAAGAATTCTTATTACTTCTTAATCATATTTCTTTTATTTTATTTCTAGGCTATTCTTAAACTCCACATTCTATCCCCCTAATACTCTTTAATAATTTCCACTACCTATTCCTTCAATTTCACTCTTTTTTGCAAGTAGGTGAGGAAGTACCAGTGTCTCAGTTTACTTCATTATCCTACATTTTTGTCTTAGTTGATATTGACACATGATCTGAAATAGTTATTGGAGGGGTGTCAAAGATTTCAATTAAATGCATATGTTCCTGTGAAATGTAATTTCTGTCTAGCCTAGCCCAGTTATTGTATCTTGAGGAATAATATGTAAATTTTCTCTGAGTTCCTACTACTTAACTCATATTTTCTTTGAGTAATATTTTTATACATTTCTTCAGAGGTCTACCCTCTGTTGTTATATGTTCCTTTCTAGGTCCCCAGATACATCATCACAGTTGCAAATAAAATTCCAGTCCCCACCTATAAGTAATATTCCCTGCTGAAAGCTGATTATTTTCCCAAAATTTTCTTAAGCTCCATAATAGTAGTTTTAGGTAGAATATAAATACATGCCAGCGTAATCCTCCTCCCTTTCCAGTATCCCCTTACTACCACAAATATACCATTATTATCTTTTTCATTCTTCTGTCACTATTAAAGCTTCTGTAGTAATGAGTTTAAGTACTCACATTTTTCTTTGTCCCTGACACTCTGCTAAATATCCCTCATGAAATCCTTTCTTCATCAAATTCACATGCTCATTTCATTCCTGGTGTGTCTCCTATAGCATTACTTGTTACAATCCACATTTCTTCATATAATTCAATACTTGGTTTCTTTTTCTCTATACCTGTGAGGCCATTCACATTCCAAAATAATATGTTTAGTACAGCCATTATGATAAGATGTTATTATTCCCACCTATTATATATGACAGCTTTTTAAATGTCTGTTTTCAGCTTTTGTGTTACACGCACCCAGTAATGTTTGGCAGGTTGATCTTTTATACATTTGTTTCTTTTCCTCTCCATTTGGACCTATATCACATTTCATAAGACTTTTTGTTTTAATAAAAACCCTTAAAAACAGCTCCAGAACGCCCCCCCACACTCTATTAAATTAAAACAAACACATAAACTATGTACATATTCAAATAATGAAGTTTAAACCTCCTGATAGGAACAATTGTCCCAAACTGACAGCTGTACAAACACACAGGCAAAAACAAATCTAAAATTAAGGTTATTTATGCTAAGATACATATTATAGCCTGTGTTTCTACTGACACTAATTGCCGTCTGTTTTTCTCTTATCTTTATTCCCCTCCCAGATGTGAACAACAGCTTGTATATTCTCAGAAACCATTAATATTTGGCTTTAAATGTGCTATGGCTTTTTTATTGCATACAGTCAGTTTGTTACCATGGAAGCCTAAGAATAAAATGTTCAGCACCCTGAACTATAGACTTCTCAGACTGAACATTTATTTACTAAAACAAAACTTTTCATTACATTCTCTGTTCTCTTATTTACTTTCTTACACAAAAAAATGTTATTAGATTATGCCAAAAGTGCTAATCCAGAAATTCATTTATGCAAAAGTAAGAGAAAACATATCAGCTCTAGATATTTTATGATGCAGCCTTCCTACCTTAAGAACTCAAGACTGCAACATGCTTTGGTCTAGAATTTGTTCTTTTTTATATTATAATGCCTACATTTCTTAAAAAACTAAAAAATAAGAAAAAAGTCACTTGCTTACTTAAGTATCTTTATCACATTCAGCAATAATTGGAAAGGCTTTACTATGTAACATGCGATTTATATTATGAAATGCTTTATATGAATAAAGATCAAGAATTGTTTTACTTACAGTTAATTTTCCCCTTTCCTTTTAGTGCCCTTCCAGACATTAAAGACACAAAGTGGGGTATATGTTTTTCAGTCCCCTACAAGTTTAACAAGGTCAACAAAAGTCCAATAGTTCCCCTTTTTCTTGCAAATCTATATTTCACAAATGTGATTGATGCTTTATAGTCTCACTTTTATTCACTAGTTTCAGTGTTGCTGGCTTTCTTCCTGTTCATCTCCACCTCACAACCCAATACTCTTTTTCAAGTCCAAGCAACACCTGATTCTTCTGGGCAACTCTAGTGCTTTTTGTCTCTGAAGCATTTTCTGTTAGAACACTAGAAAAAGGTTTCACTGACAAAGCCTCTGTATGAGCTTTATCATCAGAAGAATGAAAAGTAGAGCCCTGCTCTGTTGGCTCACTTTTTGTTGAACAAACTTTTATTTCCTCCATAGCCTGCTCTGCATCAAAAATTTACTTTGAACCTCCAGCAAAAATATTCTGAAGACAGCTAGATACAGAATAATAATTTTCCACAAACATTCTACTGTCTCAAAAATTTTCTGCTGCCATGATTGCATCTTTACTAATACACGTCTTGAATGCATAGTTATGGCCAGGTTTGGAGCATACACATAATGTGCCCCCTTCAGTTAACAAGTCTTGCTGTGGAATACCAGTCAAGTTGCTTATTTGTGCTTTCATAAAATTAATACAGTCTTTTCCTTCCAGTTTCAATGGTACACTAGAAAATTTCATAGTTTCCCTACATGCTTTGTCATCTGAGTCTACCATTTTAGCTCTTCTTGAGAAGTCGCATATTCAAAGAGCCATTTCTTCATTTCAACCACTGATTTTTTGCAGCTTTATCAGTTTATCTGAATAGCTGTTTAAAGTTTCCATTTTTTACAGACTTTTGTTATTTAAGTTGATATACTTCTTTAATGTTTAATTTGCTTTAATCAGCTCTGAGCACATTTGATTGTTTCCTCTAGATTACTAGAAGCCATGTCTGACACCAAAACTATAACTTGAATTGCTTTTTGCTGAATAGCTATGAGATTCTTTCCAGTCAGTCTTTTATCTTCACCCTTTCTATTTGATTTTCTTTTGGGCTCTCTAAGTTTCTTCTTTGTTGGCAATCAGGCAGTGTACTTGCTAGGCAGTAACCAAATTTAATAAATCTGGCAGTTTACTAGTCCCTTTCCCTCAGTTTCTTTTTTCACACTGAGAGAGCTAAAACAGCCATCTTGGAAGTCTCTTTAGTTCCCAAATGTTCTTGACCTTTTTTTCACTCTCTGTTACTATTTTTCCTGACAGCTTGAATGACGAAGTGTATATCAATATTCTTAAAATTAATAATTGTAGCAGTTTTCCCTCTTTTTTTCTTCCCACCCCATCCATTTTGACTTAGTCCTTCCCTTTCTTGCTGTGACAATTTGATGGTTGCTGTAAACTGGTTTAGTCCAAAAATGGAGTTTATAAATCAAATTGCAGTGCTAATATAAGAAGAGAAATTAATGTAATACAGTATGTCTGAAAGCAACACTTTATTTGGTGTGTTGTTTCACTAACATAAGTAATTGTAGCAGTTCACCTCTTTTTTCTCATCCCACCCTTTCTTAGTCATTTCATTGTCTTTATGTTGCAATGTTGTTAGTTGATATAAATTTGTGTAGTCTGAAAATGGAGTTTATAAATCAAATGGCAGTCCTAATATGAGAAGATGAATGAATATAATACACAGTGGTTGAAAGCAAACTTTCTTTGGTGCATTGTTTCACTTTTGTCACTGTGTGAATTTGTACTTGGTCATCCTAGGGTATGGAGAGACTTTGTTGCAAATTCACTGAATTTTAAGGTAAGACTTTTTCAAAAATTTGGTTTGCTTTGATCTGTGTTGCTTAATGTATTGGACAATGCTTTTTGATGAGATGCAGCTTATGTAATTTGATTAAGCAACAGAACAGGTAAGAGAATTGGTAAAACTGTTACCATTGGTAGTCACTATGTCACCTCTTTCCTAGACATGAGGTAGTTCTGCTTTTTATAATTAGAATGCACCAAACACAGGATGTGTCACTGAGTTTTTGGGTTAGATCAGAGCTTCTGAGGATCTGTTTAATGTACTGTAGGGTGACTAATGTTGGCAGCCATCACATAAGGGAAAAACTCCAGTGCTGGGCCACTTGCTGACTCTGCATCTGGGTTTAGCTACTGAAGATTGCAGGAAGATCACAGTACATTAAAACAATGGGTACCTCTCACTGGATTGACAGCACTTATACCAAATGCTGAACAATTGAACAAAAAAGAAAAAAAAACAATGTTTACAGCCAGTGTTTTTTTTTCCACTGTTGTGTGACCTTGGAGTAGGTACATTTAAGTCCAGGGCTTATGAGGTGTTAGGGTACATGGAGCTTGCCCCCTGCAAAATAAAAGTTACCTCTGAAGTTCAGTGAAAGTTGTCTTGCTCCTTTTCTTTTAATCATTCAGCACTAGATAAAAGTGCTGTCAAACAATTGACATGTATCCAAAACAATTATCACTATTAGAATCTGAGGCTTCTTGGACTGTTGTGTGCAGTGACACTTGTTTGCTTTATGCTGAATAGAGTGCTGGGGAAAGAGGTGCAGAAATCTGTATTGGTTTTGAAGGAGGAAAGTAGAAAGGTGGAGTGAGTTCTTGGTTAATGATCCATGTGAGGAAATTAGGTGTTCTTACAGGTCTATATTAGAACATCGAAGTTTCACAACTTTGAATGTTCTAATATCGACCCCTATTCAGTGAACGCTGAAAATAGTGAAGCTGCGGAACACCAAATTTCTTCCTAGGGAAGGAATTCAGTTGGCCGTTCCTATGGCTTTGCTATGTTCAGCACTGTGGTGGAAAGTTACGGATCAGGATCAGGTAAGTGTGCGATTCTGTGGACGTGAGGGTTTGGGCACAGGGTAGGTGAGTTAGGGTTAGGGTGTGGGTCAGGTAAGTATGCGATTGTGTGGACGTGAGGGTTAGAGCAGGGTAGGTGAGTTAGGGTTAGGGCATGGGTGAGGTGAGTGTGCAATAGTGACGGACCTTAGGGTTAGGGTTTGGGTTAAGGTAAGTGGATAGCTAGTGGTGTGTGTACAGTTTAGTGTAGGGTTAGATGTAGGATTTTAGGTGTATGTGTGTAGATTGCTGTTTGTTTGGTGTGTTTGTGTTGTGTGTATGTGTGTATGTGTGTCAGAACAGTGAATTTTTTCCCTTGGAAAAAATTGCTGTTCTGCATGTTCGATGTTGTCAGCGTTCACTGAATAGGGGTCAATATTAGAACATTCAATGTTTTAAAAAGTCAATGTTATAATGTAGACCCATTCTTACATAGACCTATGAAGAGCTTTGTGTTGTTTTACTCATAATCTGTCTGGTTATTCAAGGCAATTATGGCCCTTCTCATCTGTAATATACAAGTTCCCAAGTGACAAATCACATGGTAGTTTCCCACCTCTTTTTCTGCTTCAGAAGTTGAAAACTTCTAAAGCCTTTTGGCAGTTGGGGATCTTTGTTCTTTCTGCCACCATGTAAGGGGGTGGGAAATGAAGAATCTTATAGTTTATTATCAAGAATACTTTATATAACCCTTTCTGCTGATAAGACAATTGTCTTTTATAAAGCTGGTTATTTCCTGGAAATATGGTAACTTGATAGGTATCATAAATTAAATGTAGAAAGAGGAGAAGTAGAAAAGTACATAATTATTTTTAATATTCAAGAATTATATTAATCTTAAACTTAATACCTTTCATTTTTAGACTACCCGCTACATATAATCTCTTAATTCTCACATCTATGAAACACACAGATTATAAATAAATATTTATATGTAAATATATAACAGTAGTTTATAGAAGTAGCCATATTATAATGATGATACAGAACAAACTGAAGATGACTGCTGCTTATCATTATATGGCATGTTAAACTGAATAAGAAAAGACTACAGTAATATTGTTATGCAGTCTTGCTATTATATTTGTCTTTTATTAATATATAAACAATTAAAATTAGCATTTTTTACTTATTAGCAAATTCCCTGTTTGGTGACAATACATTTATTTTATCACTTTTGAATATAAGTACATTAAAGCCTTTTAAGTGTAACCTTTAGTAATTTTATTTAATTCTGATCCTCCAGTATATTATTTTACATTAATTTTATATTGTTTGTTCATACTACAGAGTCTACAATAAGCTCACTATGATTAAAGCACAGTCTCATTAATAAATGAAGTGCAAATCTTCAACCTGTTTTTTTTTTTAACATATGAAACAAAAACACTGACGTTTACCTTGGAAGTGAACTTAGGGTCTCACGATGTTGTATGGTTGATGCTAAATCTGGTTTAAGAATGAATACTTACCAACTTTCCCCTTTTTCCCCTGAAAAGAGGCTGATTACAGATTTCTACACAAAGGCAGTTTTGAGGAAGCCCATACCTCCTTCAGAAGGAATATAATCTTGGTATACAATGATTCTTTATATAGGATTTGATAAGCATGAAACATTTTTCTTACTTTCCTGTCTAACTGATCCTATACATTTTGAGGCAGTCATTTATACCAGAACTGTAAGTTAGAACAGGAAGAGCAAATCGGTTTATAGCTTGGACTTTGCTCTTAGATGCCAAAGTTGTTTGCAATATTAATTTTAGTCTTCTAAAATATTCCTTACTGACTTTTGTTCATATTTGTTTATGTTTTATTATCAATACTTCATCAATTCATAAATACATATACACTCCGTCCTACTCAAGTTTCTTTATATCACATTTCTGTTCCAGACTGATATTTTCTGGTGCTTCTGCTTTCCTGCTTTAAATGTTGCTTTTGCGCATTTATCAAGACTAAATGACATTCTTATATCATCTATGAAAGTTTTGAGCACTTCTAGTTATGCTTTCAGCTCCTCATCTGATGCATGATACAGTTTTAAATCATCCACAAAAAATGAAGTCTTTACACTTTGTTGTTTTCTGGGAGCCAAATTGTAACCATAACCTAATCTGTTAAGTAGACAGCTTAATGGGTTAAGGACAAGATAAAAGAGCAGAGGTGACAAGTAGTCACCCTGAAATATCCCCCTTTGAATTTTTATCCCTGGGATAATAAGTTGTCCTTTATCATGGTTTAGCTGCAAAGTATTTTGCCACTTTTCATGGTCACTGTAATGTAATTGAATGTGGGATGCTGTCAAATGCTTTTGTAATCTATCCACGCCATACTTAGGTTCTTCCCCTTTTTAGAATTTGCCATTATGACAAATGATCCTTTGTTCCCTGTGACATTCTTTTGTTACCCATTTGTTCTATTGTCATGATTGTGTTTTATTTTAAATGGCTATAAATTCTGTTGACATCACTTCCAGTATATAGTATATATATCATTGGAAGGCAAGCTTTTGGTCTATAGTTTTTAGGATAGCTTGCAGGTTCACTGTTAAGGAAGAGTATCATTTTTCCTGTTGTTAACCAGGTTGGTATCTGCTCAGGGTACACATATATAGGTAGTTCTGATTCAGGGCTAAAGTTTCATGTAAAGATGTTAATACTTTTAGCCAGAACAAATAAAATGAGTAGGATGAAGCACACCAGAATCCACAAAATGAGTTTATTTAGTGTTTTCATTTTTTTATGTAAAAACTTCATCAGAAAAATAATTTTTCTGATGAAGTTTTTACATAAAAAACAAAAGCACCAAATAAACTCATTTTGTGGATACTGGTGTGCTTCATCCTACTCATTTTACTTTTAGCCAGAAGTTAGCTACTGCATATGGGACTGTGGTTTTCCAGTTAGAAGTTTTTTCTTAAATTTGTTTAAATTTCTCTGGCCATTACTTCATCCCATTTCATATCCTGTACATTTGAGCATCGTACTGTTTCTTTTACTTCTATCCATTCATCATCTTTGTTATGTTCTACATTTATCCAAAATGTGATTATTTCTTTTTCCAGTGGTGTTTCTATTCATTTTGCTTTGTTATCCAATTCTCTATAAACGTTTTTTGAGTCATCAATGAATTGCTTATTTTATACTTTTCCTTTATATTTATTTGTATAGCTTCTGAGTTTTTTTTCTCCTGTGCTATCTTTAGTTTATTATTTGCAATAGTTTATGATAGATCCTGGTCTGTTCTAATACTGCACGTTGCTTTTATCACATCTATCTAAGCATTTTTGTTGACCTGTTCCCTCTTCTATACTCTTCTAACAGTGACACTTTATGTTTTAATTGCTTTATAGTTTTCTCTGTTCCATACTCCAATGATGACATTTGTTTTTATTTTCCCTTTCTTTCCCTTATTGCCCTGTATTTTTATATGTTATTAATTTAGCTGCACAGTAATATATCCTATTTACTTCTGTTACATCACATGAATTTCTGTTAATAATCTTAATGTGTTCATTTGTTTTTTTAGACTTCTAACTTTTTGGGTGTTATAGACTTTCTGTAATCTTTCTTTCATTGATCTTAATATATCTACCCATCTCTGTTAAATCAAGTGACTCTTCCCTTAGATAATTTTCCTCTAAATAACCCTTTGTTAATTTTTGATTGAAATGAAATGCCCGTAATTTCCCCCCCCCCCCCCCCCCCCCCCCCCCCCCCCCCCCCCCCCCCCGCCCCCCCCCTCCCCCCCCCCCCCCCCCCCCCCCCCCCCCCCCCCCCCCCCCCCCCCCCCCCTCACCCCCCACCCCCCCCCCCCCCCCCCCCCCCCCCCCCCCCCCCCTCCACCCCCTCCCCCCCCCCCCCCCCCCCCCCCAAAAAAAAAAAAAAAAAAAAAAAAAAAAAAAAAAAAGAAAAAAAAAAAAAAAAAAAAAAAACAAGAAAAAAAAAAAGAAAGAAAAAAAAAAAAAAAAAAAAAAAAAAAAAAAAAAAAATAAAAAAAAAAAAAAAAAAATAAAAAAAAAAAAAAAAAAAAAAAAAAAAATAAAAAAAAAAAAGAAAAAAAAAAAATTTCAAAATGGGGGGAAAAAATTTTTTTTTTGTGGAGGGTTAAAAATTTGCCCAAAAAAACCCCCTGCCTGCCAAAAAATTTTTTGTTTAAGGTTTTTGTTTGGGTTTAAAAAAAAAAACCCAAAAAAAATAGCCCCTTTTTTAAAAAAAAATTTAAACCAAAAAAATTGGGAGGTAAAAATTTTTAAAAAACATAACTTCAATTTCTATTTCTTTAACTTCTCCATTACTAATTGTCTTATGTATGTCCCCCTTTGTTTTCTTATTTTCTATATTGTGAAATTTTCTATATATGGATGCCTTTGCCTGTATTTCTCTTCAAATATCTCTGGTGCTGCTTTTTTGTATTGATTAGTTTTGCTTTCTCTTTTGCATAAATATTGCACCATATTAAATCTCTTTCTCTTTCACATGTCCATATTTCTTTTTCAGATGTCTCCCACTCCACCTGTTTCTCCTTACTTTGGGGACTCATTGTTCCACCATGCTGTGACATAACCTGTGTTAGACTTTGTACACTAAATCCTTCACTTCACAGGTATTCCATAACTTCAGCTTCTATTGCTTCAATTTCTATGGCCATTACATCACCCCATTTCATATAATGTACATTTGAACTTATTACTGTTTCTTTTTTGGTGTAAGTTAACTCATGACACTGTAGTGGTGATAGCACACTTCCCCTTTGTGTGGGATGCAAGTAGCGTGGTTGACAGCCTTAACCAAACTATTCCAGGCATCAGCCCTATAGTGTAACTCAGTAACCTTCTCCTGCAGGAACCTCTGTGTGTAACATTTATGGAGGATGTCCAGAAAAATCTTGGACTTCTCTTCACACCACCTCTGCTCTAAAAAAGGCATTACCCTCACATTCTCCAGCCATAATTGTATAATGTTCAAAGATCTCAGGAAAAATGGCAAGGAACTGATGCCCAAAGCAATTCTCATATGCCTTTGTATCTGTGCAACAATAGGCACCAATGGGCAATGCCTTTGCTAAATGAATAGCAAAAAATACAATACATGCTGTATTCTAGTGTTCCATCTGCAATTTAAGGTGTTAAGCAAGGCAATTCTCCATCCCTGTGTTTGCTCCAAAGAATAGCTGCTCAACAGTGTCTCCATCTTCTGATGGTTAAATATGATATAACAATTCTCTCAGTCCTCAATGGTTATGAGCACCACAGGTGCTCAGGGGTGTGCATTGTATCATGTAGTAATTAATCTTCTAGATGTTGATCAGGTTTCCTCATCACTCAGATTGAGTGATTTCAAAACAATAATGAGATGAGCCCTAATTAACATAATGATTGCACCCAGATGGGTGAATCTATATGATATAAACTGAAGAGGGCTTCTTTGAGAAAAACTTAGCAAGCACAGCCATGGATAACCACAAGGCCTTTTACAGCTATGTGCATAGCCTAAAAGGTAGGACCTAAGCATATGCAGAACTAGTGACCAATAATGTCACACATACTGACCCCACAGAGATAGTAAATGTGCTAGTCGATAGGTTTGACAAAAGTTTCACTCCCTTATCCCCTCCACACTTATCACAAACCTTCCCCCACCCTCCCACCCTACATACTAAAGGGTTGTGGCTAATCAAGTTTACAGACAACTGTAAACTGGGTGCTGTTATTGAATCCCCAAATTATGTCAGTTTACTCAGGAGAGTCTTATGCAGACCAACGGCAGGTGTATTAGTCACGGTCTCAAACCAAATACAAAGAAATGCATCATCATTCCCTTCAGCACAAACAATGTCCTTTCACACTATCAAATCAACAACAATACCCTAAGTACCCATGAAGTAGTAAGGGATCTGGGTTCGCAAGTTGTCTGTGACCTTAACTTCAACCACCATGTGTTTACTGTAGTAAGAAGGGTTTCTACGTATCTACATAGACCACTTGATTAGTAAAGACATTGCCTCAAGAGCAAAAGAGTTTATAACCCCTCTATACTCGACACTAATCCAGCCCATAATTAAGTAAATGCTCCATTCAGCATGTACCGTACAAAGCACCTGCAGCAATTGGAGAGACCTCAGAGGTTTCTAACAAAGAAGATCAAGGGACTTCAGCATGTGCTTTAGACAGACTGACTAAAGTCCCTGTCACTATACTCTGTATCATATAGACTTCTTAGGGGAGACTTATGCCTGGCTTACAGAGCAATCTCAGACCCAAACCTAGTGAACTTACTGCATAGCCATAAATCAAACGGGAGTAGAGCTACCTGCTCTCCAGGGACCTTAGTATGGCCTGCAATTTAAATAGGACATTCTGGAGGGACAGATTTCTCTCCCAGTGACTGCCACATCTTTGGAATAGGCTACCAATTCATGTGAAACAGAGCACCTCTATGACACTGTTCAAGAGAACCTGGATAGGTGGATGGGTCATCATAAATCCTTTCCGGAGTTAGTACCCACAATCCTCCTGGACATGGGCAGTCATTACTAAATGCAGTCTTGGGTATTGACTAGCATTTCTATGGTATTACATTGGGATGAAATGGCTAGGCTTGACATGACCTCTGGGTCAATAGCCTACTAATCTCCTATGATCCTGTAAGAGATGCCCAGAGCCTCATCACACTACAGAAGAAAACTACTTTGAAAGGGGTTTGAATCCTGTTAACTGACTTTGTTGGAAGGTTTCCTTCGTAATTAATCTGCTTAGGTAAGACAAGTGCCACTTCTTACACAATTCATTCAGTTGTATAATGTTAACTTTGATTGTTCTTAGACCCTAATACCTGTGAGGGATGTCACTTTGTTAGTAATTTTAAGATGTGTTGGCCAAAGCCATCTTTGGAGGTACAATGTAAGTTTACTACACATAACAGACTGCAAGGTTGTTAAGGTTGATGGTGGACACCCCCAGGCTCATATTCTGAGTAATGTTTAATTGATATTTTACAGTTGAGTGCTTTGAACATAAATAATTAGCCCCAACCTTAGTTAAATTGGTATTGTAATGGTCAAGGTTGCTGTTGTTTAGTTTCACTTCAGTAATTATTTTGTGGAGGGTATTTGCATATCATGCCTGCCATTTCTGTGAAGGTTGTGGGTACACAAATATAGCTGAGGTACAAACTGAGTATAACATATGGCTTAATGGGATAGGAGTATTATACAAATTTTTGGATATGCAAGAACAAGGCTATTAAGTCTCCTCTTTTTCATGCCAGCAGAGCCTTAAAAAAGGCCCTAAAACAGTGCAGGACCCGGAGGCCCAGCCACATTCACATGCAAGACCAAATTTACAGATGTGGAAAATGAGATAGTAGTACAGGCCTTTCAGCTCCATGGCTGATGGCTCTTAACTATCCATGCTGCTGACAAGCCTTTGCCTTTCCATGATCATGCTTGGGATGAAATGATCAATGATGTAAACATGGTCATTGGTCATGACTGCAGCTATGACATGATCCATCAGGCCACTGATATCATCCATGTTGCCACCCACCAAGCAGAAGCCATGGCATGGGAACAGAAGGCAACTGGTGGTGGGCAGTTAACTGAACTGCCTCTTACAGAGAAGGAGGTGCTCCTAGCCTTGCTGAAAGGCAGTGCCACCTCCACTGAGTCATACAGTGTGGTGTGGGATGTTGCAACATAGCTGGACAAGCCCCAGAGAGTTTCAATAGTGGGTACTCAGGGTATGTAGTCCTGTTTCATAATATGATTAGCTGCAACTGCTCCTTACCTCTTAATCACTGTAAACTTCATTAAACATGTCTGACTTATAGTATACAGATATATTGGGAATCCAAGTTCCACATTCACCTGCACAAGGTACGGCCAGGATATAATTTTTTATCATAGTTTTATAGTTATGTAAGTGTTAGTTGCATGTATAGTTGTGGTGCTGGGTCCTATGTACACTATGCATATTTTTTGCTTTGGTTTATTCACAACTGATTCTCTATCTGGAACCATCATCTGATGTTGAAGGATCTATTGCCTGTAAGAATAATGGTAGGAATGAGCTGGCATGGTCAGGAGGTGCACAGTTTGTGTTAGAACCAGGAAATGTGACCCCCACATTCCATACTCAGAGTATGGACACAGTCTCTATGTCTGCAGATAACTTGGAAATACAGCCATCCAAAAGTGAACAGGTTAATGGGGACACTATAGATAAAGGAAGTGTGGTGGCCCCTATATCACAGATATCTGCATCTGCCCCTTGCATTCATGAACGGGGGGTCCATACCATGGGGGTCAGTAATAGTGCTCCTTAGAGTTATGGATACCACCTTGTCCCTGAAGTTGGTGTATCATTAGCTGCTATCCAATATATGTGCAAGGCCATCATGGAGGCAGAGACTAGTTCCACCAGAGCCATGACAGAGATAGTGAGTGTGATCCAGACTACGTCCACAGATGTTAGCCAGCATGATAGTAGACAAGGGAGCTCTCACTCCTGCAGTGCTAGAACATCTACAGGGACTTTGACTGTGGAGGTGTCTATGCCAGGAGAGGCCGTCCCTGTGGTCATGATTGTCATAATGCTGGCACATCTGCTAGCAGATGTCGATCTAGGTCACACAGTACATTAGCAATGAGCTAATGTCATGGTACAGCCACTGCAAATGCTGGTAGAGCTAGCTCTCATGGTTGGGGATGTGCCTGTCCAGTAGGCCAAACCACAGTGCTGCCCCATATGCTGTTGCTGTGTTCCTGTATACACAAGCAAACACCACTACAGCCCCTAGCACATTACACCCACCGACCCTGATGTTTCTCTGCATTAACCCCCCCCCTCCAAAGCAAGTTCTCACACTGAGTATATGATACTTAGTTGTATGCTCATGTAACTGAGATGATCAAGATTGACAAAAACTGGTCATTCTGAAAAAAAAAATAGCAATCTTTTTTGCATGGGGCCAAGCCCCTCTGTACCCCTCACATGCCCTTCAAATTATATATACCAAGTCCATGATCGCTGTACAGTGGGGAAAGGGCAAATTCCCATATTCCCACAGTTTGTGATCTTGCATCAAAAAGGCAGCAATATTCAAACAGCTGATTTTTAATCAGCTGTTCTGGCTTTTTTTCAGTGTGATGATTGCACCATTTGACCACCTGAATGACACCTTTCACACTACGTATAAATGCATTTTTAGTTTTAGTACACCTCAGCACTTACACTCACACACTGCTCTGTGAAAAACAGGGACTCCTGTACTTACTTGACCACCTGTGCAAATGATAATAACTGTACCCTGCTCTTTGGCATTTATACTTGAGGTGCCCATGTCTCTGCTGCATAACATGACCAGCCTATGCATGGGTAAACGGTCTTGTATTTTTGCATGCCTTATTTTTACTGTAGTGCACCTGCTTAACTCTTGTGTAGTTATGCTGCAAAGCTATGAGCAATCCTCTTCCTGTTTGCTAATGACACAGCATACCTTGCTTGCTACTATCTTACATGGTCATCCACTGCTGCTGGCTGCTCCTTTGACTCCTCTTATGTCTCAGCTGCCATTGCCTGTTGGGAACTGCAGTCCCTGCAAGAGGCCACCCTGCTGTAACTGCATCCTAACTATCATATTATGTAGCACAGCACATACAGTCAGTATTCTTACACATGTGGTAGGGGTCATTCTGCAGGGTACCACCAGATTATCCATACAGAAAAAGCAAAACTTCAGCAGCCTGTACACATACTCTACAATATTTCTGGTTTTTGCATAATGGTATCCATGTTAAGTCTGATTGTGTGGATTTCTGATTGATGCCATGAGCCAGGGTTCTAGGACATATCCAGGATCCTCCAAAAGATGGTCTGGTGGGAAGTCACCCCTCACAAACCATTGATAAAGGTCAGTTGTGTGCTATATGTGACATTCATGAAAACAGTCTGTGTGGTCTGTATACACATTGTAGATGATACCCTGTGCATTACAGACCTCCTGGCAGTTGATGTAGTGATGCCTGTTCCCGTTTATTTATCTCCTTCCCAGTTCACCACATGGGGTCTCTATTTCAATGTTGTACAAACTCTGACCTCAGGACCTCAGAGAAATGGATTATGTCTTAAAACTCCTATATGGTGTTTGGTCTCTTCACTGGGGTATGTAGAAACCACACATGCTGTCTCACATGCTAAAGCATGGCATCAAGAAACTGAGGAAGTATTCTCAAGGCAGCTGAGCTATTCCTGAATGTGACCCCAGTAGGTCATTGAGAGGTCACTGTAGCTAATATATATAAAGCAACACATACTTTTGTATCCAATGAGATAGGTGCTCCATGACTCCTACTAGCTACAGATGACGCTGACAAATATCCACAATTTATATATTGACCTACTATGTTGGGGTTGTGGAGGACATGGAAGTGTTAAGCTAGGCCTCTGGGGCTGACATCAAACACTGTCAGGTAAAACATATGCAATAAAAGCCTCTTGCAGATGCATATTTACAATAGCTGTGGCAACTCCAAACATATCTCTGCAATGCGCTCTCTTTGAACAGAGGCATATGACCAAAAAGAAATATAAGATGAGCACAGTATGGCTTTTAAACATTTCTGAATCTCTATGCCATGATTTTTGCCTCATTAACATATACAGAGCTTTATTATATAGTTATCAGCATACAGCATGGCTGACCTGATGATGTGGTCTGACTACATTGTGTAGCTAGATTTTTTTGAATTGCACTTACCCTGCACATAGTTTCCTGAATCTGTTCCAGCATCCAGCTTGGAGATCAAAAACAAGGTAGACATCACAGCTCTAACTATTTAATGAATTAATACTACAAATAATATATCACAAATAATAGGTTTATAGGTTCATAGATTAGTACTAAGCTAACTGCCCTTGAGAGCCATTTTAAGCCTAGCCAATTATCCCTTGTGAGGGATAAAAGCGTTAGCTACATATTCTCCGTGGCAAATCATATGCATTATGTAAAAGTATCACATTTATGACAGTAGTAGTTTCCTTTATGTGTCTGGGAAGGTCCACTCAGCCTGTATGTAGCATTATAGTCTCCTGAATGTTTCCACAATGCATAAGTATGGAAACCTAGGAGACAGGATATATAGTGAGATGTAGTGGGGATACCAGAGAATGAGTCGTGTGACAATGGAACACCAGAAGAAAAGGCAGAAATATACTCTGTCACTTATGAATGTTTATGATTTATGACTATAAGAGGGCAGTTACTGTAGTTCTTTCACAGGGCAGGCATACCTATACACTCTTGACTGTTATGGCTTCAGCTGGTATTGCAGAACAACACACAGACAGATGTATAAAGCTGTGTACAGTAGAATTATACTTGTATATCTTGCTATAATGAAAGTGCTTAAATACTACATAAGTGTTTGGTAATACTGAAATACTTGGCACATATGGCATGAATCAGGACTTGATCTTGTACAACAACAATTTCTGAACAAGGTCGACAAAGCACAATCTGACATTAGCAGGATTTTGTTTTATGAAATATGCTGATGTCAAGACCAAGTACAAACAAAAGTGCAGATAACACTTGAACACTACTGATTTTAATGTTTATGAATAACCTGGCCTGTTTTTTTATAATTCCATGCACACCTTTCCTTATTTGCATTTGACTTGTATGTTATTTCCACTATTTCAGCCTTTAGCATGGTAATACTTTTGAATGTATTTCCAATTAGTGCATATGTAGCAAGCTTATTAAGTCCTTAAAATGGCATTATCAACCTCATGCCCCCTTTATCGAATGTGTATCAATTTTCTTTCAGTCATATGAGGTCTCTTGCCGTGGCTGTGCTTCAGTTTATAGAACCCATATTCACTCCTGTATTTCTTTTACAATCCAGATGCATTTATTTTGAAAAAAATCTGTTCTTGCACAAAATATTTACTGGATCACAAGTCCACATCTAATGCAAAATGCCTTTGTATAAATGCATTTCTTGTCCACACACTTATCTGCCCTAGATTTTTAAAAATGTTTTCCCGAATCATAGCACTCTGACACCATTTCATTAATTATTTCAAAGTCTTACATGCTGAAAATTTCCTGTTTTATGCCCACTACATTCTGTATGCTTCAGCTGCTCCATGACCCTGGACATAAAATAAATGAATATTATGAAGTTGTTGATGCTATCATCACTGTATGTTTCATCTCTGCTGTAAGGTTTTAGACTATTCACATTTACTTCATTTCATTTCAGTCCACTTCATAATTTTTAAACTTTGAAATAAAGTAGCATATAACCCCTTTTAGGTGACAAAAAATATGTATCCTTTTTTTTTCTTTGCATATGCAGAATTATACATGGCTCTGTGTTGCCCTGACAGTAGTCCAGATAAGCCAAGATAGACTAGTAGCTTGAACAATAGGTGAGCTGACCATGGAGAGTGGACATCACTAGCTGATGACTGCTCACTCATACTGAGAGGAAAGAGACAACCTAACTTACTACACTGCTGACATCACAAGGAAGCTGAAAAGAAAAGTAGATAGCATTGTGTGACAAGATGTCTGTGCTCACCCAGCTGTATTTTCTCATGCAGTTGCTGCAGCTTGACTAACATGCAGGGGATAATGGGTCATTAGAGTAGTACATTTGTGAGTCTACACTCATCAGGCTACTGTACAGCTAACAATAGATACAGTAAAACCTCACTTAACCGGCATCTGTGGGGCTTGGTAGATGCCGGTTAATTGTATGTGCTGGTTGCTTGAGATATGCTTTGCGATTTTTGATTAGCTCGTATACCAGCATACAAGCCAATCAAAAATCACAAAGTAGAGCCTCTTCTGTTCAATGTGGAACAGCAGGCTGTTCTGCATTGAAGAAAAGAGACTTTGCTTTGAGATTTTTGATTGGCTTGTATGCCAGTATACAAGCCAATCAAAAATTGCCAAGCAGAGCCTCTTCTGTTCAATGCGGAACAGCAGGCTGTTCTGCATTGAACAGAAGAGGCTTCCCTTTGGGAGTTTTGATTGGCTCATATGCCGGCAGGAGGGCCAATCAAAAATCGCAAAGCGGAGCCACTTCTATGCAATGTGGAACTGTTCCGCATTGAGAAGAAGTGTCTCCGCTTTGCAGTTTTTGATTGGCTCTTATGCTGGCATATGAGCCAATCAAATGCCAGTTGCATGAGAGTGCTGGTTGCTTGAGTTCCAGATAACAGGGAATTTACTGTAAGTCCAAGCAAGATAACCATGGTGGCTGCTTGGATGATGGTCTCCCAATATTAACTCTCAACTAGGAGAATGAATGGACAGGTTGGGTAACAGGTGGGCTGATGACAGACAAGGAAAAGAAAGGGCCATAGAAAACAAATTTATGCAAAATTATGATTTTTTTTAAATACAGGTAAAACTTTTGGCACTTAATTGTAATATATCCATTCTATTTGCATTGATACTGTAGTACAAATACATTTCCATTTGTTACAAGTCCTTACAAGTGCCACTTGCATGACTAAGAACAAGTCACTTAACCTTCATGTGATCTTCAGAGATTAGTGTTGGAAACAGATACTAAATGTCTTACCCAAAATTAGAAGGACACATGTTGGGCGGGGGTACATGGAAGTCATACCCAGGTAAAAGCATGATTATGTTCCTTCACAGATCATTAATTCAACTACTATGCTGCAATGTCAGACAAGTGCAGTGCAGCATGAGGTACATTTTATCCCTAAGGTGCTGCTGGTGTGAAGAAACATTACATCAATGTCAGATATGGAAATGTAATATAAAATACAAAAAAGGTCAGTTAGTTGTCCTACAATATGCATATATGAGGACTGTGGAAAGAAACTAGACCCAGACAGGGAAAATCAACGAGAAAGAAGAATGGCAGGACTTCACTATCTATTGTAGTAAAGTTAAATAAAACATGTTTAATGCAAAGCAGAGCATTCTGAGGTGCTTGTCTGAAAAGAATACTGTTATGAAGCAAAGAGAAATGCTTTTTCACAAAGGTCTGTTCATTGGTTCACATTTCAACAAATCATTTAACAGGAAACTCCTGATATCCAGGAAATGGGACAATAATACTATAACAATAATAAAAATAATGACAAGATGTGAATAAAAAGCACTCAACAGAAATACAAGTTCAGTTGTAGTGCTCATGTACCTGCTGTGTAACCTTGAGCAAGTCACTGAGCCAGACATTGTCCCCAGGTCACCCCTGAAAAGGTACTGTGTATCCAGTGGGCCTACTCAGTTAATAAATGGGTTTTATTATTAAATCAGGCTATATTTTCTACTTCCTTGCCAAGCTTGATATACAAGTAACTGAATTTGTAGGAATAAGTTGTGTTTAGCTCTAACATTATTGCATTGCATAGTAGATTATCTACTCATTTTACAAATAAAAAAATAACTGTCACCCTGATATTGCATTTACAGTCACAAGGCAAGCACATAGCATATGAATTAGCGTTTGACTTAGGTTCACTGAACTATAAGAGCTCTATGCCTAGATACAGTAGCAATGAATCCACACCCTTCCTTGTCATTAAATACCTGCTCCTAAAATAAATGTGCATTCAAATAATAAAATAATAAAATACATACAAGTAACAGCTTTCTACTTATTTAAAAAAGTACTGCCAAATTTCATTCTTACTACTTTCCTTTATTTTCAAATCAATCTCTCTTTTCTAGCAGAGTATCCTTGTCACAAATTTTGCACTGAAATCCCAATTTTGACAGATTTATGCAATAACTGAGGTAATAAGATGAACTGAATTATATGATAAAGTTATACAGCCTTTGACTGTCTTTCCTTCTTTCTGAAAATTTAACCAGAAGACAGGCATTGTGGCTTATACTTTGGAGTGCTGAGTCGACTTTAAATGGTAAACAAGTACAAATTCCATATAATTCTCCTGTTGTAGATATCAAACCATTTTCCAGTGTTTTGTTGGATTTTCAGTCTTCTATTTTTGACACAGTTAAATGGGTTTTATTAACCATTACCAGGCTACCAGCAATCAAAATCAATTTGGGGGGGGGGGGTCCACGATGGCTACATTCTGGGTGCAGGATGATTAGAGCTCTCCCACTGTGAGAAAGAAAACAGAAGTAAAGCCAATGGAACCTGCCAGTTTGTATAAAATTCAGTTACTGTTCAGTCAGTACACTGCCTGGATGTCTGCAAAGAACTCATCTGGAGAATGTAAGAAAATGAAAAGAAAAAACTCTGGTGGAAAAGAGTTTTGCAGCTGTTCAGCAAGACAGTTGAGGTTTCAGCTTGTGTGTAGGAGATTGCTTCCAGTAATTTAGAGGGAAAATAAAACAAATATAGTTTGTGGTATGTAAAATAAGTGAGAAATTGAAGGAATATATAAAGTCAAATCATGAAAGGTTGGAAAGAATAGAATAGGCTTTAAGTAGCTAGTTAGATTACCTTTTAAATTGCAGATATCAAAGGTTGAAATGAAGGGAAGACTAGTTGAATATGAGGCTTCTCAAGAAGAGCCATTTTAAAAAAATAGTAGAGTTAGAAGCCAGAGTTCACAGAGAAAACTTGAGATTTTATGCTTCACCAGAGAAACTGGAAGGAATAGATGCATTAATTTTATGAAAGTACAAATAAGCAACTGGAATTTTTCACAGCAAGATCTGTTAATTGAAATGTGTATGCTTCAAATTTGGTCATGAGAGAGAAGCCAGTACCTACAGTACTAAAAATGGAAATAGTTGCTTCTGACAAAACGGTAGATAAAAGGAAAAGTATTAGACATTGAGGACACCAGAGTGTTTGAGAAAAATCATTACTCAAAGTGAGTTTATTTTTGCCATCAGAGGATGTCAAGAGGCAGGTGCTATATCCAGCTGTTTTTAAAATATTTTCCCTATAGATTAAAGACATTTTTGGATCCAAAACAGGCTAAGGAAAAAAATAAAGAAGTTAACCCAGCAAAGAGGGAGCCAGCACGCTGAAGTGGTGTATGTCTGTCATTTCTCTAACAACAGAAAAGTCCAAAGACAGAACCTACCAGTAAAACTTTTCCCATTGTTTAAAGGAAAATGATTGAGTGACAAAAAAAAAGTCCAGGAGCTGAATGGGAAAATCATGAGTGCCATTGACTTGAACCAGAGACCAATGTGGGGTGAACTGACAATATAATGAGAAAGAAGATCAGCAGTCATCTGAAAGTAGGAAATGAATAGAAGAATTGTAAAGTATAATTTCCATAAGATGCAGTTTAGACATGAGAACTAGGGTTCTGCAGGAAGTAGATAGGCCAGACTGAAAGTTTCTGGACTGTGTTAGATTGGTGGGATGACTCTAAAGCATAATGTACACTTTGTCATTAATGTTTAGGAGGATAGTGAAGGGACTGAAGATGTAATTATAAGTAAAAAGATATTTGTCTTAGCAATATGCATGTAATAATTTTCTTGAAGTAAATTGCTTGTTACATTGCAGAATAGTTCTATATAGTATGCAGAGGTGTTTTAATTGTGAGGAGGTCTTATCAGGGATAGCTGTTTATGCTAGTGACATTAATGTAAGGAAGTTGTTTGTTCTTCACTGTAATATATCTCGGATTTATACTGTAACAAGATTAAATCTGGATATAAGCAGTTTAATATTATGATCTTGGACTCCTGAGGGGAGGATGTGGAAGTGCACTGATCATGTCTGTGTACTAAAATAAGGTAGTTTCTCCTGATGTTATACAGCTGGAGGTATAAACTAATGTTCCTGATTTGTGCTGCAGACAAGGTAAAGGTTTTCTTTCTTTCTTTTCCTTTCTTTCTTTCTTTCTTGTGATCAAACAGACTGGAAAAATAAAAAAAAAAACATTTGAGAATAACTGCTTCATGCATTTGTAAAATTTACTGTTTTTCCGTCCACAAGGAAAACTCTCAACTGGGGCCTGTCTATCTATATGTGCAGGCAATTAATCAGGAAATGACTGAATCATGAACTCTGAAGTATTTATATGAGAAACACTATAGATTGTACTTAAAGGAAAACTGTTAAGCAGTTCAGTCAAAATAAATGAAGTCTAATAGATTGAACTGAATATGTTTGCAAGTAGGTACATTCCTAGCAATATTTAGCACTTCAGTATAAAACATAACAGTGCACAATCTAGATTATTCATTTAAGGTAGCCATTGCATTTTTATAGGGTTAAAAATCAGTTAACTGAAAGCATGGAATATGTTTTTCACATCTGGGAGGGAAATGAAGATGGAAGAAAAATGCAGTGCAAACCATGAACCTAATATTGTATTAACTCAACAGGAAATGAAAGCTCTGAACCTTGTTTGGGGATTGAACACAGGACCCCCTGAATTCTGTATGGTTGTCGTTGCCACTGGACCAACACGGAGTCTCTGGACAGTTAGGAACTTGGCTGCCCCCGAGAGCAGTTTCTCCTTTCAACTAGGAAACCACCACAAATGCGATTATAAACACTCAAGCAATCAATGCAATTAGTGTACTAACAACTCAGCAGGAAAGGAGAAGTCTGACCTTTGTCTGGGGATTGAACCCAGGACCTCCTGCATTCTGTTTAGTTGTCACTGCTACTGTACCAACATGGAATCTGTGGATAGTTATGGTACCTGGTTCTACCAAAAGCAGTTTCTCCTTTCAGCTACAAAACTACCATGTAAGTAATTTTAAACACACCAACAATCAATGCAGTACAAGCCATGAACATAGTATTAGACTCACAACTTAACAGGAAAGAAAAACACTGAATCATGAATGGGGATTGAGCCCAAAACCCCTTGCATTCCATGCTGTTGTCCTTGCACAGGGCCAACAAGGACTTTGATGACATTTAGGTACCTGTTTTCCCCAGGAGTAGTTTATACTAGTTCAATCACCAGACAAGGGTCAGAGTTTTTTCTTTCCTTTCCTTTCCTTTCTTTTCCTTTCCTTTCCTTTCTTTTCCTTTCCTTTCCTTTCCTTTCTTTTCCTTTCCTTTCCTTTCATTTCCTTTCCTTTCCTTTTCTTTTCTTTCCTTTCCTTTCTTTTCCTTTCCTTTCCTTACCTTTCCTTCTCCCTTTCCTTTCCTTTCCTTTCATTTCCTTTCCTTTCTTTTCTTTTCCTTTCCTTTCTTTTCCTTTCCTTTCTTTTCCTTTCCTTTCTTTTCTTTTCCTTTCCTTTCATTTCCTTTCCTTTCATTTCTTTTCCTTTCCTTTCTTTTCTTTTCCTTTCCTTCTCCCTTTCCTTTCCTTCTCCCTTTCCTTTCCTTTCCTTCTCCCTTTCCTTTCCTTGTCCAGTGTCAGTGACAACTGCCAAAATATGAAACAAGAATGGTTGGAATTGGTTCAAAAGGGAAAACAGGCTCTAACATGCACAGCATGATCAAACCTAACTTTCAAAGTAAGTAAACCTGTAAGTGTACTGTCTGTCTGGGACAACTGCCCCAACATGGAAGAATAATTTCCCTATTTAGAAAGCATACTTAGCTTTGTGGGTTTACTGTGAGTAAAAATGTGTCAAGAGGGTTAAATGGAAATGTATAGTTTTTGTTTGTTTGTTTGTTTCTTGAGTACTTTTATTGCAACAAAAATTAGTGGGGAGATGCAACATAAGTTCAAACAGAAGCCGCAATTGCATATAAGACCAGGTTTCAAAACATTAATATGTGCAGGTAAGTTGCAAGCTGCAAACACATATTCAAAACAATCGGTCATGTAGAATATGTGGCAGTAGTAGGTTTTATCAGAACGACTACATGCATATCATGGAATGTGAATAGCAATGTACGTTTGGACAAAAAACAAAGAGTACTGAATTATATTAAGAGGTGTAGGGTACAAATAGCAGTGTTGTAGAAGACACAGTTGGAGAGAAATGAGCATGGGAATTTAGCAAAGAAAGAATTTCAGAATGGAAATACAACAGAGTGTCAAGGACAAAGGAAAAGGGGGTAATAATACTGATTGTGAGAGGAGGTCCAGTAGTGATAGGAGAAGAAAGATAATAATGTTAAATTTCTGGCAATAAGGGGATATCGGCAAGGAAGGAAGATTATGTTGGCATGTATTTGATATTCCACCTAAAACCACTATTAAATAGCTTAAGACATGTATTGGAAAGGTAATTAGCTTTCAGCAGGGAATATAATTCATGGGTGGGGAGTGGAACCCAGTCTGCAATACTGAGAAAGTATCTGAGGGACATGAAAGGGAAAATATAGCAAAATATCATAGATTTCTGAAAATAATACATGAGAATATTTGAAATGGAAGATGTGAACACTTACTCGCAGGAATGCAGACAGAATTTACATATTATTCACTAAGGTACAATAACTCCTTTAAACTGGATAGAAATTATATCTCAGATGAGCATGAATATTTAATTGAAAGCTTTGAAACATATCCAATAACTATTTCAGATCACATTCCGACAGGCTAAGACAAAGATACAGGGCAATCAAGTTAAAATCAGATGCTGGTGCTTTCCTACTTATTTGTTAAAAAAGGAAATGTAAGGAATGGGTAGTGGAAATGAGTCAAGAAATATTAGGAAAGATACAAATTTCTTTGGAAGGGATAACTAGGAAGCAGAATACAATGAAAATGAAAAATAAAATGAAAATATTAAAATATGGTAGAAATAGGATAGAAAGAGATATGGAAAAGAAGTTATATGAATTATTAAAGGAGTATTGCAGATGAAGGGAAATCTTACAGAATATGAAGATGAGCCATTGCTGAGTGCTAAAGTGAAAATAAGTGAGAATTTGATAACTCCAGACCACAAAAATCTATTAGCACAGTGACTCAGGCATTAAAAGGGGGAAAACAAGAAAAGTCACAAATGGAAATGTTTATGGAAGACTTAACTGCACCAGGTTTGGAAGAGGATGAGGTTGAAGAATTATTAGGTAACACGGGAGGTATAAGATAAAAATGGTGATGTATAATAAGTCAATAGGGAAGTCTCCAAGAACAGACAGAATTCCACTGGAAGTTTGGAAGTTTAGAAGGGAAGAAAGTGATAAATATCTTGAAGTTTTTTTGTAACAGTATTTTAAAAGAAGAGACAATAACAACATCTTGGAAGAAAACTGTGGTGACTGTAATACCTTAAGAGGGTAAAAACCCTTCAGACCCAGCTTCATATAGACCATTTTCTATGTTGAACCATGTGCATAAAGTGTTTATGTTTATGTATATACTAGCTAAGATAATGGCTAAGATGTTGCCAAAACTGATTGATATGGATCAGTGTGGTGTGTGTAGGGGAAGTAAGCATCTGACAACATTAACAGAAGTGTAATGATCAAGCGGGAGGCAGAGTGTAAGAAATCACTGCTATTGTTGGTATGTCTTGACAGAAGGAATGAACATAATAGAGGTAACTGGGATTTTATTTATTTATTTACTTACTTACTGCTTTTGTTTACTGGGAAAACCCAGCTGGGCACAAGTCCCATTTTCAGTGGAGGCTCATTTTGCAGAATGATTAGAAGGCAGTTGTACAAGATTTACATAACAAATGTACATACATACGCACATAGACTAGTAATGATATGACAGTTAATCAAAAAACAAAAATGTACATGTATGAAATAGTAAATGTACATAACACAAAATAGTAAATGGCCATGCATATAAATGTAATGATATAACAGTTAATGAAAACATGATAGTTAAATGAAGAATGCAGTAAAATATTAGCTATTATACAAGGACCCCCCCATTAATATTCCAAAATGTGCACTCTGATTGGTCAGCGTGTACATTGTAAATCAGACTTATACTAATGGAAAAAGGACCAGTCGCCTAGACTTTTTCCATTAGTATAAGTCTTTTTTTACAGCAACGGAGAACGCAAGATCTCCATTGCTTTTTAGACACTGTCTCGCTATGTTAAGGAGTTTAACATAGCGAGACAGCTTTAAAAAAAAGTAAAAGAGATCTTCCTTTCTCTGTTGCTTTTTTTAAAGCTGTCTCGCTATGGTAAACTCCTTTAACATAGCAAGACACTTTGTAAAAAGCAACGGAGATCTTGCTTTCTCCACTGCTTCCACCCCCAGCTCTGATGTACTGCATAAGCATACGCATACGCAGTACATCAGAACTGCCGCAGAATACCAGACAGCTGCAGAAGGGCAGCAAGGAGGCGTTATACAATGCCATTATTTAAGAAAAGTAAGTTTTTTTTTCTTAAATAATGTCATTGTATAATAGCAATAACCCACTTCTGAGTGTGGGTAATGCTGGATTTACCCACAGCTGTCTTTGTTTGGCCACTCGGGCTTCACCCTCATGACCAAACCACACCAACCGTGGATAAATCCAGCATTACCCACACCCAGGCATGGGTTATTGCTATAATATCAAGCTCATAAGAGTCTAATTACTTTGAAATGGAATTACTTGAAAATAGATACTGAATAGTAGAAAGTGAAGTAATTATAGGATGATTTTAAACCTGGGATTTTATGAGTAGGGCAATGGTAGCATTTACATGCCCTGATAGAATAATGTGGTTTATTAGGAATATATGTGAAGATATCATGCAGCCGAGCTTGTCTTTAAGTAAGGGGTAATATATTCTAAATGTAAAGTTCGATACAAAGATTATGGAGATTTTTGTTTTTCTTGGGCAACAAATGGAGGATGATGTATTATCTTCCAAACTTAAATAAGTATGGGCTGTACTAACAGGGATCGAATGGAAATAAACAAAAACTTTACGGCAATGGGGATATTACAACAGTGTAGATAATTTCAGATTATTCATTCATTCATTTAGCACCTGGTTTATCCCGTTCAGCATTGATCAGTTTATCCCTGCAACAGCTGTACAGTAACAATCTCTCAATACATATGCCTTTGAAATGAAAAAATGAAGCACTTTTAAGTTTGGTCAATGATTACAAATCATTTGGAAGACAGATTAGTATGTGAACAAGAAATGAATGCATACAAATGTAATTGCCATCACATGCAAACTTAATGAGTCACTAAATGCTTAGAGACAGTAGCAGGATCAGAATTTTCAAAAATAGATGCATTACAGTTGTAAAAAATCTGTAAGACTGAATCTAGTTTGCAAAAGTTGGTGCAGAGCCAAGCCAGGTGACCTAATGTGACAGAAAAAAACCCCTACAGGCATGAGAAAATGGTTAAAATGCAGAATGACATTTTAAGACAAAATAATAATATGTACTGTAAGAAAATGTATTCAGTAGTATTACTATACTAAAACTGCAGATACTGGAAACAGCGTAGAAGTAACGGACAAGAAAGATATGTGGGAAGTTGTAAAAATACTGATAAACTAGGAAATAATGTCTTTACATTCCAGAAGTAAATAACATAAAAAGTGTACTTCATATATATATATATATATATATATATATATATATATATATATATAGTTACCCTGTACACCTGGAGGTAAAATGTTTTGAACTAAGCTTGAAATCAGATCAATGATAAGATTAGATTGATGAATTATGAAAAGTAATTCAAACAAATTAGACTACAAATTGAAAAAGAAAAACTACTAAGATGAGAAAACTGTACTAGAAGGTTCACTGAGATTTAAAGTCACATACAATGGACAAGTGCACAAGTTGCAGGTGTATTTGATACCAGGTGATGGCCTGATACTGTCTAGAAAAATCTGTTGAATGAAAACACCTTCAGGTGCAACAACCAAACATATATGCATTTTGTGCAAGCAATGTCAGATAACAGAACTACACACTGACTTCCCTTGTTGCACTGATATGTATGGCTTTCATGTTTTATCGGTATATTTGTGCTAAGTTGAACTCTTAAACAAATACCCTTCTCTTCAGAATATTCTAGAACCATATGCCCTTCCCAG
This sequence comes from Protopterus annectens, assembly GCF_019279795.1. Lineage (NCBI taxonomy): Eukaryota > Metazoa > Chordata > Ceratodontiformes > Protopteridae > Protopterus > Protopterus annectens. The sequence goes on from NC_056747.1 coordinate 962,501,748, forward strand.
CAATCTTCACTCTAGTAAACGTAACCAAACCCAACAAACGAGCTGGACAAAGCCTTTATTCATATTCTATTGCCAAACTATGGAATGCAGTGCCTTCCTCAATCACTCGAATGGAGACCATAAAACGAGTTAAATCTGTACTAAAAAGCCAGCACCTTAACCATCATACCTGCCCATGCATGCATATGACCAAGCCACCCTGAAGTAGTTAACTATTCAATCTGCTTGTTATCCTTCTTACTACAAACCTACATCGTACTTTCTTCCTCGAATCTTTATAAGCCCTGGCAATAGCAGTGTCGAACTCTAATTCTCATTTCCCGTATTAACGTTTCCTACTACGTATTTCTGAACTGCCTGCTGTCAGATCACAGCATTTTTTCCTGAACTTACCTACTTTTCAGATAGACTGAATGATTTTCTCTCCAGCTGTAATGTTTGTCTGCACTTAACTGTAATGTCAGTCTGTACCTAATTAATTACTATCTACTATGTAATTTATAATTCATGACAATGATGTTTCATGTTGTACCTGTTACTGGAGCTTTTCTTCCCGGGCCTCCACTGAAAATGAGTTTTTGACCCAGTGCATTTTCCCAGTCAACAAATGGCAATAAATAAATAAACCTTTGCCCTCATCAGCTTTTTTGCTCTCAAGGCCCTCTACTGATGCTTTAGAATATGTGCAAGTTTAGTCTGCACACATTTATGCTTTCAAACTAACTTGGTGTAATAGAATATAATGACCTGCTGTGACTAAGGGGGACACTGAACTGCAACTCTGCTTTCCACAAATCTATTAATATTGAATGGCTATTATGGCAAATGCCATGAGACTGGTTCATATGTGCTGAAAGCATCTATCTTCAAAAAGTAGCAGAAATTAGCCAAAAATGCAGAAAATAACAATGTGGAACAGAAGTTGAGAGGCAAACTTGTTGACCAGGGTGGCAGATCAGGTAGTCAGATGAGTAAAGCATCAATAGAAGAAAGATAAAAGTGATAATGCTTAGCAAGAAAGACTTTTGATTTTATTTATTTCATTTTTATTCTACATTTGTTCACCGGGATAGTCTGACTGGATACATCTACATTTTCAGCAGAGGCACGGGGAGAAAAGCTCCAAACTTACAAACAGATAAAGGCAAGCAAGTTACAGTATATGCACAAACATATTGTATTAACATACAAGTTACAGTCTCACATTTCAAGCTTATGAAGAATACAGTTTATATACAAAAATATATACAAATATGTTACAGTTTCTCTTATCAAACCTATAGGTGCAGCTTATATACAGAGTATCTGCAAAGATATTACAGTTTCTCTTTTCAAACCTTTTGGTGTAAGTGGTTAGTTGCTATGAATAAGAAATTGAAGGGATATGGAAGTAGATGAGGCTTTAGTCAGGGTTAGAGGAAGGACATAACCAGTGAGTTTTAAAATACTGGGTTAGATTTTTTTTAACTGATTAAGGGAGGGATTCAGAGTAAGGTCAGATGGGAGCGAATTCCAGGTTTTGCCTACTAAATTTGCAAACAAAGATTCTCCAGATAGGTTGCTAGCTTTAACAGATTGAACCAAAAGTTTTGTAGTGGAACGAAGAGGCCTAGCGTTTTTGTAGGGATGGATAATGTTTTTAAGGGAGGCTGTTTTTTTCTGGATGGTTAATAACCTTGAATGCTAGAGTAAGTAGATTAAATTGAATTAGCCTGGGGAGTTCTAGCCATTTTGTTAACATTAACAATATAAAATCCCTTATGCAGCATGATTCAAGGCATAAGAAACTGGCTTGAGCATATAGTACAGTTTCTCATCAACAGTACACTGTTTATTGTTTTATTTTTTAAGGAATTCATTATGGCACTGCAGTTAAAAAGATATTTTGGCAGTCAGAATGCATAATGAATTAATGTAAATATAAAGATTAAAATAGTATTAACAGATTTCCATTACAGTACGTGTGATCAAATCAATGGTAACTTAAAGTGGTTCCCTTATAGGTTCATAGGTTCATAGGAAATTACTAGGCTAACAGCTTAAGGGCCATTACAAACATTCCTCCCAATATTTCAGCAATAAATCTGGACAAAGCTATAAATAATGGGGGAACAAAGCCCAAAATATAGACAATTTTAAAAATTCCTCTTAAAAATGTAGAATGTTGGTACAATAACAGGTTTTGCATGAACATGAATTTTCTGAAGGGTATGAAATCTGAAACTCGAATACCTGTCAGTATTGTCTGACTTCAGTCCTCAATGATTTGTCAAAGATTGACCAGAAAAACAAAATATTTTGAGGAACAGATCAAAAATATGAGTAAAAAATCTGGACATTCTGCAAAAACCTGGACAGTTGAGAGGTATGCTTACAAGCCCAGCCAAAATAACCTGATTGTATCCAATATATGGCCCCTAGGAACAAGAGGTAGCTTAGATTTTTGCCTGTGCATCAAGTATCTTATGGATTGCCCCTGTCCATAAGGGGCTTAGGTACTACCCTAGGTGTGAATTTGTGATTCCCCATACATTGATCTAAATTGCATTTGAAGAGAAGCCTGTTCCAAAGAAGAGTCAATCTCTGAGACACATATCTGTCTCTCCAGCATGTTTTATTTGAGTCGCTGACTAAGTTTAGGTCTCTAGATCAGGTGACTCTCATAAGAGCTGACCACTTATTTCCTGATATAGGAGCAACTGCAGTGCATGCTGTTTGACTTGCAGATGTATAGTAACTCCTTCAGGCCTGTTTTTGTGAGTGCCTTATAGATCAGGTATAGGTTACCCCTTAATAATTGGTAGGAGACAGGTTAAAGGGATAGGGATTTTAATCACATAGTTCTTGTTGTTTACACACTCTGTTTTCTTTCTGAGGAACCTCTAAGGTCACTCCAGCTGCTTTAAGTGCCTAGTCAAGTACATGCCAAATGGCACACTGTCCTTGATTATTGGTCTAATGAGGGCTGAGTACAGTGGGACTATAATTTCCTTGGATCTGGATTCCATACCTTTATTTATAAGTTGTGCTACATAAAAGGATTTCCCCACCACTGTGAACACATGGCGGTCAAATTTCAGGATACTGTCTATCTGTATACCTAGAATCTCTCACCTCTGAGTCTACTCTAAGGGGTATGTTATGAATGTTGTAATTTGCATGGGTATTTGACTACCTAAAAAATATGATAATGCATTTTTTGCATTTAGTTTTAAGTCATGGATCTGTCACCAATCATTTGTCTGATCTAGACCCTCCTGAAGGATGTCTACATCACTGGGGGATTCAATGCTTGCCCCGAGCTTGCAATCATCTGCAAACTTTATCATGCAGAGGCCTTCCATATTTGCCTTGACTTCAGAGAACTGTATTCCGAACAGGAGTGGACCCAGTACTGAGTCCTGTGGCATACCAACTATACTTGTTGAAGCAAGTTTACTATGAATAATCACTCTCATTTAAATGACATATAATTATTCAACCCCAGCTCCCCAAGACAATTAAAACCTTGAAAAGTTGCTACTTAAAACAGTGACATTGGCAAGGTTGCAAAATACGGAAGAATTTGTTTAGGGGATAAGCCCTCTGTACCTCCTGATATGGGGTCACATCTTCATGTCCCTGAACTCTATGTGTACTGACTTCAAGACTGTACAAACTCAGAGAAAAGGGAAAAAGTAATACAAATACAATTGCCTTCTTGTTCTAATCCAAATCTAACTGCCTTTACCAAATGCAGGTGATCTTCCAGTGACAGAATTCTAATTATTGGTCAACTAACCACCTAGAAACAGTAGGCTCCACTGAGTCTTAATGACTAAAATATCTTTCTCTGATATTAACTCATAAAATGTACAACAAATGCAATATATTTTTGTTGAAGCTCATTTGCCAAAATACAAGACCTAGTTTAATAAGAACATAGTTCGAAACAGTTTACTTAAATCTATACCTGTTTTTTCCAATACTGGGGAAAAATACCATAAGAAGGTGTTTTGCAGGGAAGCAAACCCCCTGCACCCTCCATGTTAAGGACTGCACCCCATATCCTGCTGCTTATTTATTCCAATTCCACATAAACAGCTTCTTATATAAAGACTAAAATATAAAACATGTGCATCATCAGAGTTGATATAGCTAATAGATGTAAGAGCAATCCCTCCAAATCACATAAATTCTGTAGAATTTTACTTCCCTGCAAAAGCATTATTGTAATACTGCAACATTTTTACATTTTTACCTGCATTTTCAATTCTCATAACAGATACACTTAAACTTCATAATGTAATACTCTAAACCTGTAATGCAAAGGTTACTGTTTGTAAGCTGTTTTGTCCTACAAATATTTTCTGTTTTGTGCTGCGGCAAAGTTTTAGCTACTTTACATATTTTCACATTCCTATAAGATACACACAGGGCACTATATTAATAAACATAGTGCACAATCACGTAAGGAAGCCTGCACAATGTTGAGCATACAAAGTTTAAAATGAGCCAACATTCATAGAAATGATAGATATTCTTTTGGTCCTAGATTGCATATAAAGGGACCTATCAACCAGTACTTAATGCATCTAAGCTGTTTTCCTTCCCTACAAGGTTCTCGGCGTCTATAATTACTTATTTCCTGATATAGAAGCAAGAGCAGTGCACATCATCTGCGGTCAATATCCTAGGCTGCAGTGGACCCCTGTTGAAATACAGTTCTGCTTAACATGTGCAGGCAGCATTCACAATCTCTGTTAAGGTATACTTTACATAGGTTTGCACAATCAGGATAAAACCCTCAGCAAACCTACTAGAGGTGGTTTGTGTCATTATCTGCATTCATTTCACTTTTTGACCTGAATGAGTCATGATTAGGAATATTCCAAATTCCTGGATTAATGTTTGACTACAAAGATGCCTGGCAGTTAATGCCTAGGATTAAGGGCATGAGCTGTAAAAAACTGTTTCCTGTTGTCCACTGATTAATGTCCTCTGCCTCTCTTTGCCTACTGTATTACTCTGAGTAAGTCACTTAACTAGACAGTACACTGAGCAGTTTTGACATTGGGCTAGTATCCTCAATTGTCTCCTGAACCTCATGCTTAGAAACTATCTATATGCTTATAAATTGCCTTCAAGAACAGATTGAGGGACAAGATTATTTAACAAAGTAAATAAAATCAATATTGAGATTGTTGT
>NC_056747.1:962511934-962746934 GCF_019279795.1 Protopterus annectens
AGGGAAAACAGCAGTAGGAAGGTAATCAAGGAGAATTAGCATAGCTGGCAGGTGAAATGTAACAGAATCAGCCAATTACAGAGGCAGCAGCCCAGCCCAGCCCAGAATACTACTATAAACTATGCAAACACCTTTCCCTCTGGTTTTTCCCACATACTCTACACCACCGGTGTATACAAGTGGGGAAATTTTAACAAACAAAAGCAACAAAATGATAGTGGCTGCAGCAGCTATCATACATCAACATGTGGAAGAGACTGAGGGTGTTGAGGATGAGAATGCTGTCGACCAACCCACAGTGAGGAGACGGAGAAGAGTGTACAGATCCAGGGCAACCTACCAGGGGCTACATGAGCTGGAGATAGTGGAGTGCAATAGGGTGGACAGGGACCTCCTATAGCAAATTGTTGAGCTGTGCCGGCCACACCTGACAAACAGAACTAACAGACAGGAAACCATCCCATTGGATACTAAGGTATGTGTAGGCCTAAGAATATTAGCCACAGGTACCTTCCAAAGGCCAACTGGGGATATCATGGGGCTCTCACAGGCATCAGCATCCAGGGTACTCCACCAGTTCCTGGATGCCATGTCAGCACATGCCGGTGAGCACGTATATTTTCCTAACACCCATGAGGCGTTGGCCAGCAATATGCGTCTCTTCCACCAAATAGAAGAATACCCTGAGGTAGTGGGTGCTATAGACTGTGCGCATATATACATCAAAGCACCACCTGGTGAACAGGGTAGGGTCTACATCAACTGCAAGGGCTTCCCCTCCATCAACTGCCAGGTTGTGTGTGATGCCCAGGGCATTATAATGAATGTGTGTGCTGGCTGCCCTGTAAGCTATCTCGACTCCCACATCTGGCATCTGATGCAGCTGTACCAGAGATTTGCCAATGGGGACATCCCTTACGGTCACCTAGTGGGGGATGCTGGTTATGCACTGGAGCTGTGGCTGATGACACCCATCAGAAATGCACACACACCCAAACAAGAACTCCATAATGAGGCACACACACAGACCAGAATCATAATATAGTGTGTGTTTGGGGTGCTCAAGTCAAGGTTCTAGTTCCTGGACAAATCTGGTGGAGCCTTGCAGTACTCACCAGCTACATGTACCCAAATTGTCATAGTATGTGCCATGCTACACAATATGATCCTGTGGAAACAGCTACAGCAGGAACAGCATGGTGCAGGGCCACAGAGCCTCCCACTATTGCTAAGGCCTGCACAGGCACAGAGTGACTCAGAGGAGGAACAACCTGAGCCTGCCCCAATAGGCAGAAGGAGGCATGCCCAGTATGCCCTGGCCTTGGCAAAGAGGCAATGCCTAGCACATACACTGACACAGTAGGGACCCAGGGAATGACACCTCTCTCTGACTCACACATACAGTGAAAGGGATGCCAAACATGACACTACCTGTGCTTAACCATGTATAGGGAGTGTACTATGTGCATCTGACATAGGCAGCTCTCCAGCACCATCCTCAATACTGGCACAGCCACAAGGTAAGTCAGTCTTCCTACCAACTGCCGAATGGAGTAGTATGTGTTGTTACTTGTATCTGTGGTATGGATGTGAGCATGCAAGGGAATCGGGTGACTGAATGGGATGCCAGCAGATAGCTGACACCTATAGTGGCAGCATGAGATCTGTAACAAATACTGGTGTCACCATAGTAGCCAATACTAGACAAGGTGACAAAACCCACTGCAGGAAATGTGCTGGGACACATGTGTGTCCATATGACACAAAGATGTTAGGGAGGCTCACTTACCCAACAACAGTCTCAGCCAGCAGGACAGATGTAGACAAACACAAACAAAGGCTGTGCTAAGGCCTCTGATTGATGGCTATGGGTAACCTCCCCCCAGGCCTACACAGACAGACTACAACAGGTCAGGCAGTGGGATGTTCTGAAGGGTAAGAAGTCAAAAACTGAAATGTAGGTCAGTCAAACCTAAGACCTGTAGTACACTTGATATGCCTCTAATCAGCATAATAGGTTAGAATACAGAATGAAATGGAGTACCTGACATACCAGTACAGTCATAGCAAAGGTGTACAAGTGTCAGGTGTGCCCCCCCCCAATCCTATGTAGAAATGCAGTAACAGTCTGGTGTGCCCCCCCAATCCGATGTAGACACATAGTAACAGTCAGATGTGCCCCCCCCAATTCTATGTAAAAATGTAGTAACAGTCAAGTGTGCCCCCCCATTCCTATGTAGACACGTAGTAACACACAGGTGTGCCCCCCAGTCCTATGTAGAAATGTAGTAACATGTATGTGTAGGTATAATAACAGTGGAGCACAGATTACCTGAGCTGGCCAAGGTAGCAGGATAGATTGTAGCATGTGTACAATATGCAGGTCTGCGTGTGTTAGGTTGGTGTGTGTTGTATATTGTGTGAGAGTGTTCAGTATGTATGCATGATGAGGTTTGTCCTGGTGGCCATTGCCCAGTACTGCCAATGACAGGGGCAAGTCCTCACAACTGCAGTGCCAAACACAATGCTTCCCAGTATAACACATTCTAGCAGTAAGCCATTGTAAATATTTGGAAGTAATATGTGTCATCATCTGAAAGATGGACATGGCATGACTGTTGGCCCAGATATACAAACAGTACACAGGGGGAAGTACCCCAGACAGACATTGAATAATATGTAGCTGTCAAATGGACACACCATTGGAATTGTACACACAGGTCTGCAGCACGTTATCTGGGCTTGTAGTAAGGAATACCAATGGCGTCTGGCCAAACAATGGCAGACCACACAGGTCATAGGAATGATGTATTGAGAAACAGCTATGTCCCTGCACAAGCCAACATAAGTGGAATGCCCCATGCATATCTGTGAGTCAGATGCAAGTAGTGTCCATAGCACACATGCACCCAGCTCACCCAACCACCACCCACAGGTACCTCTCCGGTCTTATCCTTGCTGTTGGGAATGAGTACAATATGACCCCCACCTTTGTGTGGCAATAGCAAAAGAATGCAGCATGCAGAGCAGGTGTCCCATGCAGGTGTGTCCCTAGCTGCACCCTGCCAGCATCCACACCACTGGTTCAATATTGACAGAAAGTATTGGCATGAACACCTTGCACACCTACCTTGCCACCCCAGGGGAATATACTGTATTGCAGTCTGGGACTATAGGACTGACAGAAGGCAATGGCCTGTTACAGCTGGCCTGCATCACTACCAAATGGCCTACAGTCCTCTGCCAAAGGCCTCTGTCTCACCCGTATTGTCAATTTATGTTATGTCATGGACTCCCAAATAACAACATAACACAGTCCACAGAACCCATATGCAAGGCCATGTGGACAAATCACAGTAACATATCCACCATGTCCTACTGCATGAACTGTGGACCAACACCAAATTATTGCTGTGATGAGTTGATAACTATAAGGAACATATCAGATAATGTTTGCATAATGTATGGAAGAGGATAGAATAAAAGAGGGGGGGTGTGGGAGCATGGGCGGCATGGAGTGCGTGAAGTCCGAAACTCAACCCTGTGCACATACTATCCCTGGCTGTAAACACAAGAATGGATGGAAACAAACCTGCTCGTAAACCACAATGTGTAGGGGTAATGTCCAGAATTATGACCCCTGCCTGTGGGTAACCTATGTGAATCTGTACAGCTGTGAGGTATCGACACAGCAAAATATGGCCATACTGTCATGTCGATGGGTATACAAGTATGGGATCCTCTGCCACCACTGTACAAATGTATTGAACCAGTTACACAGACCCAGTAGCAAGTTTCTGCAGCTCCCCCTCCAGAATGGCATGCGTGTGCAAGAATATGTAAGCGTTTGACCACAATACTGGACACAGCTGCATTCACCCTGTGTTCCCCAGGACATCACTGCAAGCAAATATGTCTACCTGACAGTACTTGATGACATAAAACATCACAGTGTATAACAGTACATGTCTGAATATCTCTGCTAACACCAGGACCATGTAGCAGAAGCAGCGCAGACACAATTACCTACAGTAACCCACTATCCTTTGTCCATTTTGACCCCATATTGTCAACTGATCTACAGATATCCTGCAGAAACAGTTTGCTAGTTGTAGGTGTAGAACACGAAAGTCTGCACTGGAGTACAATTTACCTGGAATGGATTCACACATTCAATACAGAAAGTCATACTTGGCACTCCCACACTTAGAGAAATGAAGGCTATGTCAGACAACAAAATACTGAAAGGTCATACTGGGCATGCTCACACACAAATAAAAATGAAGCCCATGTCTGGCAACAACAGTGGACCACACATATATGACAGTCGCAGATGTTAGTGCATACACTCCTCGGTATGCACCAGTCATGCTTTGCACACACATTGGATAGGAATGTACACATATATCCAAGGACAACACACTATAATATGCAGAAAGTACACATACATAGATGTGTGGAAGAGAGTGCCAGTGATAAAGATCCTTCCATCATGAGGCCCACCCAGCACACAGCCAATTGGTTAAAACCACATGATGTGTAAATGTCAATCACCGTAGACATTTGCCTCTGAAATCCCTCAGCATCATAGAGTCTGTGGTGCTAGTGCTAACTGTGCAACATGAGTGTACAAGTCAGTAGTCATCTAGCAGTTGTATTCACATACCTGTGGAATATAAACCTGTGTGTGCCTGAGTGTGGTGTGTCTGCCTCTAGATGAATGGGTTATGGCCCATGCACACACACTGCCCTCCGCATTGCCCTACTATGGCCTTGAAGTACACCTTTGCAGACGTAATATTCCATTGATCTCTGTGGTGTGTCTTATAACTGTGTAATGCTGTAGTGTGATGTACTAGTTAGGTAGGAGTTCTAATCCCAAATGTAGCACATGTGTGTGTTTGTTTGTGTAGGGATCAATGCTTTTTAGGCCAGTCACACTCACTACAATTTTAAATGCCCTACTTTGGCATGCCTGCTGATGTCATTCACTTTGAAATATACCTTTGGGAAAGGAGTAGCCCAGTAATCTCTATGGTGCATCCTATAACTGAGTAATGCTGTAGTGTGATAAACTAGTTAGGTATGAGTTCTAATCCCAGATGTGGCAACTGTGTGTGTGTTTGTCTGTGTAAGGATCAATGCTTTTTAGGCCAGTCACCCTCACTACAATTTCAAATGCCCTACTTTGGCATGCCTGCTGATGTCATTCACTTTGAAATACACCTGTGGGAAAGTAGTAGCCCAGTAATCTAAGTGGTGCATCCTATAACTGAGTAATGCTGTAGTGTGATAAACTAGTTAGGTAGGAATTCTATTCCCAGATATGGCAAGTGTGGATGTTTGTGTGTTTGTTTGTCTGTGTAAGGAGCAATGCTTTTGAGGCCATTCATAGTCAATACAACCTCCAGTGCCCTTCTTTGGCAAGCCTACTGATGTCATTCACTTTGAAATACACCTTTGGGGAATGGGTAGCCCAGTAATCTCCATGGTGCATCATATAACAGTGTAATGCTGTAGTGTGATATACTAGTTTGGAAGGGGGTTCTATTCCCGGACATGGCAAGTGCGGATGTTTATGTGTGTGTCTATGTAGGAAACAATGCTTTTGAGGCCATGCACATTTACTACAACCTCCATTGCCCTTCTTTGGCAAGCCTGCTGATGTCATTCACTTTGAAATACACCTTTGGGGATGGAGTATCCCAGTAATCTCTGTGGTGCGTCTTATAACAGCATAATGCTGTAGTGTGATATATTAGTTCAGTAAGGGTTCTATTCCCAGACGTGGCAAGTGTGGATGTGTGTTTGTTTGTCTGTGTAGGGAGCAATTCTTTTGAGGCCATTCACAGTCAATACAACCGCCATTGCCCTTCTTCGGCAAGCCTGCTGATGTCATTCACTTTGAAATGCACCTTTGGGGAAAGAGTACCCAGTAATCTCAGTGGCCCATGCTATACCTGCGTAATGCTGTAGTGTGATATACTAGTTAGGTAGGAGTTCCAATCCCAGACATGGCAACTGTGAGACTCTGTGTTTGTCATGTGAATCCTGTGTGGAGGTGGCTGTGAGTGTGTAACAAGTGGACTTGTGCAGCGGGTTTTGCAAACTTCTTATATGGTGGGCCTATTATATGTCACAATGTTCACCTTACAAGGATAACAGATGTCAAACAGCAGAGAGCCTAGGGTTGACAATCCATACCCCTACATGTGACATCAAGGCTTGGCAAACAATTTAGGCAACCCTTGTATTACCCAGAGAACACTCTCAACCCATGTTTTATACACAAACACACTTGGCTAGGCAACATCCGCTTTGTTGTTAGTTCCCTGCATATTTCTCACAGATAGTAACCATGGTGTGATTGCAGCAGACTACAGAGGGCATGGCATCCTGTACCATCACTACAATAGGCACATAATTGTAAACCATGCGTCTTCACTATGTTCCCCACTGGATGCCTGCAACAACTGTAGTGCCATCAAATGTAACCCACAAATGACATACCATGCCTTAAACACATGCCCTGTATGGACAGATGCCACTGTTACCAGGGAATACCTGTATTGTGCTGTCAATGTAGGTGCAGGGTCGACCTGGTGTCCATTTCCAGTTCCCGCCACATGAGACCAGGAATGGCACATCTGATTATAACAATCTGTGTACACAACATGGCCCAGATACCCCAGGTACAGTTCCACATGTCACAGAACATGCATGTGGGACGTGTGCACATCCCAGACATCATCCATGTCATGGACTATAGATCACATACATGGCAAGCATTGCACAGCACTGGCCACCCACAATACTAACCCAGATGACTGGATGGTGAATACAATACCAACCTGTGTGGGCCAATCCAGACATTGCACCCCTGCGCCACACTGCAGACCATTGTCATGTGGCCTGATGCCAAGGTATACCCTTCACCTAGCCTTGTATAGCCTTCTGGCACAGTCAACCACTACGTACCTGTGAAGCAATGCACCCATGCATATCAGTACTGTCACCCTGTGTCTGTGTGTGTGTGGAGTATAATGATTCCGACCCCAATCACAATCACTACATCTCCCATTGGCCTAATGAAGCATGCCATCTGATGTCAGACACCTTCACATACCCTTTGTCCGTATGTCATCGTGATAACCCCTGTGGTGCATGTGATACCTGCGTTTTACTGTATTGTGGCAAACTAGCTATTTAGGAAGTCTATTCCTGACCCTGCCAACTGTGTTACTGTGTGTGAGCCCCTGAGAGAGTATGACTGTGTTGATGTTGTCACCTGTTCATGTGGACAGGCATGTGTACTACACCTACCTTATCCCTCCTATATCACTGTTGCAGATGTCACTCACCATCAGATATACCTTTGGACAACTCCCCAACATGTAAGCTCTGTGGTGCATGCAGTAACTGCATACACATGTGATAGCAATACATAGTCAGTCAGGGGTTTGAAACCCCGTACTGGTAAGTGTGTGACACAAGCATGCTTAGGTTTTACTCTCCCACCACCTCCCTATCATAGTTTGTCTCTGTCTGTCTCTCTCACTCCCTCTGTGGTGGATGTGGAGAAATACACCTGCTTTGCTTAGGCAGCAGCTTGTGTTTTGTAAGTGATGCTCATGATCAGCTGATGGCCTCTGCACAAATAGCTGTCCCCCCTCTAGCTGATTGTATGTGGAACAGTTGTGATAACATTCCCATAGCCAATTGCATGGAAACACACTCCAATATCTAGGAACATCATGTGGGTGTTGGGCCTTTTCATTCACTGTGAGCAGGACCTCATGTCGGTGTTTGGCAAACAGCATCACAGATGGTATTGGGATTTACCTCTAACAACATACACTGTGGGGACAGGCCAACAAACAGGAGGGAGATATGGCTGGTCTACATGATTTAATACCTTCCATGAAAGTGTTATGTGTTTGAGAAAACTCCCACCTGTAGAGTTATCTGCAGACTGGGCAGTGTTTGGAGTCTTATGTTTCTCGTGTTACTCACAGAGCACCTATTTTAGAACTGCAGAAGCATAGTCTGAGGATTGTAGTCAGTACATGGTGACAGCCATGACAGTTACTGACTTCATATCCCTCATAGGACATATGTCACAACAAACCCTGTTACAGCAGTAAATGTATGAGGGTATCACAGCAACATGCCAATACTGGCCCAGTGTTTGTGGCTCCAGCCACAAGTCTGTCAACTTTGTATATATGTCATGCAGTAAGAGGTGCATATGTTCTCTACACCATTATTTATTGACATCATACCTAATAACAAGCCAGTCAGATATCAGACTGCTAGGCATGTTATGTATAGTAGGGGTTATTTCTGAGGACATAACCTGGGCATTCTGCGGTGGTGTGTACAATACTGGGGTCTGTGTACTTATGGTGATTGTCGACAGTATGTGTATTGTGAATACGTACCTTGGCCTGTGCGCAGACTGTGGTAGATGCCATTGTTCTTGGTCCTGTTCTATCTAATGTTACATACTGCTCCAGTGTATGGTACCCTATTGGCTCACATGTTTGTAGGGGCAAGCACACATATGTCCCATACCACAGACAGGTATTGGACGACACTGTGTCGTGACCCAGTTTATGTAGGGTTAGTGTGTGAGTGGCACATATGAGGATGGTGTTTATCAGACAGTCCATATAGTGTCATATTAAGCTTGTGTACCATATGTGGCTGTGGCTGTGTTCACATTGGTTGTGTGTATACACTTTCTCACAGGTGTCTGTTACTCTGTGCTGTGACATGCCTGTAGAGCCTGCTATAGTTGCAGGTACATGTGTATTCCCCCATACAAAATGTAGTCCAGTGTTGTGGCAGTCTGCCTATAGTTTGCACAGTGCTTTGTTACATGCCTAGCAGCGTAGTGTAATCACCCATTGTGATGTTATGTCCAAATATTTTCAAGACGTACTGCTGCCAGGCCACCATAACTGTTGTGTATTTTTGACAAAGCAGTGGGAATCTGTACAGATGTATGTCACTAACTACTGGGTAGTATGTGGCCATGCGACCTCTACACCACCAGTTATTATGTGTCAGGACAGACAGGCTTGTGTGAATGCATAAACTGTGTGGGCATATGTAGTCCAGTATTTATGTGATATACCCATGTACATGACTGTTAGCATCCACATTGTCAGTCTTGGTCCACATGTCTCACACGAAGGGGATCTGTGTACACATCTGGACTGACCAGAGAGTGCCAGACTGTCCACATATATTGGTCATATTTCTGGTGTAGTCCACAGGATCATTACTGTGCTATCAGTGGTACTGTACTATGATGTCCTTAGGATGTCTGTCAGTAACAGATGGCGTACATGTCAAAAGCAGATGTGACCTCCCACACACAACATGTCTGTCAAGACAACCCCTGTTACAGTAGCAACAGTCTACATCTATAACTGCAATACATACATGACATCCCCTTGCACTAAGAGGTTGATACTATTGGTGCTGAGGTAGGACTCCACTCCATGTTCTGGACATATGGTAAACATATATATATATATATATATATATATATATATATATATATATATATACATATATCTATATAGATATATAGACGTATACATATCTACGTACATATATGGAGATATATATATATATATATATCTATATAGATATATAGACGTATACATATCTACATACATATATGTATATCTACATGTATATATATATATATATATATATATATATATATATATATATATATATATACATATATATATATATATATATATATATATACATATATATATATATATATATATATGTATATATACATACACAGCTATATATGTCGACACATATACAGATATATAGATATATATGCACATATAGTTATGGATATCTATATATATATCGACATAAATAGATATATCTGTTTAGATATATATGCACATATAGTTATAGATATCTACATATACACATATCAACATAAATAGGTGTATCTGTACATATATTACGTACATACATATATATATATATATATATATATATATATATATATATATATATATATATATATATATACACACACACACACACACACACATACATATATATATATATATATATATATACATATATATATATATATATATATATATATATACATGGTTCTACCTGACTTCACCGAAACACCACAACACCGACAACGCAATCACCGAAACCACATAACCGACAGTACAAAAACACGAAGATCCACATGCCCGACAACGAAATAACCGACGGTACACAAACACAAAACCTTATACACTTCACACACCACAATCAACAAACAAAACACATTCCCCATCCAAAACCACATACACAACACAAGCACACCAAAATCCTGCAAACCCACACTAAACCTCACATACACAACTACCTACAACCCTGACCCAAACCCTAACCCTAAGGTCCGTCACTGCACACTTACCTGACCCGGCTCCCTAACCCTAACTCACTTATCCCGCCCCTAACCCAAACACAATCACTACCGCGACACTTACCTGACCCGCTCCCTAACCCTAACTCACTTATCCCGCCCTAACCCAAACACAATCACTAGCACTTACCTGACCCGCTCCCTAACCCTAACTCACTTATCCGCCCCTAACCCAAACACATTCACTACCGACACTTACCTGACCCGCTCCCTAACCCTAACTCACTTAACCCACCCCTATCCACACTTACCTTACTCGCACCCTAACGTCCGTCACTACCGCATACTTACACAGCCTTTTCCCATTTCGGCATCCTCAGCGCCGGTGCTTTCATCCGTCGGGTCGGTCTTCTGCACTGTCGATCTTCTGGGTCCCGTCGCGTCGGTCTTCTGCACTTTCGCTCTTCTGCGGCTCTCGATTTCGCTGTCGATGTTCCGGCGTGTCGGTGAAGTCAGGTAGAACCATATATATATATATATATAACTTTTACATTTGTTAACCGGGTTAGTCTATCTGGGTTCTTAGAAGCCCTTTTTCAGCAGAGACCACAGGAAAAAAGCTCCCAAAAAAAAAAAAAAATTAAGTAAACAAATAATAAGAACAAAGATAAACACAGATCACATTTTAAGTATACATACTTCTGAAGTAATTGCATAACATGCAATAAAGGAATATACAGAATGGATGGAAATACAATACAATACATATATGGAAATTTTCACGTAGTATGGCAAGGAACTAAGCAGATATATGGTAAGACTAATATCAATACACTGCTGAAACCAAGGTACTAGGCATGAAGTAAGCAAATATACAGATAAAGTTGTGTGAACTTTGGAAGTTAATAAATAAATTAAAGAACAGTAATAAGGGATTATGGGAACTGAGTGTAACATGAGCTAACTAGTATGGAATATGACGAAAAATAATGTGTAGGCAGTAGTAAGAGAAAGAGCTAGAAGTGATACAGTTAAGTTAGGTTATCCCTGAATATTTTTTGGGTATTAGTTTAGAGCATGAACATGTCCAATTTGATAGGAAAAAAGATTTAAGCTGTTTCTTGAAGGCATTTTTGTCTTTAAGTAGTCTAAGGGTTAAAGGGAGTGTGTTCCAATTTTTTGCAACTGAGTGACAATAGAGTATTTTCCCAAAGGTTTTGTTTGGCTTATGAACTTCAAGAAAGTATTGATTAGTACTTCTTAGTGGGCATTGAGGAGTATAAAGTGTCAGAGAATTTGCAAGGCATGGGCAGGATTTAGGATAGTTTAGTATATTGTGGGCTATAAGGAGTTGGGATTGAGGCAGCAAGTTGGAAAATTCAGGCCAATGTAAAGCCTTTAATGAGAGACAGTGATAGGATTTGTAAGGCTGATTTCCACTAAATCTGGCTACTTTGTTATATGTGGTTTCTAGTTTGGATATTAGGTTACTCTGTAGATGGGCAACAATAGATGAAGCATAGAGTAGGGATGGTAGAAGCAGGGATTGGGCAAGGGATGGCCTGGATGCAGAGGGAAGAAAGTTTTTGTGATGGTAAAGCAGAGCTAGTTTTTGGTGTTTTTTTTAATTGAGCTATGAATGTGATGGTTGAATTTAAGTTCATCATCAATTATTGTTCCAACCCAACCCAGCCACTGGGGATGCACAAGCCAGTGCATTTCTTTGTGCCGGTCCCAAGCCTGGATAAATGGGGAGGGTTGCGTCAGGAAGGGAATCCGGCATAAAACTTCACCAAATATTTAATGCAGACACCAATAAATATTTCCATACCAGATCAGTCGAGGCCCGGGTTAACAATGACCACCACTAGTACTGTTAGCCAACAGGGTGCTGGCGGAAATTGGGCTACTGCTGGCCAAAAGAGTAGAAGAGGCGGAAGGCATGGCCAAAGGCAGGAAGAGAGGAGAAATGTTAGTACTGTGGTAGTGACGGTCGGAACTTTGAATGATGGCAGTATGACAGGTATAGGGAGAGAGAGCTAGCTGATATGATGGACAGAAGGAAGGTTGGTATATTGTGTGTGCAAGAGACCAGATGGAAGGGGAGTAAGGCCAGGTGTATCGGAGGTGGGTTCAAATTGTTTTATCATGGTGTGGATGGGAGGAAAAATGGCGTAGGAGTTATCCTGAAGGAACAGTATGCTAAGAGTGTTTGGAGGTGAAAAGAGTGTCAGATAGATTGATGTTTATGAAGCTGGAAATTGATGGTGTAATGATGAATGTTGTTAGTGCATATGCTCCACAAGTTGGGTGTACGATGGATGAGAAAGAAAAATTTTGGAGTGAGTTGGATGAAGTGATGATGACTGTACCCAGCGGTGAAAGAGTGATGATTGAAGCAGATTTCAATGGGCATGTTGGTGAAGGGAACAGAGGGGATGAGGAAGCAGCATGTTGGTGAAGGGAACAGAGGGGATTAGGAAATGATGGATAGGTATGGTGTTAAAGGAATGCAGAAGGTCAGATGGTAGTGGATTTTGCGAAAAGGATGGACATGGCTGTGGTGAATACGTATCTTAACAAGAGGCAGGAGCATAGGGTGACATACAAGAGTGGAGGAAGATGCACACAGGTGGATTATATCTTATGTAGGAGGGCCAGTTTGAAGGAGATTGGAGACTGTAAAGTGGTGACCAGGGAAAGTGTAGTTAGGCAGCATAGGATGGTGGTTTGCAGGATGACGTTGGTGATCAAGAAGAGGAGGAGGAGGAGTGTGAGGGCAGCATCAAGGATCAAATGGTGGAAATTGAAAAAGGGTAATTGTGAGGTGGAGTTCAGGGATGAGTTAAGACAGGCACTGGGTGGCAGTGAAGAGTTACCAAATAGCTGGGTAACTACAGCAGAGCTAGTAAGGGAGATGGCTAGGAAGGTGCTTGGTATGACATCTGGACAGAGGAAGGACAACAAGGAGACATGGTTGTGGAATGAGGAAATACAGGAAAGTATACAGAGAAAGAGGTTGGCAAAGAAGAAGTGGGATTGTCAGAGAGATGAAGAAAGTAGACAGGAGTATAAGGAGATGAGGTGCATGGCAAAGAGAGAGGTGGCGAAGGCTAAAGATAAGGCATATGAAGAGTTGTATGAAAGGTTGGACACTAAGGAGGGAGAAAAGGACCTATACCGACTGGCTAGACAGAGGGACCGAGCTAGGAAAGATGTGCAGCAGGTAAAGGTGATAAAGGATAATGAGGGAAACATACTCACAAGCGAGGAGAGTGTTTTGAGGAGATGGAAAGAGTACTTTGAGGGGTTGATGAATGAAGAGAATGAGAGAGAGAGAAGGTTGGATGATGTGGGGATAGTGAATCATGAAGTACAATGGATTAGCAAGGAGGAAGTAAGGATAGCTATGAAGAGGATGAAGAATGGAGAGGCTGTTGGTCCAGATGACATACCTGTGGAAGCATGGAGGTGTTTAGGTGAAATGGCAGGGGAGTTTTTAACCAGATTGTTTAATGAAATCTTGGAAAGTGAAAGGATGCCTGAGGAATGAAGAAAAAGTGTTTTGGTACCGATTTTTAAGAATAAGGGTGATGTGCAGACCTGTAGTAACTACAGAGGGATTAAATTGATCAGTCACAGCATGACGTTATGGGAAAGAGTAGTGGAAGCTAGGTTAAGAAGGGACGTGATGATTAGTGATCAGCAGTATGGTTCATGCTGGGAAAGAGCACTACAGATGCGATATTTTCTCTGAGAGTGTTGATGGAGAAGTACAGAGAAGGTCAGAAGGAGTTGCATTGTGTTTTTGTAGACTTAGAGAAAGCATATGACAGGGTGCCTAGAGAGGAGTTGTGGTATTGTATGAGTAAGTCAGGAGTGTCAGAGAAGTATGTAAGAGTGGTACAGGATATGTACGAGGGTAGTGTGACAGTGGTGAGGTCTGTGGTGGGAGTGACAGATGCGTTTAAGGTGGAGGTGGGGTTACATCAAGGATCAGCTCTGAGCAGCCCTTTCTTATTTGCACTGGTGATGGACAGGTTGACAGACAAGATCATACAGGAGTCCCAGTGGACTATGATGTTTGCAGATGACATTGTGATCTGTAGTGAAAGTAGGGAACAGGTAGAGGAGACCCTGGAGGGATGGAGATATGGACTAGAGAGAAGAGGAATGAAGGTCAGCAGGACTAAGACAGAATATATGTGTGTGAATGAGAGGGAGGATAGAGGAATGGTGAGGATGGAAGGAGTAGAGGTGGCGAAGGTGGATGAGTTTAAATGCTTGGGATCAATAGTTCAGAGTAATGGTGAGTGTGGAAGAGAGGTGAAGAAGAGAGTACAGGCAGGATGGATTCGATTGAGAAGAGTGTCAGGAGTGATTTGTGACAAACAAGTGCCAGTAAGAGTGAAAGGGAAGGTTTACAAGAGGCTAGTGAGACCAGCTATGTTATATGAGTTGGAGACAGTGGCATTGACAAAAAGGCAGGAGTTTGAGCTGGATGTGGCAGAGTTAAAGATGTTAAGATTTGCACTGGGTGTGACATGGGGGACAGGATTAGGAATAAATATATTAGAGGGTCAGCCCAGGTTGGAAGGTTTGGAGACAAAGCCAGAGAGGCAAGATTACATTCATTTGGACGTGCTGAGGAGGGATGCTGACTATATTGGGAAAACGATGCTAAGGATGAACCTGCCAGGTAACAGGAAAAGAGGAAGACCTAAGATAAGGTTTATGGATGTGGTGTGAGAGGACTTGCAGGTGGTTGGTGTGACAGAGCAAGATGCAGAGGACAGGAAGAAATGGAAACAGATGATCCTCTGGGCGACCCATAATGGGAACAGCCGAAAGAAGATAATGATCAATTTTTGCTCCAAGGAGTTTTGTTTGGGTGTCAACAGAAATTTTAGTACCATTAAGGGATGTTACGGAAAAGTTCTGTTTTGCATGTTCCAAATTTTTAGGTAGGAAAAGTAGTAGCTTAGTTTTTCTCGCATTTAGCAGGAATTGATTGGATCTTAGCCATTTTTCAACTGAGTGGAGTGAGTTTTGTGAAACAGATTGAAGGTTTTCTATGTTGTCAGCAGAGATGATGATGGTCGAGTCATCAGCATACTGAATAAGATTGGATTGAGGGCAGGATGAGAAAAGGTCTTTGGTAAATACTTTGAAGAGGAGCGGGCCCAGTACTGATCCTTGTGCTCCACTGTCCTAACTGCTAGAAAGGGGGAGTAGGAAGAGTTCCATCTAACAGCCTGGTGTCTATTAGTGAGATATTCACAGAACCAGGAGGTGGAGTTTGACAAGCCTAGGTTGGAGAGTGTATGGTGAAGTATGGTATGAGATACGGTGTTGAATGCTTTCGACAGGTCCAGAAAGAGGGCTGATGCTATTTTGCTATTATCCGTGACTTGAGCAATTTTATTAGTAAAAGATACAAGAGCAGTAGCTGTGCTATGTGTGGGGCGGAAGCCATGTTGAGTTGGTGTAAGTAGGTTTTCTTGTAGCAGATGATTAAGTACTTGCTTATGGATACACTTTTTCAGTATTTTGGAGAGAGGAGACAGTATGGCAATTGGTCTGAAATTGGTTGGCTCAGTGGAGTTTCCTCCTTTATGAAGCGGTACTACAAAATATTTCTTCCAAATTTCAGGGATTTTGCCTTCTTTTATGGATCTATTAATCAGGATAGATATGGGGTAACCTAGAGATGTATCTGCATGTTTAAGGAATAATGGAGGAAGGTTATCAGCTGAGGGTGAACCGGGTTTTAGTTTAGTTAAGAGCAACTTGATATAAGGGGTCGGAACAGGTGATAGTGAGAATGGGAGTGAGGGTGAGAGAGGTGAATCAGAGGTGGATGAAGTTGTAGATGGATTGAAAGAGGTGCGGGTGGAGAAGTTAGTTACAGTTAAGTTTTCAGTCATTTCAATGAAGAACTTATTAAGGAAGGTTGCTATTTCCAGAGGAGTCTTGTCAGAATAAGGTGTGGGTGGGGTAGGAGTACCAGGTGAGAGAAGTTTATTGATAGAGTTCCAGAATTTTTTAGGATTACAGTAGGGATTGTTAAGTGAGGATTGGTAATAGATCTTTTTATCAAGATTGATTTGTTTCTTAGCTATGTTTCTAAGTTCCCTGTAAGAGATAAGGTTGGAAAACGTATTATTGCCTTTCCAAGTTTTCCAAGCTTTATCTTGGGTCTTCATGAGTGTAAGGGTAGTTTTAGTTAGCCATGGGGGATATCTGAATTTGATGCGAGTTTTCCTAGTGGGGGCAAGGGAGTTGAAGATGGATAGAAAGGTGTTGTTGAAGTGTAGGATTGCTTCATTGAGAGGGAGATTAGAGAGAAAGGGCCAGTTTATAATAGAGAGGAGGTGATTTAGTGAGTCAGGAGAATAGCTAGATAGATCATGGGTCACTTTATATTGTTGTGTTTTATGCAGGTGTTCAGAGTTTCTGTGAACTAGTAAAGGTAGGTGGTCACCTAATGTGTCTGGTAGAGTGGTTGGATTATGGTAATGTTGGGGGTGAGATACTAGTATCCAGTCAATAAGTGAACCAGTAGAGGAAAATTTATGAAGGTGGGTAGGGGAAGAGATGAGCTGTGTCAATCCATATAGGTTGAGAGAGGTAGAAGGTGATTTTTTATTGATCTGCAGCCAGTCAATATTGACATATATACAGAGAGATCTATAAATGGCCATATATATGATGCACTATACAGATGTGTATGAATACATATATATGAATATATATGTGTATGCACATGTAGACATATATCTACATATGTATATGTATATATCCATGTCCTTGTCACGTGTAAACATTGCTGTTGTGTATATCATCCCAGATGTATCACACTGTATGTGATGCAACGGTAATATCACTAACAAGTACTACACAATTGTAGATGTCACAGCAATTGTTCAATACTATTCAATATGTGTACTGACAGATATATTGGACAAATAACTGTCTTCATAGCTGTCATGGCATAGTGGTTAACTGTTGTGACTATAGTGTACAGGGTCCTGGGTACAGGGTCCTGGGTTCAATACCTGCAAGGGCTGTTTATTTTCTTGCTGGACAGAACTAGGGCTGCAGGATACAGAATGGTTAAGGCACTTTTGAGCAGCTTTAAGCATGTTTGCGCAGGTTTGTGGGAAGCTAAGCAGTGCTAACATACAGTTAAACATACGGGTCCTTACTCCGTGTAGGCTTTGCTTACCAGTGTGCAAATGTGCTTAGCTGTTATATTGCAGCAATGCTGACACTTGCTAAGCATGGCTCAGCCCTGGTAACCAGTGCTCACACATACATACACAAATATTTCCACATAGGTGACAATAGATGCATACATATATACATACAGACACACCCAGACACACACACACACACACACACACACACACACACACACACACACACACACACACACACACACACAAATATTTCCACATAGGTGACAATAGATGCATATACACACACGCACACAGATACAGTATTTCCACATAGATGGCTATAGATGCATGCATGCATACATACAGATACAGACACACACACACACACACACACACACACACACACACACACACACACACACACACACACACACACACACATGGCTATAGCTGCATGCATGAATGGGTTTCCTTCAGAATCTCGAACTACTGAAATCCCGAATTTCAGTAGCCCGAGACCAGAAAGAAGAAAGTGCAGAATACCGAAACCCCAAAAGCGTGAAATTCAAAATCCTGAAGTTCAGAGATTTTGAATTAGCGGTTCTGGTGTTGTGGTGTGTGCATGGATGGTTGGAGATGTAGGTAAGTATCTGTGTTTAATGGGTTTTGGGTCGGGGCTTTAGTGTGTGTCCGTGTGTTTTGTTGGTGTGATGTGTGTGTGTGCGAGGGGAATGTAGCTTGTGTAGTGGCTTTGTATAGAAGTTGTGATTTTAAATTTCACTCTTCTGGGGTTTCGGGTTTATGGATTTTCAGCTTCATGGTCTCGAGGTACTGAAATTCAAGATTTCAGTATTTCGAGATTATGAAGTGAATCCGCATGAATACATACATACATACAGACACACACACACACACACACACACACACACACACACACACACACACACACACACACACACACACACACACACACACACACACACACACACACATTTAGACTTAGATAAATGAGGTTTGGGAAATAACAATTTGTCCTGGACCCTCTTTAGTTAAGGTTGTGAGGGTGGGATACCGTAGGAGTAAAGGGGAGGGGGGTTTATTTTAGTAAGTCAGGTTACAGGAGCTAGGCCTTGGTTAATGAGGGGTTAAGTAGTTTGAGAGTTTAAGGGAAGTGATGTAGGTTAGGGAGGGACTTAGAGTAGCTGATATATATATTGGAGAATAGAGGAAGTGGTATCACATTTTGGTGTGAGTTCGTGTCCCTTCCTCCCTCCCAAATGATTTCTTTGTCACAGTTTTGTTAGTGTAAGGGCAGAGAAGAGGGACAGGATTTTCCTCTTCTGTTCCCCCTCAAAGTGAAGGTGGTCATGGATATGAGTTGGGGATCAAGTGAGTTGCTAGATGCTGCTTGACTATAAGTGAACTTCATTGGTTAATGGTTGGTTTGAAAGAGGTGAGCAGGTACACTGCCCGTTTAAGGTTTGTTGGGTGAGTAGGAACGCTGCCCTGGTGGAGGATGTAACAGGGTGAGTGGGTACGCTGCCCTGATGTATGAATTGGCCAGGGTGAGTAGGTACGCTGCCGTGAGATCATTGAGAGTTGTGAAGTATTGTTTTATTGTTATCTGTTCAATGTGAATAAAGTTTATGTTTATCTAATAATATTAATAAAGGTCATCAAATGTCTTTATGTGTTGGTGTGAGTTATTTAAAAAGGGGGCCTGGACAACTGGGTCATGTCTGTTTAGTGCTATTTTTGAAGATGTGGAGAAAATAATTTAAGTAAATTGTCTGCCTTGGAACATTTAGTGAAGATCAGGGCAATTTTATATGCATGTTACCTTTGCATTGTATAACTATGTGTCTCATATTTTTCTCCTCCTTATTGTTTTGTGCAATTTTGTGGGTTTTGATTAAATGCACCACATTCATCCAGACATGTAGACCTTAGTAACACAGTATGACGTAAAATAAGCCCTTATTAAGAATTTCAGTGAAAGATATCATTAGAGCTGTACAGGTTTCTGGATCAGATTCATAAACATAGTACTCAAGTGTGTAGAGTGGCACAAAGTGACATCCATTGGTAGCAACTACCAGACAGAATCATGTTACTTTACTACACTCTTATCTGTAATCCTGGCAACTTAACAGTAAGTAATTACTTGTTGCCAGGAGTGTGGGCAAGGATTATGAAGAACTCATTTGTTTTTTTCAGCCCCTATGTAAAAGCAAATAGCATAATTTTTCTTGTCTTTCAGACATCGATCTAGGTAGCTCTGTTTGGTATCACAGTTACACCATGAGTTGCCTGTAGGAATGTGTTGCTATGAATGCTCCAGTAGAACGTAAGAGACCTGCATACAGGGCAGACGACTCACACTATGACATCCCATAAGCACTCAGGTACAATGCTGAGCTGTTAATGGGCAGTAGTGTGCACTGCTGTCAGTGCACAGTTCATCAGGTGAGTGACATTAAACCATCATGAATGGGGGCAGTATTACCGGGCTTCATCATGAATGGCAGCAGTATTACAGGGCTTTATCATGAATGGAGGCAGCATTACAAGCCCTCATCATGAATGACAGCAATATTACAGGATTTTGTCATGAATGGGGCAGTATTACAAGGCTTCATCATGAATGGCAGCAGTATTACATGGCTTTATCATGAATGGGGTCAGTATTACAGGGCTTCATCATGAATGGGGGCTGTATTACAGGGCTTCATAAAAAATGGGGGTCGTATTACAGGGCTTCGTCATGAATGCGAGCAATATTACAGAGTTTCATCCTGAATGGGAGCTATATTACAGGGCTTCATCATGAATGGGGGCCATATTACAGGGCTTCATCATGAATAGGGTAGTATTACAGGGCTTCATAATGAATGGGTCCAATATTACAGAGCTTCATCATGAATGGGACCCATATTACAGGGCTTTATCATGAATGGGGGCCATATTACAGAGCTTTATCATGAATGGGGGTAGTATTACAGGGCTTCATCATGAATGGGTCCAATATTATAGAGCTTCATCATGAATGGGGGCAGTATTACATGGCTTCATTCTAAATGGTGGCCTTATTACAGGGCTTCATTATGAATGGTGCAGTATTACAGGGCTTTATCTTGAATGGGGACCATAATACAGAGCTTCATCATGAATGGGGGCAGTATAGGTTCATAGGTTCATACTAGGCTATCTGCCCTAGGGCATTTATTAGCCTAGCCAGAATGTGTTTGGCTTTCGCCACCCATTTTAAATTTATTTTACTATGCCCTTTTTCGAGGTTAGTATACTGTGCCTCTGTCTAACAGTGACACAGAAGTGATACCCAGGGTAAACCTACGATCTCCTATCCACTCATCAAGATTCCTCTTGAAGAGAGTCAATGAGGGACTCTGCCTAACCTGGACTGGGATTTTATTCCAGAGTGAAGGGAGCCTCTGGGTTATGAATCTGTCCCTCCAGCATGTCCTATTTATTTCAGTGCTGAGGTTCAAGTCTCTCAAGCGCGTAGCTCGATGGGATTTGGATTTTCTGAGGTGCAGCATGTCCATTAATTCCGGGTTGGACATGGCTTTATACATCAGGCACAGATCGCCTCTGAACAGGCGGTATGTCACTGAGTAGAGCTGGAGTTTCTTTAACCGGGCAGCATATGGCATCTGTTTCAGCCCTTTGATCCTCTTGGTGAGGTACTTTTGGGGTCTTTCCAGTTGCTGCAGGTGTCTGGTAAGGTACATCCCAAAAGGGGCATTGTACTCAATTATGGGCCTGATGAGGGATGAGTAAAGAGGCACGATGACCTCCCCTGATCTAGATGTGAATCCCTTCATGATTAGGTGGGCTATATAAAATGTTTTTCTAACCACTTTGGCCATGTGGTTGTCAAATGAGAGATTGCTATCAACTTGGGTCCCCAGGTCCCTAATTACTTCTTCTGTACTTAATGGATTACCACCTATGTGGTAATTTGTGGGCACTTTGGTTTTGCCAAAGGGGATGACTATACACTTTTTGTCATTTAGCTTGAGGCCATGGCTCTGGCACCAGTTGTCTGTTTCTATGAGGCCCTTTTGGAGGATGCTTGTTTCGGCTGGAGAGTCGATTATGGCGCCCAGTTTGCAGTCATCTGCAAACTTGGTCAGCCACAGTCCTTCCGTGTTTGCCTGTATCTCCGAGAAATATATACTGAACAAGAGGGGTCCCAGGACTCAGCCTTGTGGGACACCACTTTTAACTGGTTTGGAGTCTGACATGGCTCCAGCAATTCTAACCATGTGGGTTCTGTCCTTGAGCCAGTTTTCAATCCATCTAGTGACATAGGGGTTTATATTTAAGCTGGTGAGCTTATCTATAATGCCCGAGTGGGGTATTGTATCGAAGGCTTTTGCGAGGTCCAGGTAGGCTGTGTGGACCACCTTCCCCTCGTCAATGGCCTTGGTGACTGTTTCAAAGAAATCAACCAGGTTTATGAGGCAGGATCCGCCCTTAACAAAGCCAAACTGGGTAGGATCCAGTGTCTGTAGGTCCCCAATATCTTTATTTATGAGGTCCATGATGATCCTTTCCATAGCTTTGCAGACCAAGCTAGTCAGGCTTATGGGGCGATAGTTTCCAGGATCCATTGAGGCACCACCTTTATGGAGAGGGACCACTGTTGCTGTACACCACTCTTTGGGCACATATCCTGTAGTAAGGCTGAGATTGAACTGTAGTTTTATGTTTGGGTTTAGCTCTTTTTGGAGTTCATGTAGGATGCAGATCGGGACACAGTCTGGTCCCATTGATGCTGTGTTTTTTGCTTTGGAGAGGGTGGCTCTTACCTGAGCATCTGAGATGTCAGGGGGGCAACAGTCTGCTGGGATAGATATTTGCCCTTTTGGTGGGGAGGGGGGGGAGAAGTTTGCGCTGAACCTGTCAGCTAGGATGTTGGCAATGTCTGTGCTGTTGGTGTATTTTTTGTCATTTTGGACTAATTCTGAGCATATCTGGGAATTACCATCCAGGTTCCTAACATAACTAAAGAAAGCCTTGTGATTATCCTTAGTGTCCTGTGCAATTTTTCTCTCGAAGCTGGCCTTAGACAATTTTATGAGTGCCCGTAGTTTTTTGCTAATACTGATCAGTGATGCCTTCCCTTTTTGGGATTTTGCTCTATCATTTAGTAGCTTCCTCCTTCTATTGTATAGTTTGTTTATGGCTGGGGTCCACCAGACAGGATGTCTGCCTTTGGAGGATTGGGTCTTGGTTTTATTTGGGATGGCATGATCCATGCATTCCTGAAGGTGTTCATAGAGCTTCATCCTGAATGGTGGCCTTATTACAGGGCTTCATCATGAATGGGGGAAGTTTTACAGATTTCATCATGAATGGGGGTGGTATTGCAGAGCTTTGTCCTGAATGTAAGTAGATTATAGAGCTTCATCATGAAAGGGGGCAGTATGGGGCAGCACCACGTATACAAACACACACACACACACACACACACAGACATGCACACACGCACACACACACACACACACACACACACACACACACACACACACACACACACACACACACACACACACACACACACACACACACACACACACACACACACTTGGATACTATTAAAGAGCTTTATCATGAATGGGGTCAGTATTACAGGGCTTCATCATGAATGGGGGCAGTATTACAGGGCTTCTTCATGAATGGGGACCATATTACAGGGCTTCTTTATGAATGGGGCAATATTACAGGGCTTCATCATGAATGGGGGCAGTATTTTGGGGCTTCATCATGAATGGGGCAGTATTACAGGATTTAATCATATATCATGAAAGAGGGTAGTATGGGGCAGTACCATACAAGCATACACACACACACACACACACACACACACACACACACACACACACACACACACACACACACACACACACACACACACACACACACACTTGTGTAGTATTAACGAGCTTTCATAAATGGGGTCAGAATTACAGAGCTACATCATAGGTGAATACTGTGCAATCAGTCTGCAGACTATTACATGCCTAGTCAATAACCAGACAGTGATCTAAGGAGAGAATCATACCTTGTACTATGTGTCTGTGAGGTTAGCACCTTAACCATCAAGCCCACACCCCGTCTCCCCATGAACGAGGGCAATATTGCAGGGCTTCATCATAAATGTGGAACAGTATTATTCATCTCTGTTTCAATATTTTTCTGTCTTACATGTTAAACATTTCATCATTGGCAGTTGAAACCAAGTTACCCAGCAGCGTGTGACAGTGTTGTCTGCTTTGAGTGAAAATTGGGTTCTGTACTGCTGTTACCTCATCTGACATTCTTTCCCCATTAAAATTCATTCAGTACTTCTTTTTATGTCTGAAATTAGAATACTATTTCACCTATAAATTTCAGTTGTGCCGGGATTTAACCACTATACACAACCATTGTGTTCACCAGCTGTTGAACAACCTAAGCACTTTAAATCAGTTTTGTCCTCATAAGAATGACTTGTCTTTCTCACCATAAGAATGAGATATTTTGCTGCTGTCTTGCTTTCTAACCTTCCAGAATAATAATTGTCAGCAAAAGGAAGAAAGGAGTATACCCTTTATTCTTTCATATATGACAAAAAGTACAAACGTAAGCAGAATGTAGAGAAATTGTTAAATAATAGAAGAAGAAAAATAATTCAAAATGAAAGAAAAAAGTGCATATCAAAATTTCTCCCAATATCATTCAATATTGTTTAGAATGTTATGATGCCACAGATTTCCAGATCAGTAGTGTTGTAACTGATAAGCCATCTACATTGTTTTCATGTTTTACTCAAACACCTTAAATGCTTTAGTATTTTTTCTAACAAGGCCGAGCATACTTCTGTTGCTCTGGGTTAGGATGGTCAGGCTACCCACCGCACTATATCCTCATTCAAAATGTAGAAGCAGTTATCTATTCTAAGCTACCATCTCATTCCCTTGGCAGTCCGGCTCTTTTCCTAATGTAGCACTAAATCATCTACCTCTCACAGATTTAATAAATTATGTTTTATTTTTCTTTCTCTGAATTTAAGTAAACTTTTGGCACATTTTTGTTTATTGTGATTTATTTTCCCATTAAGTGTCATACTAGATACTGTGTGAGTGTTTTCTTCTCTAAATAACAGTAGTGTTAATGTGTTAGTACAGAATGTCCTTCACTTTAACTGCAAGTCATTAAACCTACCATTTATGTTTTCAGTCTAACATACAGAAGCACATGCAAACAAGTAGAAAGACACACACACACACGCACACACACACACACACACACACACACACACACACACACACACACACACACACACACACACACACACATGTACACACATGTGCACACACACACACACACACACACACACACACACACACACACACACACACACACACACACACACACACACACAAACACAGCATGGTTGTCTCTCCCCAGTCAAAGGATCTGCACAATGAGATTTTTTTCTCATACAGGTTAGTCAGTGGGAAGGGAAAAATAAATAATAGATTCTTCCATTTCAAGGCATAAGCAGTTTTTTAAAGAATTGTATCTGGCATTAATAATTAACTAACTCCTGATGAAAGGCTCAAGTTAGTCCCAAAAGCTTGAGTAGCTACAGTATGAAACCAGTGTTGGTCCAGTAAAAGTATCACATCATACCAGTGTTCCAGTGTTTTCTTTCTTTAAACTGTACTTGATGGCTTGGCACTGGCCTACAGCATGGTTGCTGACTTTGCAGGATGTCCCTGATTTTTCCTCATATTTTTGCCTTGTCCCATTAAAAAATGTTTGATTTTCTGGTATATCAGTGAGGATTAGAAACAGCAATGCTAGACGTTAATGTTTCACACTTCTTATTGCTTAGAGAAATTGTGCTTGAAGCAAGACTTGTTCTATTAATTTGTTCTGTTTATTTTTTAAGTGAATTTGAGTAATATTTAAAAAATTGTCCTTCATTTTAAGCATTTGCATCTCCATTATTTTTGGCTTTTTCGCTTATTCCTCAGAAAAAAGTCAAGGGCCACGGTCTCCATTGTCCTTTTTTCTCATGCAATCACTGCATAACAAAGAAGATTTCGAGAGCTATCCCCATTATATCACCACAGGAACTGTAGAGTAACAGAAATGCTCACTCAGCTTTAATTTAAAATGAAAATTTAGAATTTCTTCATAGCCAGGCTTATAAGCACCTTTAATTGTTGATGATAATTACCATGTACAAATCTTCCCGCATTGTTAAAACGGAACATCGGCTTATTGTAGGAAATGAAATTAGGCAGAGCTGTAGAAGCCCCACGGCAGAACTGGGAATGATCATTTTTCTAAGACAGACACTGCCTCAGCAAAATGCTGATGAGGCATTGCTGGCAAAAGCTCACAGCAGTACCAGCACGTGCCAGAGCAGAGCTACTCCTCATTAATAATTCTT
The DNA here is from genome assembly GCF_019279795.1 of Protopterus annectens. Lineage (NCBI taxonomy): Eukaryota > Metazoa > Chordata > Ceratodontiformes > Protopteridae > Protopterus > Protopterus annectens. The sequence goes on from NC_056747.1 coordinate 962,537,997, forward strand.
GTGCATAACTCACTATAAATAGTTTTTCGTATGGGATTTGCTACCTGCAGACTTTTTGCTCAGCACTTTTTTATTTTAGTACAAAAAAGTTAAAGGACTAAAGCATGCTATTAAAGATGTATACTTCATTTTGAGGTTTTGTGTGTTTGCTACTTTGCAGATTTCTTTCATGTTAACTCACTCACTGTCATTAGTCTGTGCTTTGAAGTAAGCAGTCAGCTTCAACAGTCTGACCATCTGATGTCTAATCAAAATTGTCTTCTACACTTTGATACACACACACACACACACACACACACACACACACACACACACACACACACACACACACATGGATAAGTTTAAAGGAAATTCATCTGCAGTCACATTTGCCCTATTTCATAAGTGCATAAGATCCTCTGTGGAAGTACATAAAAAGTTATAATGAGCAGCTAGATATGTCACATTCACTCTTGCTATTATAGTATACCCCCACCCACCCACTGGGCATGTACTACCCATTTGTAATGCATGCCCAACAAGTGTTATGGCTTGGATGACAACAAGGAATTGTTCCCTAATTGTGGCATAACTTAGCTATTTAAAAGCTAAATACACTGTATCAATGATAGCAGATGCTTATGGTGTACTTAAATAACTTTTTTACCATCTTTTTGGCCCCTCTTCTCTGTGTTCATTCTGCCCCATTCCTGATAGTTTGATCTATTTTCTCCATCTCCTGGTATCAGGAGATACCAACAGGGACAAAAAAGAAACAGGGATCATGGGCGTCACCCTGTATGAGTTAAGATATTTTTGGTGCTCCTTCTACACTCCCCTGGTTGTCAGCAAGCAATATGTGATGCACAATATATTCCACCCCAGTATGAGTATGCTCTTCCACACACCAGAGACTTTTAGTCAAACACTCCCTGACAGGGCTCATACCTCCTAGTTCTTGTATATATGAAGTGCACTTCTTGGTCTTTCCCCAGATAGTACTACATATGTCTGTCCTTACGCATAGGCAATGTAGGTGGCCACTTAGAGTGCTGCTTTAGTTGCTCTTGTAGGGGCAGTTTTCAGATATGTATTTATACTAAAGAAACACTTTTTTTCTGTAAAATAAATAAATAAATAAATACCTGAAAAGTATCCCTACCAGAGTAGCAAGTGTGGCTCTGTAGGTCAGAAGCCCTGTAGATCTGGACATTTGATTTGTTAGCCTTCTACTTGTCCTAACCATGATCTACCAAGACAATGAATCAAGTAGATCATGGGTAGGACAAAGAAAGAAGTCAATAAATTCAAAACTGCAGGGTAGTCTGGCATGAAGAGAAAGCTTAGCAGTAGCAAAGGCAAGTTTTTTCTTGTTTAAATACTGCTACTGGCAGGAAACCAACTAGTTTGAATAGCTGAGGGATAGCTAGTCCTAGTTCTCATCTGTTCCTGATTTTTCAGACTGCACCTGATTTTCTCTAATATGCTTACCCTGTTCTAGATGATATTTATTTCCTAATAAACTAATGAAGAATGTAGTCCAGTCAAACATTGTAGACAGAATTCCAAGTATTTTATTCCTTAGAAAATTTTGCTTGATGTTGTTCTTTACATGGATTTGAGTAAATAACATAAAAATACTGGCTTGACGGTCTATGGGATAATATGACTAATAGTTGCTCTATGCTAATTATTCTGACTTTGCAGAATTACTGTGGTTAATGTGAAGCAACTTGGAATTCTTTAATGTGAAATATAATAAATGAACATCGCTTTTAGCTATAACTGCTGGGTGGGGGTGGAAGCTATTTTTCAGACAGTAACTGACCCTGTAATGTTGTTTTCTCAGTTTAGACAGTCACTATCTAACTGTGTAGAACTAGTGTGCATTTGCAGGATTAAGTTGTTTTGTGTGAAGCAACCTGGAAAACTTTTTAATGTGTGGCTTCTATTTGCATGGAGGTTCACAGACCTGATATGCAATATATACCCACCACTTTTTATGAAATCATCTAAGTACACATAGAAGTTGTAATAACTGTTTAGTGGGAGTTGGAGCTGTCTGTTGAAAGTAACTGACATATTGTTGTTTAATTAGTGTAAACAGCCACTTCTGACTTTTAGAAATGGTGTGCATTTGTGTGAAGTAAGATGGACCACTTAAATGGACATTTGAGGTGCACAAACAAAATAACTTTATTTGTCCCCCAGCCCTACTAATATCCCCCGAAAAAGACAGAAGACACTTCAAAGGCTTTGTTACTGTTTTATTAGGTAATAGAAATCACATTTGAGAATGAAAGTGAATCAGCTTCCACCACCAAAATTTGAGACCACCAAGCATCATAACCATTATCATTCAAAGACCATTCAAAGATCATTCAAAGACTTCAAAAAGCTAAACATACCCTGACCTGGAAGCATACCCATCTGCCCATGCCAAAAGGTCAGACTAATTAATGCCTACCAAGTGGAATTCCTTTGATAATCTAAAAATGTGAGACCAGCAAGTAGTCATTCTGATAACTGTGTCTGCCACACAGACCCTGACCATGCGCCATGACAAACCACCCACACCAGTCTTTAGGTCAACCAATTACCAAGCACAGTGTTTACCAGGTATGACTATCTCTCTTTTTAGGGGGAATGGTAGGAAGTCAGGTACTATTTCAAGATATGATTTATGTATCCTCACAATCATTTCATTGTGAAGTGCTATTTTGTCAGCTTGGAGGATTAAGCCATGTACACAACTTATTGCCATTAAAATACAAAAGTAAGACTTAACCTGAACAAAATTTGTAAGGAAAGAAATTATCACTGGATGAAAAGGTTGGACAAAAAATGCACCTAAGAGCATCTAGAGCACTTATGACTTCTGGTGTCCTAATGATCCCCAAACCCCTGGCATAATGTAGTTATTTCCTCCAAGTATATCCTTGGTCAGTTAGGTTCTGATGAAAGCATGTAGGAAAAAGCAAAATTGAAGAATGACACTAAAATTCTTACTTTAACTCATTTAGTCCTGAACAGCAGGAAGATCGGGTTCCTGAGATATTCTAAGCCAGGAAACCACCTGCTCCCTGACAGCCTTTCTCCAAAATCTTCCAGTAAAATCGCACTTCATTAGATTTAGAATAGCTAATAAATGGAGTGAGTTACAAAAAATGTGAAATATGATATATTTTTATTAGAGAGTCGGCAATATACTGCTGATGGTATCAAATGTCTGTCTGTAGACATGAACTTTATATTGCAGATTTATAAAGAAAACCCTGTATTTTTGTGCTAAAACTATTTTTGTTATGGTCAAATAAAAGTTTCTATCTTAACTGTGATAGACAGATTGAATATATCAGTAAGGGAATTGTTCTCTTTTTCAAAATCTTTCCATCTATGTATGACGAGGGCAATAGCATTCTGCTGTTTTGTGATATTGTTGAGTGTATGCTATTTATGCATGTAATAATGTCTCAGTATTTCAAAACAAAATTAACCTGCAAAACCATCAGTTAGGTGGCAAATATAGATGACAACATTATATGCCTTAATTTTTTGTATAAGATGGCACCATTTGTTCACCAGTATGTCACACAGCTTTTATAAAATGAATAAAAAGTCTTCCGGCTTTTCCTGGTTAGGGGTCACCAAGGCAGATCTCCGGTCCGCTTATGATTGGCAGTGATTTTTATGGTGTTGAGTTGCCAGCTCAGTGCCCAACCTTCAGAGAAGACACGCCACACACGCACCTACCTGCATGTCTTTTAAATTTCAGTCGATCACGGGGAGAACATGCAGACTCCACACAGAAGGCACACCAGCTAAGAATCGAACCGGAGAGCCTCTTGCTGTAAGGCGACAACGTTAACCGCTGCACCACCAGTGAATGCAGTCATGAAAATATACGTAATAATTATGACTGCTTTACCAAAGAGCATTTATATCTCTAAATGCCTTCACATTGCCCATCATGTTTTAATGTCATTTTTCACTAACACCCACTGCTCGAATACACCACATCAACATGACAATGTCACTCAATTTTTACATTAATAATGTAAATATGTCCTATTTTTCCATACATTTTTACAAACTTTCCGTAATAACTCCAGCTCTACACATCCCATGCTAACCATTTCACAGTTATCCTTAGCAAATCATGTCAGATTGTAGCTATCATCTTGCTGCATTAGTTTTATATATGTACCTTTACCAGGAGTTTAGAAATTAGACATTGTTATCTGTGATGAGTATACTAATTTCAGGAGTACAGGGAAGTCTTCTGTAAAGATGGTTATACTCTTGCAGGTTACACAGGAAATCTGCCTTCCTGATGACTATACTCATATATGTATATACAGGAAGCAGTGAGTTAATCATGACTTTTGTTCAAGCCACCATTCAATCAAAAAGTTGGAAAAAAGCTTTTAACTCCAGCTCAAGGATCTAGAACTTCCACAGATTCTGGTTGCCTAGCAGCCCTCAGACCCCAACTTAATACAGTAATTTACTCCACAGAATGTGTAAAGTGGATGTAGGAAAAACACAGTTGAAGAGTAACACTGAATTTCTTTCATTAATCAGGGTTATTGTTCAGGCCATCATTGAATGAGAAGGTCCTTTAAAAATAAAACTTTGAAATGCACCTCAGAGCACCTAGAACATGTATGACTTATGGAGATGACTAGGCCCCCAGGCCTCAATGTTAATTCATTCATTTCTCCTTTAGTTATTACAGTACAGTCGTGGCCAGTTAGGACATACAGAAGGGATGCAGGAAAGGTAAAGTTGAAGAATAAGACTGAAACTCTTTCCTTAATCAGTTTTTTTCAGGGCACTATTGAATGAACATGATGTATAACTTCACATAGAACACCAACTTTATTAACAGCATTTAACTCTGAGTTTACACAAGGCATTTTCATCCGAGTATCCCCCAGACTTCTTCAGAAATACTATAAAATCATCCACATTCACCTATTTTATACAAGTCATTAATAAGTTAATTAAAATCATTAAAGGTATACTTCTCACAAATAAAAATCCCAGAAATACATATACTGTAAAATGCTTGTATAAATATACTGAAAATGCTTGTATGAGAAGAGTTTAAAATATTATAACATCCAACCTTAAAAATATTTGGTCATAATAAAATGGAAGTTTCTTAAACATTAATTTAATAAAAATATGTATAAATAAATATAAATAGATATCAATAAATATTGTATACTGCATAAAATATATAAATATATATTTTATATCAACTAATATTCATATATCAAAAATACAAACAATGTTAAAGCACATTTATAGCTTGGCCAGTCTTAGTTTTAAAAGGGATAGGATAGAAATAAAATCATTCAACCCTTGGGGGTCTACTGGCTTCCAGAGTTATCTGACAAAAGGTTTCTCTAAACTCTAGTTTAGTTTCCCAGGGACCCCATCTTATTTCTTTTGGAACCATTTCAATTACTGGAAAAAAGAAATGAGCATTACTACATTCCAGTGTATGTCTGTACAGGGCATTAGTGTTATTTTTCTTTTTAGCATCATTTAAATGTTCATAGATTCTGCGTTTTAGATGTCTCTCAGTTTTACCAACATAGAAGGCATCACAAGACCCACATGTAACTATATAAACCAGACCTTGCGAATTGCAATTGGAATAATTATTATTGTGTATTGTCTTATTCCTTGCCTCTGTATATAATTCTTCACCCTGTAATATATGTTTACATTGGTTGCAGGCCCCACACTTGAAAGTCCCCCTTCTTTTGTGTGTAAAAACCTGTGAATTGGCCACATATGCCAGTAAATTTTTAATATTTTGCCCTTTCCTAAAAACTATCTTAAGGAGTTTATTCTTAAACACTTCCAAATCTGTAAATTCAGAAAGTTTTTCCATTCCCTTTCTAGGATGGATTTAATCTGGTATGCAGTCACACTAAAGTTAGTCACAAATGCCCTACCAAAATCATCTTGGATAATTTTCCGTGTTGGACCTTGTGTGGAGGTAGTTAGGCCTGCACCCAAAACTGGTACATATTTATCTTTTCTCCCTTGCATTACTTCTGTCTGTATGTTAACAATAATGTCCATTGGATAGCCCCTGTCTTTAAACATTTTTTGTAATACCATACATTCATTCAGAAAATCTAGGTCACTAGATGTCATATGACTTACACGGACATACTGTCCTTTAATAATGCTTTTTTTCTAGAATGAAGGCTGTGCACTGCCATAACTAATATATGTGTTTGAGAATGTTGGTTTTCTATAAACAACTGACTTAAACCCATTTCCAGTATTTTGTATTGTCACATCCAGGTAGTTGAATTTCTCTGTTGTTACCTGGTGTGTGAACTGAAGAAAAGATGTAGTTTGTGACAAGTAGTTCATAAATTCCTCTAATATAGTCATATCTGCATCTTAAAGCATCATGCAACTTAGAGCATCCAGGACCCCATATGGCTTCTAAGGCCTAGTAGCCCCCAGACCCCCAGTTTAATGCTATTTCTTCCACAGTTATAAGAGTGTAGTGTTGTCTAGTTAGGATGTTTTGATTAAATGAATAAAGGAATGCAAGAAAAAAAAACTGAAACAGGAAGACAAACTGTGAGAAAAAAAGAGAAAAAGTAATCTGAATAGTGTGGGTAGGCCATGGTGGGGGGCCATGGGGTCAGTGGGTGATGTTAAGGGAGGTGCCATGAAGCCCTTAGGTTCATGGATTCATAGGTAAATACTAAGAAATCGGTCTGCAGACCATTTCAAGCCTATCCAAAAAGCCTTATTCAAAATTCCTCTCTAGCTTCAAAAAGGGCAAGACAAGGTAGACCTGAGAGAGAATCTGAGGCTGCCCATCCAGTTATCTACGTTTACCATGAATGTGGCTAGGGTGCTACTCGGCTTGACATGTAGTGGAAATTTGTTCCAGAGGTGAGTGATATGTTGAGATATGAATCTATCATGCCAATGTGTCTTATTTATCTGCCGATAAAGGTATAGTTCCTTTTACCTAGTGTTTGATGTACCTTCAGTTCTGTGAAGGAACAGGAGATCAAATAGGGTCGGATCTTTCATGGCACAAAGAGTTAGACAAAGATCTCCATGGAGGAGTCTGTAAGAGACTGAGTATAGAGAAAGAGCTTCCAGTCTGTCCTGATACGCCACTGATCTTTTTAGTTATGAATTTCTGAGGTCTCTGAAGTTCTGTGATATGTTTAGCTAAATACATGCAAAAATGTGCATTATATTCAGTAATGGGTCTGATAAGATATGAGTAAAGGGAATTAAGACTTCTTTAGATCTAGTAGAGATTCTTTTGGAAATTAGATGGGCCATATAAAAGGCTTTCTGAAGTAATGATGAGATGGTCAGATGATAAGGAATTATAAACAAGAGTACCCAGATCCATTACAACAGTGTCTGATTGGAACTCATATAAAGTAAGTTTAACTGTTTTGCTCACTGTAATGAACTGTGCTATATTTTTACATTTAGTTTGAGACCATTGTCCTTTCACAAATTGTTAACATGATGTAAGCCATTTTAGAGCAATTGTGAGTCAGTTGAAGATTGAATAACAATACCCAGTTTATAGTCATCCACAAACTTAGTTTAATGTAGGCCAGAAGTGCTGGCCTGAAAGTCTGAGAAATATATATCAAATAGGAGTGGACCCAAAACTGAACCCTGTGGTACACCACTGGTGACAACTTTGCTTTCAGAAGTGATACCTACTACCCTAACTATGTAGGTTTGGTCAGACAACCATTTAGCTATCCGTCACATAATATAAGGATTTATAATCAGATTTACAAGTTTATCAGTAATGCCTGCATGGAGAAAAGTGTCACAGGCCTTGGTGAGGTCTAGATATGCTGTGTACACTGCATAAACACAGTGCACTGCTTCAGTTACGTTTTAAAAGAAATTAATGAGGTTAAAGAAGCAGGACCTTCCCTTGATAAAGCCAAATTGATGAGGGTTATGGGTTAAGAGACTTTTAATGCACAACTTAATGAAGTCTGAGATAAAGCACTTCATATGAGGCTAATGAGACTAATGGGTCTGTAGTTACAAGGGTCCCTGGTTGGGCCACCTTTGTGTAATGGCATTACAGTGACTGTTTTCCAGGCTTCAGGAATTTAACCAGTGGAGAGGTTTACACTAAGGAGGTTAAGTAGGGGTTCAGAGAGGCCATATTTCACAATAATAATCAGTCTCCCTGATATGTTGTCAGGACCCACGGATGAAGTGTTCTTAGTTTTTGAAAGGGCTGACAGAACTTGTTGCACAGTAATTGAAGGGGGTGGATGGGAATGTGGAACCTGTGGGATAGCTATAACTGTGGGTGTAATAACATTTGCAGTACATTTGTTAGCGAGGATGTTAGCTATTTCCATTGGGTCAGAGAGTGCAGTAATATTCTGGACTATCTCTGAACACTACTGAGTGTTAGTTCTAACTTCTGCATAGTTAAAGAATGATTTACAGTTATTTTTGTTTTTAGTAGCTGTTTTAAGTTCCTACTTAGCATTGATCTTCCTCATAGTTCCTTTGTTAGTTTGCTTATGTCTGCTCTTAAGATAGGTAAAATGAGACCTCTTATTAGCATTTAACATTTCTTTCTGTTGTTATATAATTTATTTACACAGGTGTTCCACCACAGGTGTTTGTTTTTAAACTTCTCATTATATTTGTTGTGGACAGGGACTGCCTGAGCAATACAACTGCTTAAGTGGGATTAGAAGTCAGAGGCATAGATAGCAGCTTTAGCAATAGGATGATTACAGCAGAATTTATTTAAATCATCAAGTAACTGAAGAAGGTTTGCTTTTGAGAAGTCACTAAACACAGAGCTATTTACAGGGGAAGAACCACCAGGTTTAAAGGGAAAGGTCACTAAATTATGGTCTGATTTAACAATACATGGTGATACATATGAAGCTGCAGAAAAAGTGGTCATATTTGTGAGGACTAGATCAAGGATATTTAGGCACTTACTAGGATAGTTAACTATTTGTGAAAGCGAGTTGGCATTTATAATGTCAAGGAAACCCTAGGCATTCCAACCATTGGCAGGATATGTCAGCTAGTTTATTGATGGATAGTTGAATTCCCCCACTAGAAAGGTCTTGGGTTTAATTGAAATTTCATCTAATGCATTAATATAGCTATTGTGCTCAGAAGGGGACATAGAAGGTGTTATATAGCTAGTTATGAAGTGGCAATTAGTCTTGTTTAGGCTGATCTGGACTTGTAGGAATTCACATGTGATGTCCCAAGGAATCTGTCATGAGGTGATGATATCCTTGACAAATACTGATAATCCCCACAATTGCCAGTGGGCTTGAGAATGTAATAGACGTTATACCCAGGAAGAGAGGGAGTGTTTTTGTTGCTCTGAAAGCATGTTTATGTAGTGACGCATAGAGGAATGTGATCAAGTTGCAGGACACCGTCAAGTTAGGACATTTTTTGTTAAGACACCTGGCATTAATTACAGCCACATTAATGTGTTCCAAATTACAATTTATTAGGTTGGAGTGTCCATAAGATGGATTCTCTCTAAAAAAGGCATTATGGAGGCAGCATGCCAGAATGTGAAAGGCTTGGAAAGAGAGGTCCAGGCCATATTATCTTGTCTTTAAATCTCAGCATCATTCTGGCGATGGCATAAATACTACTCAAGACTGGTGTCTTTCCTGCCTTAGACTTATCCATAGCAAGCTTAATCATATCCTACTGCATGTCTCTCCAGGTAGAGTGTCTAATGTTGTTCACCCCCACGTGGACCACTAACAGGTTATACTAGTTGTCAGAACAGAGGAGATCTAAGAGCAATTGTTATATCTCAGATCCTGGTTCTAGAAAGACAGCTTACTGTTACTCAATTCTTAACCAACCTCATGACCATGTTGTCAGCATACCTTACAGTGGAGCCACCTATTATTAAAACTTTACCATAGTTTGATGCAGTCTCACTGAGCCATAATGACTTGGAGTCTGCACCCTTGTGACTCTAAGAGGTGTGCATGTTACGTGTGGATGTGAAGGGTGAAGGTGGGTGTGGTGTTGTGTATACAAATGAACCAAATCTACTGTAGCCACAACAGAAAATAAAAAATACTGTAGTTTAGTGTTAAAAACTTTTATTAATATGCTTGTTAATAAAAGTTTTTAATGCTAAACTAGTAACTACTGTATTTTTTATTTTCCATTGTGGCTACAGAGGTTTTGGTTTGTCTTTAAGTTGTTATTACTACTTTGTGCAGTGTGTTTTTTATGTATACAAATGTTTGAGCTTTCTTTGTCTTTAACCTGGGAGGCTGTTCTCTTTTTTTTTTCCAAAATCTCTTTATTTCAATTTTCTTTTTTTCCAAATAATAACAACAATACAATAACTCAAAAACACAAATAAACAATACAAATACATATCTAAAGAAAACAGACAACAATCTCGTTTTGAGAAAATTATTTATATATATATATATATATATATATATATATATATATATATATATATATATACAAAATATATACACTAGAAGTCACTACATCGTCAAGTAGAGTATGAGAATTCTCATGTTCATTTGGTCTCATAAGGGATAGTGGAATGGGGATAGTCTATATAGAAAGTGAAGATAGAAATTTAACCATTTATTGTATGGTTAGGGAAAATATCTAGATACACATACACTAAGAGAAGAGGAAGAGGAAGAGGCAAGAAAACTTGTTATACTACATTCATTTCTTATGAAAAGGTTAGCTTTTCATGTCAATTTGTGGGCAAAATGTATTTGTCAAGAATTATATCTAGTAAGTAACCCCAATATTTTTGGTAATAGCGTTTGTTTTTTGTTTTTGAATAAACTAATTTGTGAGATGAGATGTATTTGATAGCAAGATTGCTAAACTTTTCCCATGCAATTGGTGACATAACATTCCAATTCTTTGTAATAAAGAATTTAATAAGGGCACACCGTAATAAAGACATGTTTTAATATTTTTGGAAGTTGATTGATGTCAATGTGCAATATAGCTGTCGCCCATGTAAGGGTTGATCTTTCATATCCCATCTTCTCTAATCTTACTCTCAAGGAACACCATAAGTTGTGTATCTTAGTACAGTTCCACATGACATGCAAAATATCAGCTGTTTGATCCAGACAATGGGGACATATAGGCGAAAAGTTAGGATTGAATTTATTTAATTTAGATAAGGTATAATATAGATTGTTATTTGCCATAATTTGTGTATATAATAGCTTCTTGAAAGGAATGAATTTGATTGTATTTTGAATGGCTAGTTTCTTATTTTCTTCAGTCAGTGATCGATTTTTCGTTTGACAATAGTTTGAAAATAATAAAGAATTCTGATGTTTTGCGCTCATTACAATTTTATAAGTCCTAGAAATTGTTTTCCCTTTAATCACAAGATTTTCAAGTATTAATTTAACTAAATTTATATTCTGTAGGTCAGTGTGTATTTGTGAGAATTTAGCATTTATAAGATGGTGAAGTTGGTTAAGGATAATACTATATTTCTTAAGAAGTTTGAGTTCAAATCTCATTTGCCCTGTGTTAGCGTCTTTCCATTGGTATATATCCCATATTGTGTACTCTTTTATCAGGGTGTAGTTTGTTAGATTTATGGGTTTATTATTTATTAGTAGATTAGGATTTAGGTGTAACGGTTGTATAAGGGCAAAAGCGTCAGCTAATTGTAATGATTTAAATAGTTTCTGTGTTGTAAGAATCATGTTTTTAATTAGTGGGTGTATATTCTTCGTGTATATGCTAGTCTGGTTTAAATTCAAGAATGGTAGGGATTTGATATTATAGCCAAGGGATTTCAACTGTTCATACCAAATTTTGGTCCACTGGGGTATCCAAGTATTTATATATGAGTCATAGTTTATTATTTGTATTAGTCTGTAGACAGTAATTATACTATAGTAAATCTTAAAATCAGGCAACCCCAATCCCCCCTTATTTTGGTGAGTACAAGTTTTCCATATTTAATTCTGGTAGATTTGGGATACCATAAGAATCTTGATATAGCTTTTTCCATGGCAAGGAAGAAGTTTTGGGGAATATTTGAAAAAGTAGCATTTAATTGAAAGAGTATTCTTGGTAGAAAATTAATCTTGCCAACACTATAGAGACATACTGATGTTCTTCCATCTATCAATATCGTTTTGAATACTAGTCCATGTACTTAGTAGGTTATTGTTTATAATATCTTTGAAGTCCGAAGTAAATAGTATTCCTAGATATTTTATCTGATAGTTTATTTTGATCTCACTCATGGGAAAGTACATTTCTTTATGACCTATAGGATTAAGGGGAAATATGTGTGACTTGTTTAAATTTAAGTTAGTTTGAAACTACCGAGAACTCATCAATAGCTTTAAGTATTTTTGGGAGGTCAGTAGTGCGGAGTTGGAAGTATATATTTAAGTCATCGGCAAAGGCCGAGTATATAAGATTTGTATTGTGGATTCTGGGAATATGATGAAAGTTTTTTTGTGAAATAAACAGAAGGAGGGGTTCTAGATAAAGATTAAATAGGTATGGCGAAAGAGGACATCATTGTCTTGTACCATTGGATAAGAGTATAGGGTTAGTTATAAGTTTGTTTACCTGTATAGTGGTAGAAGCTTTCTGATACAGAACCTAGATCATTTTAATGAATTCTTGAAGAAACCATATAAAGGCAGTATATTAAAGAGAAAGTGTAAGTTTACTGTATCAGGAGGCTATGTTCTCTTAACCTCAGCATAGGTTAGTTTAGTGGAAGTGCTCTGTGCTGTATGTATCTATCTATCTATTGTACTTACTGAATGTGTTCTGAGGTGAGAAGATAGCCTCCAAGTTAAGTAATCCATACACCTCTCACATACTGAATCATTGTAAGGTAACAATAAAGAATTTTCAGTAAGCATGAGGCAGTTACTATACTGACTTAAAATATCTAATGCTATCAGGCAGGCAACAGAAGAGGGAACAGCTGACTGTGATTCCATACTTTTTGGTACAGATGAAGGGATGTAGGATAGGTTAGGAAGAGGATAACTGACTGGGCTAGAAAAGGTGTCCACCTAGAGCACTACTTAAACTAATGCCAGCTGTGGTGCTACTACAGTAGGACAATGTGAAATTACACCCCCCCCCCAGGATGGATGAGCTGATTTCCCAGATCTACAGTTATTTATCAAAATACACAAGCTCTCAACACAGTTGCTCATATATAATAGTATAAAACAGTTAACCCAAGTATGCAAACACTATATAAAGACACGTTGTTGTTGTGTCTTTCGGCTTTTCCCAGTTAGGGGTCGCCACAGCGGAACTCAGGTCTGCTAATGATTGGCAGTAGATTTTTACATGCCGAGTTGCCAGTCCTGATGCACAACCTTCAACGAAGGTACGCCCATTCACGCATGTCTCCACACAAAAGATGCTTTTGCTGAGAATCAAACAGGACAACGTCTTACTGTGAGGCGACAACGCTACCACAGCACCACCACCGCAGTTGCTTTAGCTAATTATTATTATTATTTTTTTTTGTGCAGAAAAAATCTAATGCAACCCCCCCCTTCCTACCATACCGCTCAACTGTCCAAATGTTCACAGAATGTCCAGATTTTTGCCTCATATTTTTGGTCTGTTCTTCATGAAATTTGCAGTTTTCTGGAAAATCACTGGGGATTGAAGTCACTAAATAATGACATACATTTGAGTTTCAGACTTAATACCCTTCAGAAAATGCATGCTAAAGCAAATCCTGTTATTCGAGCAAGTTTCTGAATTTACATGAGCAATATTTAAAATCTGTCCCCATTTTTGTGTCTTTGCCCCTCATTACTTTAGGCTTTGTCCAGATTTCTTATGATAAGAGGTTCATAGGTTCATAGGTTCATACTAGGATATCTGCCCTAGGGCATTTATAAGCCTAGCCAGAATGTGTTTGGCTTTCACCACCCATTTTAAATTTATTTTGCTATGCCCTTTTTCGAGGTTAGTATACTGTGCCTCTGTCTAACAGTGACACAGAAGTGATACCTGGGGTAAACCTACAATCTCCCATCCACTCATCAAGATTCCTCTTGAAGAGAGTCAATGAGGGACTCTGCCTAACCTGGACTGGGATTTTATTCCAGAGTGAAGGGAGTCTCTGGGTTATGAATCTATCCCTCCAGCATGTCCTATTTATTTCAGTGCTGAGGTTCAAGTCTCTCGGTAGCGTACGATGGGATTTGGATTTTCTGAGGTGCAGCATGTCCATTAATTCCGGGTTGGACATGGCTTTATACATCAGGCACAGATCGCCTCTGAACAGGCGGTATGCCACTGAGTAGAGCTGGAGTTTCTTTAACCGGGCAGCATATGGCATCTGTTTGAGCACTTTGATCCTCTTGGTGAGGTACTTTTGGGGTCTTTCCAGTTGCTGCAGGTGTCTGGTAAGGTACATCCCAAAAGGGGCATTGTACTCAATTATGGGCCTGATGAGGGATGAGTAAAGAGGCACGATGACCTCCCTGATCTAGATGTGAATCCCTTCATGATGAGGTGGGCTATATAAAATGTTTTTCTAACCACTTTGGCCATGTGGTTGTCAAATGAGAGATTGCTATCAACTTGGGTCCCCAGGTCCCTAATTACTTCTTCTGTACTTAATGGATTACCACCTATCTGGTAATTTGTGGGCACTTTGTTTTTGCCAAAGGGGATGACTATACACTTTTGGCATTTAGCTTGAGGCCATGGCTCTGGCACCAGTTGTCTGTTTCTATGAGGCCCTTTTGGAGGATGCTTGTGTCAGCTGGAGAGTTGATTATGGCGCCCAGTTTGCAGTCATCTGTGAACTTGGTCAGCCACAGTCCTTCCGTGTTGGCCTGTACCTCCGAGAAATATATACCAAACAAGAGAGGTCCCAGGACTGAGCCTTGTGAGACACCACTTGTAACTGGTTTGGAGTCTGACATGGCTCCAGCAATTCTAACCATGTGGGTTCTGTCCTTGAGCCAGTTTGCAATCCATCTAGTGACTTAGGGGTTTATATTTAAGCTGGTGAGCTTATCTATAATGCCCGAGTAGGGTATTGTATCGAAGGCTTTTGCAAGGTCCAGGTAGGCTGTGTGGACCACCTTCCCCTCGTCAATGGCCTTGGTGACTGTTTCAAAGAAATCAACCAGGTTTAAGAGGCAGGATCTGCCCTTAACAAAGCTGAACTGGGTAGGATCCAGTGTCTGTAGGTCCCCAGTATCTTTATTTATGAGGTCCATGATGATCCTTTCCATAGCTTTGCAGACCAAGCTAGTCAGGCTTATGGGGCGATAGTTTCCAGGATCCGTTGAGGCACCACCTTTATGGAGAGGGACCACTGTTGCTGTACGCCACTCTTTGGGCACATATCCTGTAGTAAAGCTGAGATTGAACAGTAGTTTTATGTTTGGGTTTAGCTCTTCTTGGAGTTCATGTAGGACGCAGCCCGGGACACCGTCTGGTCCCATTGATGCTGTGTTTTTTTGCTTTGGAGAGGGCGGCTCTTACCTGAGCATCTGAGATGTCAGGGGCAGCACTCTGCTGGGATAGATATTTGCCCTTTTGGTGGGGAGGAGAAGTTTGCGCTGAACCTGTCAGCTAGGATGTTGGCAATGTCTGTGGGTTCAGTGTATTTTTTGTCATTTTGGACTAATTCTGAGCATATCTGGGAATTATCACCCAGGTTCCTAACATAACTAAAGAAAGCCTTGTGATTATCCTTAGTGTCCTGTGCAATTTTTCTCTCGAAGCTGGCCTTAGACAATTTTATGAGTGCCCGTGGTTTTTTGCTAATACTGATCAGTGATGCCTTCCCTTTTTGGGATTTTGCTCTATCCTTTAGTAGCTTCCTCCTTCTATTGCATAGTTTGTTTATGGCTGGGGTCCACCAGACAGGACGTCTGCCTTTGGAGGATTGGGTCTTGATTTTATATGGGATCGCATGATCCATGCATTCCTGAAGGTGTTCATAGAATGCGTTTATAAAGGATTCTGTGGTCTGGGCCATATTTTCCACAGGCCCGGGGGCTTTGAAGGATTCCACCTCGGTTTTGAGGAGTGTGAAATTTGCTTTAGAGAAGTTTTTCACTGTGGTTTTCTGGGCAGGGGGTGGGGTCGGGATGTGAATATCCAGTGAGATTAGTTTATGGTCTGATCTTACCAGTGAGGGATACACTTCTGGTCTGGAGCATAGAGTCCCCATGTTGGTGATGATCAGGTCCAGTATGTTTTCCCCTCTTGTGGGAGTGGTAACAAGTTGTTCCATAGCATTTGAGTTTATAAATTCTAGGAACCTTTGGGCTAGGGTGTTGGAGCTAGAGTAATGCTCCCAGTCTATGTTTGGGTAGTTGAGGTTGCCCAATATAATGGTGTTTGGAGACACCTTCATATTTTCCAGTGTTCTCAGAAAGGCTGAGTGGGGTTCCTGGGTTTGGGAGGGTGGTCTGTAGCAGGCTATAAACTGGAAGGCAGTTTTACCCACTGTTAGTTGCACATGGATAGTCTCTGATGCTTTGTGCTTTGCCACCAACCTGGAGGTGTGGGTATCTTTGATGAATATCGATACTCCCTCTCCTTTTGTGGTTCAGTCCAAGTTTTGTGGCCGAAAAGCATGGTATGAGGTATAACCTGGTAGTGCTGGGGTGCTCTCGGGAGCCCTGAACCAGGTTTCTGTTACTGCACAGATATTGATGTTCTCCATGCTAAGGAGAGTTTCAAGTGCATGCATCTTGAGGTTTAGACTTCTGGCGTTGAGTAGCATTACTCTTAGTTTCTTATCCCTTGTGATACCTATGGAGGTGGGTTTGTCTTTTGAGCCTTGCCTAAAAAAGGCACTATGGGAGTAGCAAGAGCCTTTGCCAATATCCAAAAGCCCAGGGGTGACAGGTGCAAGCCATCCCTAGTGAAGCATTGTGGCTTGTCGAGCATATCATCCCAAGCTGACAGGCATTGGATCCCCTTTGAATGACACCAGTACTTAAGCCAATTGTTGAAATTGATCATCTTGTCTTCATATTGTGGCATCATTCTTGGTGAGGGTAAGATGCTACTCAAGGTCAGGGTCATACTGGCCTGGGCCACATGCTCAGAGAGCTCCTTTATGTCTCTTTTCATGTAGTCCAGGGAGGTACATCTCAGGTCATTCACACCAGCATGGACAATGACTGAGTCATATTTCTACTTGCCTTGGAGTGACCTGAGTGCTTGTGTTATGTGGCGGATCCTAGCGCCTGACAGGCTGCTCACCATGACCCTCTCCTTGTTCAGCCTGGTGAGCGGGACGCCAGTGTGCCTGACGATAAAGTCACCTATTACAAGTGTATCAGGTGTGTTGTTTAGTCTTAAGGGCTGTGACTGTTCGCACACTGGCTTTGTGAGATATGTGTTGCACGTGTTTTGTTTTGGGGTAGCGGTTGCTTGGGTGTCTGCTTTGGAGGTCTCTGCTGCTTAGGCAGATCTTTATTTAGAGCCTCCAAGTATGTTTTTGTGTGATTATGTGTTTGGTTTGCTGTCATGGTAGGTCTATGTGAGACTGGAATTGTAGTGAGTGTGGTTTCCTTCTCCTCCTGACTGGTTATGCCAGTACTGAGTTGAGAGAGCTTAGCCTCCAGTTTGGCTATATGGTTGCATCTCTCACATGTGTTGGAATTTGTTGGGAGGAGAAGAGGGTTGTCTGTGTACATGAGGCAGTTGTAACATTGCCTCAAGATTCCCAGATTCACCAGCTGGACTGGAGAGGAGATTGACAACTGACCTTTGGACATACTAGAATAATATTGGGAATTCCTTAATAATTGAAAACAAGGGCCAGTGGGGAGTGAGGGTGTAGTGCTTTTAATTGTTAGTGCTAACTTATATAATTGCTTTAGCGAGCAAGTGCCAGGTAACTTAAGTGCAATGTGTTACGGGTAACTTAAATGCAAAAACGACAAACAGTAACTTTCTTTCAAGTGAAACAAGGAAATAAGTACAGTAAGCAATGCAGATATCACTAGTGATCCACAGAAGCACTGAGAAGCCACGTATTAGGTGGAATTAGCGTTCCAGGGAAATAACAAGCAAACAAACAACAAGCATATAAACAAAGCTAGATTCAGCAGGCCTGGATCTAGTCTATGCTACAGCAAACAAGGTGTACCAATTTCAGTAAGATACAGTTCAAATATTCAGGCACTATAAACCTTTAACCAGAAATTCCCAGCTCAGAAGGGCAGAGTCCAGCCTCTTCTCCCACAAGAGTGCAGACCACGAACCTTCTTAATGTAAAATAACTGGCCTGAAGCCCAAGTGCTTAAACCAGAACTAATACACTTTAAGAATAACAGACACTGGGCTCTCAATCAGCAGTTCCAAACTTAGAAGGATGAAAGCTGCCTGTTCTGCCACCACAGTGCATGCCACAAACCTTCCTAATGTAAAACAACTGGTCTGAAGCCCAAGTGCTTAATCCAAAAGACTTAGAATGATAGCTACACTTTAATCAAGTTACTACCAAGCAGTAATAAATACAATTGAATACTTTAGAGAATGCCTGGATTAGTGCTCAAGTTACACAAACAAAGCTAGATCCAGCAGGCCCGAATCCAGTCTATGCCACAGCAAACAAGGTGCACCAACTTCAGTAAGAAGCAGTTCAGATATGCATGCACTATAAGCCTTTAACCAGAAATTCCCAGCTCAGAAGGGCAGAGTCCAGCCTCTCCTCCCACAAGAGTGCAGACCACGAACCCTCTTAATGTAAAATAACTGGCCTGAAAGCCCAAGTGCTTAAACCAGAATTAATACACTTTTAGAATAATAGACACTGAGCACTCAATCAGCAGTTCCCAACCTAGAAGGATGTAAGCTACCTGTTCTGCCACTACAGTGCAGACCACAAACCCTCTCAGTGCAAAACAACTGGTCCGAAGCCCAAGTGTTTAAACCAAAAGGCTTAGAATGAGTTACACCAAGCAGTAATAAATACAATTGAGTACTTTTAAGATGATGCAAAAGTAAAATAAAGTAGGTAGAAACACAAGTACAGTAAAAGCAGATGAAATTTTTTTTTTTTTTTCTGAACAAGTGCTGAGATCAAAGAAACAGATTTGAGTGCTGAATCTAGAAAACTGGCTAGTTATAAAAAAAAAAAAAAACTAAGCTAGAAGGCTTTCCTCCAACACAGAAGGGCTTGGGGGCTCAGACGCCTACAAATAGTCTATACCACTTAACAGGAAAGGTAGGAAACAAGCTTAATTTTTTTTTCTGTTTCCCAGATGCTCTCTTTGTACACAGTAGGAGTGCCTGAAATCAGAATATGATCTCACTGCACTCAGTTGAGTAAGCAAATGAGATGGGCCCAGAAGGAGTATCCAAACACAAATTTACAAGAGGGGCGGGCAGTTTCAAGGCCACTAAGATTAACACCAAAACCAAAACAAAAACAGGGAGGGTGGGTGCGACTAACTGAAGAGCAGAGTCAAAACTTCCAGTTCAGTTAATATTCCTGCAACACACAGTTAAAATCAATTTAAATACTGTATTTTTTTGAAAAAAAAAGTGCAGATAAAGGTACTTAAATTGTCTTATACGTCCAGTTGAATACTGCAAGTTCTTAGCCAGCCAAAGCTGAGGTTATTAAGCAGAAAATATTTCACACTGTACCACTTAAATAGGCAAGGACAGGAAATCAAAGAATGTGGCTACCCCAACACCTGTAATTACTAGCAAATAACAAGATTCAGCAAACACTGACTAACTTCCAGTTCAGTTAATATTCCTGCAACACAGTTAAAATCAATTTAAATACTGTATTTTTTGAAAAAAAAGTGCAGATAAAGGTACTTAAATTCTCTTATATGTCCAGTTGAATACAGCAAGTTCTTAGCCGGCCAAAGCTGAGGTTTTTAAGCAGAAAATATTTCACACTGTACCACTTAAATAGGCAAGGACAGGAAATCAAAGAATGTGGCTACCCCAACACCTGTAATTACTAGCAAATAACAAGATTCAGCAAACACTGACTAACTTCCAGTTCACTTAATATTCTTGCAACACACAGTTAAAATCAATTTAAATACTGTATTTTTTTTAAAAAAAGTGCAGATAAAGGTACTTAAATTCTCTTATACGTCCAGTTGAATACAGCAAGTTCTTAGCCGGCCAAAGCTGAGGTTTTTAAGCAGAAAATATTTCACACTGTACCACTTAAATAGGCAAGGACAGGAAATCAAAGAATGTGGCTACCCCCACACCTGTAATTACTAGCAAATAACAAAATTCAGCAAACACTGACTAACTTCCAGTTCAGTTAATATTCCTGCAACACACAGTTAAAATCAATTTAAATACTGTATTTTTTTGAAGAAAATAAAGTGCAGATAAAGGTACTTAAATTCTCTTATACGTCCAGTTGAATACAGCAAGTTGTTAGCCGGCCAAAGCTGAGGTTTTTAAGAGAGATATGCTTCCTACCTTACTTATATTTCCTTTCTCAGATGTCTCTCCAACTCAGAAAACAAGTGTGATTATTCAGAAATATAATTAAAGTAATCATTTTTATTGTGGATGCTACAGCCAGCCTTCACAAAGTTAACAGGAGGGAAGCCATCACAAAAGAAAACCCCAGAACCCAGGAACTAACTACAACATAAGATAAGAACTATCAATTCATACCACAAATGTCATAAGAAACTATATAATCACCTTAAATAATTGAACAGATACAACTGTTTTCATGAGAAGGAATAAAATGGGAAAATCCCATCCAACTTAATCAGTTTCCTAACAATTGTACGATTTTACCAGTAAAGGCTGGCAAACTATTATGTAAATATGTATGTGATATCTGTATAACTTATTTTATCTTCTCAAATGATTAATTTTCTTACTCACTTACTCACTTTCATGTCACATCCAGTTCCTAGACTGCCACCCTTCCAGACAGCAACTGCTACCTTTGGAGTTTTCAAGGCAAAGGGGGGAAAAACAGAAGTAGGTTGCCAGGTGCTTCTTTCATATCACACAAGCATGCACTTACACTTTCAACTCCTTACAGTCTCTGATACATCTCATGTATATCTTTGGAATGTGGGAGATAGCCAGAGCACCCAGAGAAAGCCCACATAAACATGGACATATATGTAGACTCCACACAGAAGGTACCCCAGCTGAGAACCAAACCACAGAACTTCTGGCTGCGAGGTGACAACCTTACCCAGTGGGCCACTGTGCCTTCCTATATGTTACTAAATGCTACTGACTGACAAGGAAGGAATCCATGTTTTCATGCATTAAAAGGGAATTGCATTCTGTAGTATATTCTTTTCTAAATGGGAAGTAAGGCACTTGCTTCACCTTTAGCAAGCACATTACTTATTTCTGTTATATTGCTATACAAGTAATGCAATCACTGAATTGTCTGCAGTCTATAAATGAGAAAGTTGTGAAGCAAAAAGTTACATATATGTCCCTCAGTTTGCATTCTACCCTGCCACTTCATTTTGATGCAGGATGTGGTCATATCAGATGGCCTTGCTATGCTGTGCATTATACAGAAATCTTCATGGTGTGAATGATGCCCATAAAAAGTAGTTTACTGGATTCATAGAAGCATTGCATACCCAAGTTACACAAAACAACTAATAGGTAAAGCACTGAGGCATCTGTTTGCTCATGGGAATGTGGAAGAATAGTTTTCTGTTTAGTTGCATGAGTTACCATGTAACCATGATGCATGCCTTTATAAATAATTTAGATGGCTCGGTGGTATAGTTTGATGTGTATGAAGATACAGATAACTTCACAATCTTCTGCAGTCTTCTGCACTTTATTAAGGTTACCAATCATGAGAAATAAGTGGTAATAAATAACTGAAAAAAATAAGCATCAACAAAGGACAAAAAAATGTCAAAGAATGTAGGTATTCACAAGGAACTAAGAAACCTAAAGAGTAAAAGGAAACCAAGTGTTCTAGTTGTTTAATAATCTAAGCTGTCTTGCAAGCTGAAGTCTAGAAACATCCCTTTAAGCTAAACAAAACACATCAACTCCTAATCTCATTAAAAATTGCTTTTTGACTACTGAAGTAAAAGAAAGTAATTATTTAAAAAAAAATTTTACAAGGCATAAGTCCCTATCTCTACTTGCTTACCCTCATGTCATTATTTTTTCCAGTTCCGATAACACTGATCCTTCACAATAAAAGGAATACTTTCTTTTACCTGTACTTTAAACATAATGTGCTTATAAATAAATATATATTTGACAAGATAGGAGTTGATGGCTTTACTGTATTGACTTTGAAGAAATAGATGCATTTAAAGCTGTGATCCAGGAAGAAGTCTCCTGAGAGTCCAGATTGCAGAAATAACTTAAAATGTCCATCTAGGTTTGAACACAATGCATTCCTTAAATCACTACATGTTGGGTTCACTTCTGAGAGCCTGCATAAAAATCAAAATAAACGACCATGAAGTCTTGACAAAATTAAGTGCGCATTGCTTAATAGTCTGTGGAAATTTGGATGCAGAATCCAGATAAATACTACATTTTGAAAACATTCAAATAATTCTAGAGAATTTTGCTAGGTAAGGAATTTAGATGTTTCATAAACAGAACTCACTAAAAGGGTTAACAATATGCACTTTGCTCACACTGCAGATCTCCTGGTTGCATGATTTGTACAGCAGTTTTACAGATTATTCAAAACTTTACTGACAAGCACAGCTAAAGTGAAGTACTATGCTGCCTGAATCCCCCAGGGGAATTGTGTCTTGCATATGTTTCTACTACTTATTACATTTTGAGCTGTCGGCATAGTAATTTCTTCCATTCTAGTCCAGTTTCTGCTCATAATGCGAATATTTTTCTTCTTGTTACAGGGACTGCCCAGGTTTTCAAGATCTCCAAGACTGTCACAGGCAAGTGAGCCTAATTATTAAGAGTATAATTAAATATATTGCATTCATTTTGCTCTATAAAATTTGACACAGTTCCTGAATCTTTGTTACCCGTATGGATACAGTGTTTTAGGACCAGTTAGTACATTTATGGAATGCAGTTGACTTCTGAAAGCTGATTCTTGAGAAATTCAGTTTCAATGAAATCAGTTAATGATGTTAACACAGTAAGGCTTGTTTTATTCTAATTATATTAAGTATGGTTTTCTGGCAGAATCAGCAAATTAACATATTATAGTGCATATCAGAAAGTAGTTAAAGCAGAATTTCATTATTGTAATTGCAGAAGTCATCTTCCTTAAAATGATATACTTTTGTAATAAGCAAGAAGACACACACAAAACAATATTTACTGCTGCTTATTTAAGAGCAGTCTGATGGGACTGTTCCTTAATCCCCAGTATTTTTGTTAGGATTTATTACAGTAATTCCTTTGAGATTATGTTTTGTTATTTAGTATTTATTTGGTGCCCTAGATGTAATGAATAATGCTACTTTGTTTCAAAATATTTTTTTTATGATCATTTTTACCATTTTTTACCATTCAGTACAAACATGATTTTTTCATATGAATGCAGTCTTCTTAAAAAAGTTACCATGTCATTTCATTCCTATTTTCTTTAGGTTGCTATTATAGCTATAATTAGCTGTTCTCATATCTTCTTCTTTCGTCTTTTCCTGGTTAGGGGTCGCCACAGCGGATCGCCTGTTTCCATTTCATCCTGTTCTCTGCATCTTGCTCTGTCACACCAACCACCTGCATGTCCTCTCTCACCACATCCATAAACCTTATCTTAGGCCTTCCTCTTTTCCTGTTACCTGGCAGCTCCATCCTTAGCATCCTTTTCCCAATATACCCAGCTTCCCTCCTCAGCACATGTCCAAACCAATGCAATCTCACCTCTCTGGCTTTGTCTCCAAACTGTCCAACCTGGGCTGACCCTCTAATATTCCTAATCCTGTCTACCTTTGTTACACCCAGTGCAAATCTTAACATCTTTAACTCTGCCACATCCAGCTCTGACTCCTGCCTTTTTGTCAATGCTACTGTCTCTAACCCATATAACATAGCTGATCTCACTACCCTTTTGTAGACCTTCCCTTTCACTCTTACTGGTACTCGTCTGTCACAAATCACTCCGGGCACTCTTCTCCATCCACTCCACCCTGCCTGTACTCTCTTCGTCACCTCTCTTCCACACTCACCATTACTCTAAATTGTTGATCCCAAGTATTTAAACTCAAGTACCTTCACCAACTCTACTCCCTGCATCCTCACCATTCCTCTATCCTCCCTTTCATTCACACACATATATTCTGTCTTAGTCTGGCTGACCTTCATTTCTCTCCTCTCTAGAGCATATCTCCACCTCTCCAGGGTCTCCTCAACCTGTTCCCTACTCTCACTACAGATCACAATGTCATCTGCAAACATCATAGTCCACGGGGACTCCTGTCTGATCTCGTCTGTCAACCTGTCCATCACCAATGCAAATAAGAAAGGGCTCAGAGTTGATCCTTGATGTAATCCCACCTCCACCTTAAACGCATCTGTCACTCCCATGGCAGATCTCACCGCTGTCACACAACCCTTAGACATATCCTGTACCACTCTTACATACTTATCTGCCACTCCCGACCTCCTCATACAAAACCACAACTCCTCTCTAGGCACCCTGTCATATGCTTTCTCTATGTCCACAAAGACACAATGCAACTCCTTCTGACCTTCTCTCTACTTCTCCATCAGCACTCTCAGAGCAAATATTGCATCTGTAGTGCGCTTTCCTGACATGAAACCATACTGCTGATCACTAATCATCACCTCCCTTCTTAACCTAGCTTCCACTACTCTTTCCAATAATTTCCTGCTGTGACTGATCAGTTTTATCCCTCTGTAGTTACTACAGTTCTGCACATCACCCTTATTCTTAAAAAGTGGTACCAAAACACTTTTTCTCCACTCCTCAGGCATCCTCTCACTTTCCAAGATTTCATTAAACAATCTGGTTAAAAATTCCACTGCCATTTCTCCTAAACACCTCCATGCTTCCACAGGTATGTCATCTGGAACAACAGCCTTTCCATTCTTCATCTTCTTCATAGCTATCCTTACTTCCGCCTTGCTAATCCATTGCATTTCCTGATTCACTATCCCCAGATCATCCATCCTTCTCTCCCTCTCATTCTCTTCATTCATCAGCCCCTCAGAGCACTCCTTCCATCTGCTCAACACACTCTCTTCGCTTGTGAGTATGTTTCCCTCATTATCCTTTATCACCTTTACCTGCTGCACATCTTTACTAGCTCGGTCCTGTAGCCAGTTGTACAGGTCTTTTTCTCCCTCCTTAGTGTCCAACCTTTCATACAACTCTCTGTATGCCTTATCCTTAGCCTTCACCACCTCTCTCTTTGCCATGCACCTCATCTCCTTATACTCCTGTCTACTTTTTTCATCTCTCTGACAATCCCACTTCTTCTTCGCCAACCTCTTTCTCTGTATACTCTCCTGTACTTCCTCATTCCACCACTGGTTTCCTTGGCCTCCATCCTCTTTCCAGATGTCACAACAAGCACCTTTCTAGCAGTCTCCCTTACTAGCTCTGCTGTAGTTACTCAGCTATTCGGTAACACTTCACTGCCACCCAGTGCCTGTCTTAACTCTTCCCTGAACTCCACCTCACAATCACCCTTTTTCAATTTCCACCATTTGATCCTTGGTGCTGTCTTCACACTGCTCCTTCTCTTCCTGATCACCAATGTCATTCTACAAACCACCATTCTATGCTGCCTAACTACACTTTCCCCCGTCACCACTTTACAGTCTCCAATCTCCTTCAAACTGGCCCTCTTGCATAGGATATAATCCACCTGTGTGCATCTCTCTCCACTCTTGTATGTCACCCTATGCTCCTGCCTCTTGTTAAAATATATATTCATCACAGCCATGTCCAGCCTTTTTGCAAAATCCACTACCATCTGACCTTCTGCATTCCATTCCTTAACACCATACCTACCCATCACTTCCTCATCCCCTCTGTTCCCTTCACCAACATGCCCATTGAAATCTACTCCAATCACCACTCTCTCACCCTTGGGTACAGTCATCACCACTTCATCCAACTCACTCCAAAATTTTTCTTTCTCATCCATCGCACACCCAACTTGCAGAGCATATGCACTAACAACATTCATCATTACACCATCAATTTCCAGCTTCATAAACATCACTCTATCCAGCACTCTTTTCACCTCCAAAACACTCTTGGTATACCGTTCCTTCAGGATAACCCCTACTCCATTTCTCCTTCCATTCAGTAACTGCTTTAAATCCACTGTCTTGAGTGATTTAGCTTTAAATACTGAAGTGTAAATGAAACCAGTCTGTGTATCTATTGTAAGCTGTCTTATAATACATGGTCATACATTTTATGACCCATGATGACATTGGAATACTTCTTCTACTAAGTTATCTTCCAATAGTGAGGACCAGTGTTCCATCACAAGGGTACAGGACAAGCACCCAAACTAGAACCTTTCACTGTTCATAAATATATAACTTACCCACATTCTTATGGCTGAAGTGCAATTACACAATGGCATTCATTATTTAAAAAAGAAACATATTACTGTTTTTAAAAATACACTTATATAATCCATGTTCCTTAAATGCTTCATCCCTAAAACTGTATAAGAATTTGTGGAGACAGCCACATGTGTTGTTGAGTGCTAAATGTGGCTATGCATTTATAGCATATTGGTGGGATACAGTTTGACAGTTTGTGCCCCTGGTTTATGGCTAGCAGAATTGCATGCACAATGATAAAATCCTTTAGAAAAAAACTTGCAATTCAGCCAGTAGAAACATGCTAAGGGACATTCTAAAACTTATTTTGACTGCAGCCGGTGTACATCCATTTTTTTTCTTTTTTAGTTCTAGTGATGGTGGCAAACTACGAAGGATCTGTTGAACAAAGTCATAGGCAGGATAAGATACAAGAGGCAGCTGCCCCTGACATCTTGTTGTAGGAGACACTGAACGGTTTGGCAGGTTATAAACAGTCAGAATTTTCTTTTCTTTTCTTTTAAAGGTAACAATGAGCTATTAGGTTGTTATGTAAAAATTCATTGCTATTTTGAAAAAAAATGATGACAGTTTACAAGCTGCCATTGAACAATCACAATTGAGATCGTTCGCAGACAGCATTGGGGGTGGGGCAAATAGGTATGCTGCCCAGGGGGCCAAACTAATGGCAGCATGATGTTTAGGGTTACCACCTGTCCCCCTTTGTGCAGGACAGTCCCTATTTGGGCATTTTTACCCTGTGCAAAAAAAAATGAAAAATGGCAAATGTCCTAAAATTTTATGAGAAAAAAATATTTCATATGCTTTTTTAATAGTTGCATAAAATAATTAGTTTGTATCTGAAGCACCTAAATATTATATAGAATAACATAAGCAATATTTATCTTTTATTTTTGTAAAAAAAAGCTGATGTTCAGCCCTTTACACTGGCTGAAGGTAGAGTTTGTCCTGCAAAATCTCATGTTTCCACAAAAAATGTCCCTCTTTGGGCATCTGAAATAGTGGAAACCCTACTGCTGTTGTGTGATTGGCTTGTGCTTCTTACCATGGGCAATTTATTTCTAATTCTTGGCAACATCACCACTTTATTTATGTTCATCATTATATAATATGTTTTCCTTCCATCTGTATTTGCGTTTAGTTCTAATATATAAATAGAATGGTAACAAAAGATCTACAAACTGTTGCATCCTCGGTAAAGATGGTAGTTAAATTTGGAAAGCTGAGAACTGCATTTCTGCTGAATTCTTCTCACTTCCTATGGGAATGCTGCAGTCATTAGTCTGTGTAGTAGACTCAAACTTTGCAGCTTACAGTATGCTTTTTGTGGTAGTGAGCATATTTCTCTGATGCATGCATTCATACCTCCCAACTTCTTTGTTCAAGAATTCGGTATAAAGCCAAAACTAATGGAGGGGGACAAAGGCCCATAATCAGAGACAATTTTTAAATGTTGCTCTAATTAAAAATAAAAGATCAACACAACATGCATTTTCTGAACAATAAGAAAGTATGGAACTCTAATGTCTGGTATTATTGGCTGAATGTTATCCTCAGTAATTTATTATAAAATCAAAAAAATGGAGCAGATGAGAAATGTAGGTTGTTGCAGGACACAACTTGCGTAATTCTCAATTGCTTCTAATTTTGCAGAATGTCCTTGATTTTTCCTGATAGTTTTGCTATGTCCTTCTCATTTTTTGATTTTATGATAAATTACTGAGGATAACATTCAGTCAGTAATGAGTTCCATACTTCTTATTGTTCAGAAAGTGCTTCTAGAAAATCTTTTAGAAAAAAAAACTTACAATTCAGCCAGAGGAAACATACTAGGGAACATTCTAAAACTTATTTTGACTGTAGCCGGTGTTTATACATTTTTTTTTTAGTTCTAGTGATGGTGACAAGCTGTGAAGGATCTGTTGAACAAAGTCATAGGAAGGTTGAGGTAAAAGAGGCAACTGCCAAGATACAATTTAATTAAACACACTTAGTCATACCTCACTGTACAAATATTCACATTTCATATATCAGGATGTTTCAGTATATGCTTCCAGTGATCCAAGGGAATGACAGCTCACCTAGTCATAGGGGAATGAGACAGCTTGGTCCAGGCATCAGTGCAAGCATGTGTCAGTGGGCCAGAATTATTGGATCAGACATGTACCAAGTCACACATGCATGTATCAGTGGTCCAGAACTGTGGGATCTCAAGTGTATAAAATCATGGATTCATGTGTCAGTGAGCCAGCACTGTGGGATCTCAAGTGTATAAAGTCATGCATGCATTTATCAGTAGGCCGACTTTGTGGGTTAACAAATGTATCAAATCACATATGCACATATCAGTGGGCCAGCATTGTGGGATCACACGTACTGAAGCATGCATGCATCAGTAGACCTAGTATTGTAGAATTACACATGCATTAAATCATCCATAGATCAGTGGGACAAGAATATTAGTATTAGACATATACTGAAGCATGTGTGCATCAGTAGGCCCAGCATTGTGGGATCACACATACTTTGAAACATGCATGCATGTATCAGTGGTCACAGTACTGTGGAATCACATATTCTTAGCAGTATGTATGCATGTATCAGTGGGCCAGCATTGTGGGATCACATATGCCTTGAAGCAAGCATGTGACAGTAGGCCCAACATTGTGGTATCACACATGTATCACATGTATCACTATGGGACAGTAAAACATAAAACACTTACAACCACCAAATGATACATTGTCAGTCTAAGCCCAAAGCTATGTGATAACTATCCAGCCAATATCTCTTCTAGCCCCTCTAGAAGAATTTAATTTCATTTCTTTGATTACCAGACAAGCACATTCTCTTGCTTCTGCTTCCATCACAACTCCGTATCTTAAACAACTACCCCTGCATGCTCACTCACTACAGCTCTATTTTCTAAACAACCACCCATGCATACTCACACACTGCAGTTCTACAATTAAAACTATCCCTGCACACTAGTTCACAGCAGTTCACTAACTTAATCAACTACCCCTCCATAGTCACTAACCACAATTGTATAACTTAAACATTTACCCTTGCATACTCACTTTCTAGAGTTCTGTAAGATATATAACTACCCTGTGTACTCACTCATCACCATTTATAGCTCAGACAACTATCACAGGATACTCACCACAGTTCTATAACTTAAACAACTATGTTTGTATAGCTGTTAACCACAGTACTACAACTTAACCAACTACCCTGTCTGGTCACTCATCAGAATTCTCTAACTTTAACAACTGTCCCTGTGTACTCATTCTCCACAGTTGTATAACTTAAACAGTTACTCCTGAATATTCAGTAACCACAGGTCATTACCCTAAACAACTACACCTAAAAGCATGCTCTCCACAGCTCAATGACTTAAACAACTGCCTCTGTATACTCACTCATCACAATTCTATTGGCCTAAACTTCCCCTGCCTACTCCCTTATCACAGTTCTGTAACTTAAACTACCCCTTCATACTCACCACAGTTCAAGATTACCTTAGAAGCCTAGCTACCTGTATATCAACTCATCCATAACTTCTACCATTTCTCTTTGTACTGTACATACTATGTATCATAGCACCCTCCTTACTTCAAATTCTAACCCTACTGACTCTAAAACCACTCTCATTACTTACCTATTAATGTTTTCATTGAGAAATAATCTAATCCCTAAATATACCTTTGTCACACGTGTTCAAGAAGACATAACTGGACTTAGTGTAGTCGTTTTTTTTTTCAATTCAGCGTAACTTTACATAGTATTGTTTTCTGCAGAATTTGATCATTTTCATTACTGATTGATGTTATTTCTAAATGTGTCTTGTTGAATGGTGAATTCTAGCTTTCTTTGCAATTGGCTGTTACCCCAAGCTATGCTTGAAATGGGCCCACTGAGAGCAGTACACTGTCCCAGTCAACGAATGTTAATAAATAAATAAATCAGTACATACATCAGTAAATAAATACATACATATACGCATACAAAAGCAGATAAAAAATTGTGATAGCTGTCTGCATGATGACCCCTTAAAGGACAAGGGGAGACTTTGATGGTCAACAGGCTCTGGGAGAAAAAAAAAGCTTAAGGACAAAGTCATTGTAACAGTGGCTTTGAAGACTTCTGAAAATGTCTGCATCTTTAGGTCACATTTGCCTGCAAGTAATTTCTGTCTGCCTTCACATCATTAAAATCAACTTTATAAGTGAAACTTCCAAAATACAAGTTCTAGATTTCTTCTTAAGCCAGCTTAAGTCTTAGAATTCTCTACTTTTCCTTTATCTGGAACGTTATCTGATTTATCAGTCTTGAAATCTTATAGTGTTCTGTGTAATGCCATTTGTTAAGGAATTTTCAGTTCCTCCCATGTTTTTGTCCATGTTTGGATTTAATACAGCACCTTAGCTAATCCATTGTTCTTGGCTTCCCTACATAAGCTTGAGAGGAAATTGCTTGAGCGTCAGTAGATTACAGAAAAAAAAAAAGATGAACAACGCAATGCCAAACACTGTACCCCACTAGAAATCATTGCCAGCATGATTTCTAATTGTATGCCAGCAATGATTCACTTATTTAGAGAGCTTTCTCCCTTCTTTACGTTGGTGAGACCACAGAGATTTATATATATATATATATATATATATATATATATATATATATATATATATATATATATATAGACTAGACAATCTCGATGTACTGAAATCTCGAATTTCAGTATGCCGAGAACGAATAGTGGAAAGTGCAGGTACTCGAAACTACACTATGCCAAATGCAGAAGTGTCGAATCTGGAAATGTCAAATCCGCCACTATCGTGGTGTCGTGTTCATTACGTGTGGTGCACTTTGTAGCTTTATCTGGGGTTTCAGATAAGTGTCGTTTGTTTGAGGATATTGGGTAGGGATTTTAGTGTGTGTGAGTGTGTGCGGTGGTGTTTTTGTGTGTTTGTGTGTTTAGTGCAACCTCAGAGTTAGAATGTATAAGTAGGGGAGGTGTGGGGGGTGCAGGGGGGCTTGCCCCTGCTTATAGGTAGGTTAGGTGTGTTTCTGTGTGTTGTTATGTTTTAGTTAGGTAGGTGTATTTATGTGTGATTATGTCTTGGTTTGTGAGTGTGTGTGTGTGAATGGTCGCAGTTGTGGTATTCATGATTGTGGGTTTTCGTGTATGTGGGTTTTCAACTATTCAGTCTCGAAATACTGAAATTCGACATTTCAGTACTTCAAGATTGTATAGTGAATCCATATATATATATATATATATATATATATATATATATATATATATATATATATATATATATATATATTTATGGGTCCATGTTAGATGGATGAAAAGCCACATCAACAAAGACGATTCTGCTGAGAGATCGCCGACAACGGAAATGCCCAACAATGGTGAGTAGTGCGGAATGGGATGTATTCCCATTCCCACAATGTGGTGCGATCTCTGAGTTGGAATATTCAAGTAGGGGGAATGCAGGGGGGATTGCCCCTCTGCTATACAAATATGTGTGATTTTGTTGTGGTATTTTACAGAGTTGGAAAGATGTTTTGTGCTGTACTTTGTTTACTTACCATTGTTGAACATTTCCATTGTCGGCGATCTCGTCTCGGCAGAATTGTCTTCGTTGATGTGGCTTTTCATCCATCTAACATGGACCCATATATATATATATATATATATATATATATATATATATATATATATAACATCAGGGGATGCAGGGAGAAAAGGAGATCTGATGTTGTTAATCTTCATTCATTCCTTACTGATGGAAGTCGGTTCTGTCCTTGGACCTTAGTCGGCCTTATAATAAGCTTGTGCCAGCCAAAAAACTCTCGAGCTAAGCTTTACCCATAGTGCCCTTTCCCTGTTACCTCAGATCCTGTTTGCCGCATAACCATAAAAACGTGTCAAGCCAGCTCTCAGCTAAGTACTTTAAGATATTTCAATTGTAAAACCTTTTTCTTCAAAGTTTCTCTTACTTACTTCTTTAGTTAATTGCTAAACTTTTACCCATTTATTAAGGTTTTTCTACTGTCTCCATTACCAGCTTGGTAATCTTAAGTACCATCATTGATACAGGCCTTCCCTCTCTCTCTCTCTCTCTCTTTTTTCTTTTCCCTTACCGTTTGAGGTAATCGTGATACCATTGTTGGTATCCTTTCCTTTTTTTCTGTATTTGTATTAAAAAAAAAATTTTCTCTACTCCTTCTTGTAGAGTTTATTGTAGTATTTTGGTTGTGTTAGCATCTAGACTTTGGAATAAACTTGTCTTCCACCATGTCAGAAAAAAAGGGAACTTCAGGTTTTAAGCAGAGCAGCCAATGTGGTCACAAAATGCCCAATTCTGACACCTATGTTTCCTGTGTTTATTGCCTGGGTGTCCCACACCTTTTGGTTCAGCCTCCTTGTGGTATATGCAAAGGGTTCAGCTCTCCTACCCTGAACAAGAGAAAGAATAAGTGGATATTAAAGGGCCTTCTTAAGACACCTTTCTCACATGCTATTTCTGGGTTGGAGGGCTCACCCCCTCCAAGTAAAGAGCACAAAAAAAGACCTCATTCAGTTCCTTCTTCACCCTCTGGTGATAAGAAGCAGGTACCTAAGCAGAAAGTGACTCTGAGCACTTCAGCTCCAGGGCCTCAACCACCCTCCATGGCACCATCTTTGTTACCAAAGTTGATGGTTTCTACTTCATTGCTGTCTTTGAAAATTGTAACCCCAGCACCAGCCTCAGCACCAACAATGTCTACGGCACCAATTTTACCTCCAGTGTCTGTTCCACCCATTTTGGCACTGGCTTTAGTCACTCAGGAAAGCCCACATTGCTCCAAGGGCCTACCAGTAGATGCTACGGTGGTGGCGGCAGCCACTAGGAAAGAGCTCATTGAGGAGAGCCAGACTGTCCATCCCCCAAACAGAGAGTCTCGGGTGGTGGACAGATTAGGGAAGCTAGTGTTTGCCTCATTGACCTTTTCCATTCAGTCTTTGAACTATCTGGCACACTTTACTAGGCTTCAGAGAGACGTAGTCTCAGAACTGTCCTAAACCTTAGCAGGAGCAGTCTCTGACGAGGTACGTGACGAAGGTTTAACAAAAAACAAAAACTTTGCCAACAGATACACTAACCGTAACAGAAAAAACAATAAAAATTCCAAACACTTGGAGTAAACGAGAACTTGTTTATTTAAAATAAAATGACTAAGCGCTTTCACCTTAGACTTTCGAAGGCTTCTTCATTCATAATAAATCCAACACCCCCCCTTAAATAACAATACATAACCTGAAACAAGCAACCAAATACTTCCTAGTTGTTTCAAATGGACCATGAAATTTAAAGAGACATTACTTAACCAGTCATATTAAACAGAATCTGTATGTAGTTTCCACATTGTTTTTTTTTAAATTAAAACAACATATAAAGTATTAAAAAACATATTTGAAATGCATGTACTAAATAGTTCTTTTACAAAGACATAAGTGTTAACATCTTTCTTCTACATTATATAAGTAAAGCCCTTTGCTTTAATATTGGCACTAGAGAAATAGCATTATTAAGCTCTGGTGAAACTGCAGAGTTCAGTCTAAGTTGCCATCTTAACTCTCTTGCCTCAACCTCTAATTTCTCATCCCCACCTTTGTCTGACTGCAAAACTCTATCACAAAAAAAGATGAATCTTTTAAAATACACATATTTGGTGGTGTGAAGATAGAAGATAAAAAACAATGTGGAAACTACATCCAATTCCTCCATGCAGTTAATTTCTCATGCTACTAAAGGGGTGGCTAGAGCAGCGGGTTCAGACATTGTCATGAGACGTCACGCCTGGATGCACCTTTGTGAACCCTTTTAAGTCTTACTTTCTTAATGCTCCAGTGGAAGATTCTTCCCTTTTTGACCTGAAAGTGAAAGACACATTAGCCAGGTGTGAAAAGGACGGCAAGACCTTGTCTGCCATGGCCGTATGTTTTTCCACTTCCCAATGTTCTTACTCTAGGAATCAGAGGAGTCAAAATATGTGGCACAAGAAATCCCAGGGTCCTTTCTGTGACACACATGGTGAGTTTACTCCCCGGGGCAGGGGGGGGTAACTCTTCTGGAAGGCACCCCTACAGAGGCAGAGGGGTCTCACATAACCAGGGGTCTAGGTATTCTTTCTCTGAACAGTCCTACTAGTGGTCCTGAAGAGCAGTCCGATTGCTTTCTTCTGGAAGTAGTCTGGGGACATTTCTCTCTGCACCACCCTGCCTGGCAAACAATAACCACAGATTCTTGGGTGCAGAAGATCATAGCCAAAAGTTACTGCATATTACAAATAAATAAATAAATTTACCCAAAGCCATCAAGACAAATTCCCAACATTCCACCCAGTCAAAGGGAAGCAGTAGCTCAAGAAATAAGAAAGCTGTCTCAAAAAAGAGTCATGAAAGCAGTCCCACCAGACCAAATAGGATCCGGATTCTACTCAAGATTCTTTTTAGTGCCAAAAAAAAAAACGGGACTGGAGACCAATTTTGGATCTCAGCATTCTGAACAAATTTGTCAACCAGAAAAAATTCTGGATGATCACAGTTCAGTCTATCCTCCCTTTTCTGGAGAAAGATGAATGGATGTGCTCAATAGATCTTCAGGATGCATATTACTACATAAAAATGGGTAGGTGTTTCAGAAGATTCCTTCGCTTCTGTCTGGGAGCCAATCACTATCAATTCCATGCACTGCCCTTTGGACTCTCTGCAGCTCCCAGAATGTTTACCAAATCCATTAGAGTGGTAATAGCTCATTTGAGACTTCAAGGATTCCGGGTGTTTCCATACGACTGGCTCCTTACTACCCCCACCAAGTATCTACTAGTGACAGCCCTAAACTACACTCTCACACTGGAAGAATTCTTAGAAATCTCTATAAACTGGGAGAAATGCAATCTAACTCCTTCTCAAACTTTGGAACTTATAGGAGCAACTTTCAGTACCTAGTCTTGCCTGGTCTCCCTCCCAGATCACAGACTGGAAAGGATAAGGTCCCAAGTCTGGGTGATACTCTGTCAAAACGAAGTCCCAGCTCAGGTGGTCCTTCAACTTCTGGGCTCAATGGCAGCATCAATCACAATAGTTCCTCTAGCAAGACTACACATGAGGCTTCTCCAGTGGCTCTTACTGATGCAGTGGTATCCCTCACATCATCCTATGTCCTTTCAAATCTGCATAACAAAACAATGCAAACAAGATTTAATTTGGTGGATAAAGCCAGAAGGGACTTATGGAGTCACCCTTTCTCCCTGTCTCAACCCAGGGCCACAATGACCAAGGATGCTTCCTTGATAGGATGGGGGAGGGGGGTTCCAGGAAAAGATGGTCCAAGGCACGTGGTCAGACCTAGAGGCCAATCTGCATATCAGTGGTTCTA
This sequence comes from Protopterus annectens, assembly GCF_019279795.1. Taxonomy (NCBI): domain Eukaryota; kingdom Metazoa; phylum Chordata; order Ceratodontiformes; family Protopteridae; genus Protopterus; species Protopterus annectens. The sequence continues at coordinate 962,573,993 of NC_056747.1, forward strand.
GAACTGAGGGCAGTGCTTCTGGCATTGCAAGCATTTCAGTCTGTTCTCACGTCAGGAACAACTGCTATACAGTCCGACAATATGTCAGTAGTTTGGTACATCAACAAACAAGGGGAACCAAGTACTACCTGTTGTGTTGAGATGCCATGAGAATTTGGCAATGGGAGATAGCTTCCAACTGCTTTCTGACTGCAACGCATATTCCCAGGATTTCCAACGTGATTGCAGACAAGCTGAGCAGATGTATCCTACTGCCTCATGAGTGGTTCCTCAATCCAATTGTGGCAGCGAAGATCTTCTACTGCTGGGGCCAGCCCTGCTGTGATCTATTCGCCGCCCTAGCAAATCACAAATGCATCAGCTACTTTGCCCTAATCCCCCCCACAGGAAGAATCCCCGAGGGACCCTCTGATACATGATTAGCCCACGGGACTTCTGTATGCTTTCCCCTCCCTTTCCCCTGATTCTCCAATTTCTAAAGAAGGCCCTTCAGCTGAGAAGCAGAGTAATCCTCATTGCTCCTTACAGGCCATGCCAAATTTGGTTTCCCTTCCTTTGGCCTCACCTAGTATACCAACCTTGGATTCTGGATCCAACTCCAGAATTGATCTGGCACCCACAAGGGTTGACTCACTCGAACTTTTCCAGTCTCAAGCTGACAGCTTGGATTCTCCACTTCCAGTAATCACCAGGCAGAATAACCTTACCTCCCCAGTATGTGATATCCTTCTGGCTTCACATAAATCAGACACCAGGAAAATCTATCTCAGCAAATGGAAGAGATTCCTTATTTGGTCCTGACAAAGAGAACTAGACCCTTGCACAGCTCCTGTTAGTTTGGTTTTGGATTATCTGTCAAGTCTTCTTCATTCAGGAGCAGCAGCCTCCATCATTTGAGTACATTTGGCTGCTATCTCTAACTTCCATAATGGATCCCAAGACTCATCATTAATCTCCCATCATCTCTACAAAACCTTTTTGAAAGGGGTCTCGCTTATCAGACCACCCTTCAAAGACCTGATTGAGTCTTGGAGTTTAACACTAGTATTGCAGTCCCTGACACAATACCCTTTCAAACCTGCTACCACTTGTGATTTAAAGTTCTTCTCCTGGAAATCACTATTTTTAGTAGCCATCACATCAGCGAGATGCATCTCCGAGCTTCAGACCTTGTGCATAAAACTCCCTTACATGGTCTTTCATAAGGACAGAGTGTCACTCTGGACTGTCCCTTCCTTTCTGCCTAAAATTATTTCAGAATTGACAGTTAATCAGACAATTGACCTCATCATCTTCTTTTGGCTGTTCCCGTTAAGGGTTACCACAGTAGATCATCTGTTTCCATTTCTTCCTGTCCTCTGCATCTTGCTCTGTCACACCAACCACCTGCATGTTCTCTCTCACCACATCCATAAACCTTATCTTAGGCCTTCCTCTTTTCCTGTTACCTGGAATCTTCATCCTTAGCATCTTTTTCCCAATATACTCAGCATCCCTCCTCAGCACATGTCCAAACCAATATAATCTTGCCTCTCTGGCTTTCTCTCCAAACCTTCCAACCTGGGTTGACCCTCTAATATACTTATTCCTAATTCTGTCCACCCTCATCACACCCAGTGCAGATCTTAACATCTTTAACTCTGCCACATCCAGCTCTAACTCCTGCCTTTTTGTCAATGCCACTGTCTCCAACCCATATAACATAGCTGGTCTCACTACCCTCTTGTAGACCTTCCCTTTCACTCTTACTGGTACTCGTCTGTCACAAATCACTCCTGGTACTCTTCTCCATCCACTCCACCCTGCCTGTACTCTCTTCTTCACCTCTCTTCCACACTCACCGTTACTCTGAACTATTGACCCCAAGTATTTAAACTCATCCACCTTCGCCACCTCTACTCCTTGCATCCTCACCATTCCTCTATCCTCCCTCTCATTCACACACATATATTCTGTCTTAGTCCTGCTGACCTTCATTCCTCTTCTCTCTAGAGCATATCTCCATCTCTCCAGGGTCTCCTCCACCTGTTCCATACTCTCACTACAGCTCATATTGTCATCTGCAAACATCATAGTCCACGGGGACTCCTGTCTGATCTCATCTGTCAACCTGTCCATCACCATTGCAAATAAGAAAGGGCTCAGAGCTGATCCTTGATGTAATCCCACCTCCACCTTAAACACATCCATTACTCCCACCGCAGACCTCACTGCTGTCACACTACCCTCGTACATATCCTGTACCACTCTTACATATGTCTCTGACACTCCCAACTTCCTCATATAATACCACAACTCCTCTCTAGGCACCATGTCATATGATTTTTCTAAGTCGACAAAAACAGAATGCAACTCCTTTTGACCTTCTCTGTACTTCTCCATCAACACTCTCAGAGCAAACATCGCATCGGTAGTGCTCTTTCCTGGCATGAAGCCGTACTGCTGATCACTAATCATCACATCCCTTCTTATCCTAGCTTCCACTACTCTTTCCCATAACTTCATGCTGTGACTGATCAATTTAATCCCTCTGTAGTTACTACAGCTCTGCACATCACCCTTATTCTTAAAAATCGGTACCAAAACACTTTTTCTCCATTCCTCAGGCATCCTCTCACTTTCCAAAATTTCATTAAACAATCTGGTTAAAACCTCCACTGCCATTTCACCTAAACACCTCCATACTTCCACAGGTATCTCATCTGGACGAACAGCCTCTCCATTCTTCATCCTCTTCATAGCTATCCTTACTTCCTTCTTGCTAATCCATTGCACTTCATGATTCACTATCCCTACATCATCCAACCTTCTGTCCCTCTCATTCTCTTCATTCATCAACCCCTAAAAGTATTCTTTCCATCTGCTCAACGCACTCTCATCACTTGAAAGTATGTTTCCCTCATTATCCTTTATCACCTTTACCTGCTGCACATCTTTCCTAGCTCGGTCCCTCTGTCTAGCTACAGGTCCTTTTCTCCCTCCTTAGTGTCCAACCTTTCATACAACTCTTCAACCAGACAATTGACCTGCCAGTCTTTTTTCCTAACTATTCAAACAAAGGAGAATACTGACTTCATTTGCTGGATGTACATAGACAATTATGTTTTTATCTGGACAGAGCTAAGTCAGTACATAAAACAGACCAGTTATTTGTTTCCTATTCTGGCCTGAAATTGGGAAACACTGTCTCTAAACTGACCTTATCTAAGTGGTTGAGAAACTGTATTTCCTTGGTTTACCAACATAATAAAATTTCTCTGCTGAGCAAGGTCAAAGCACATTCCATCAGATAAGTGGTGATGGGTCTATATTACCAGAGCGAAACTCCTTTTGAGCAAATACCATAACACCGACACGAATTGTGTGAACTGCGAGAATACCGAACGCACTAAACCGCAAAATGTTAAACCTCGAACTGTCATATTCGGCCAACCCCACCACCCGCTACATACTACCTACTCAAACACAATAAATAAACCACATACATACAAACACTAACAAAATTCTACTTCTAACCCTAAAGTAAAGCACCAAAACCCTGCTTCTAACCCTACACTAAACCTTACATGCATTACTATCTATGCACTTCCCTTAACCCGCAACCTAACCCTAAGGTCCGTAACTATCGCACACTTCCCCTACGAAAATATACACAAACAAAATAAATAATCCACATACATACATTTAACAAAACTCTACTTCTAACCCTACACTAAATCTTACATACATTAACTATCTTTGCACTTACCTTAACCTGCACCCTAACCCTAAGGTCCATAACTATCGCACACTTACCTTATGGAGCTATACCACAGACAGGCCAACCATGGTAATTCAAAATTTCCAAATTAGTGGCTTTGGACGTTCACTGTAATGCCTGTTCATGCAATACGTGTCGATGTTTACAGATTCACTTAAACAGACTTTCACTCTCGTAATAGGGAACCGTGGTGACTTCTGTTGCTTTTCATTCAATGTTTTCAGTGGATGATATCTGTGCAGCTGCAACTTGGTCTACCCCTCATACCTTTATCACCCATTACAAATTGGATTTGGTCTCCAGGGGAGAGCATCCTTTGCTTCAATGGTACTCAGGAACATCCTTTCATAAGGGCCTCCCAGGACATAAAGTAGCTAGGGACTCTGTCCCATCAGTAGGGAATGAATGAAGATTAACAACATCAGATAAAGACATTATGTTCTTACCATAATGTTCCATCTGTGTTGTTCATCTTCATTCATTCATTACGTCTTACCCTCCTTCCCCCTCCTAGGAGCTCCTGGAGAATTGGATTTGGTCTTAATCCCTCATTAGGGTTTCTGCTCAGCAAAAGCCTTTGCTTTCTTTATCACAGGCAAACTCAATCTGAGGTAACAGGGAGAGGGGCACTATGGGTAAAGCTTAGCCCGAGAGCTTTTTGGCTGGCACGAGCTTGTTATAAGGCCAGGTTGGTTCCGAGGATGGAACCTACTTCCATCAGTAATGAATGAATGAAGATGAACAACACAGATGGAATGTTATGGTAAGAACTTCTTTTTTTTTTGCCCTTTTGTATTTCTGGAATTTTTTTTTATTCTTTTGGAATGTTGACGTTCAGGAACTTAGTTTTTCATAGTAGAACCATGGTTGTTTTGACCAGCAATGGAATGCAAAAAAGCTATTGCTCTATGCTGATTGTTTCTCCTGGTTTAGTTCTGACAATTCCTGTGCAGCTCTGTTAAAGTTTGGCTTATATCTGTTTTGCCTTATTGTCAGTTCTTATTCTACATCTTTTAGTTATCTTTCACATTAATAATTTAGACATTAATAGCAATTTTGTTTTAAGTTTTCTACCATCAATATACACCTATATTGTCAGTGTTGTACTTCTAAGGTCTAACAGGAACATGTAGGAATTTTTCTTTACTACTCTGGCTTTTTATCATCCTTACTACCATCTATATGCAGGTAGCTGCATGCGTGAATGGGTGTGCCTTCTTTGAAGGTTGGGCATCGGACTGGCAACTCGGCACCTTAGAAATCCACTGCCAATCATTAGTGGACCGGAGTTTCTCTGTGGTGACCCCTAACCGGGAAAAGCCAAAAGACATTATTTACTACTATCTGTATTGTTCCTATCACTGTTACACTTTACTTAAAAATATCTGGAGATGAATGACACAAGTTCAAAATTCTAATCTTATGCAAAGCTACAATGCCTTGCAGAAAAAAAATGATGTGGGCCAGTGTGTGAAATCTAAGAATCTAGTGTAACTTGCCATGAAAATTAGGATTTAGTCTGCAGAATTACCATCGGGGAATATTCCATTTCTTATTAATGTGACACAGAAATAGGGTTCATAGGTAGCTACTAGGGATGCAATCCAAGAGGCCATTGAGGAGCCTAGCCCAGTTTCCCAGTTGGCCCACAGTACTGCCTAGTCAAGCCCAGGACTACAGAAAGTATCTTGTTACCAACTAACAGCCTTAATTCTGTAGGCCAATTTTTTTCAAGACAAAAATAGACCCATCCCCCAATGATGGGGCAAACTGGAAATCCTAACCACTATACCACATGAGAAACTTGTGTTACATTAAATAGTAATCCTAGGTGTTAGATAGTTTAGTTTTTTTACTTAAGCAGGTTTAGTGTTAATTTCTGCCATGGTCTCAGTATGTTGGCAGATATAATTCTATCATCTTATTTTTTCTGTATGCAGGAGTTTACAGGATTACCATTGTTTTGGCTATGACTACCATAGTCTTTAAAATGATATAACTTGACAGTTTGCATTACCCCACAGCATTATTTTCTGTTTATAAGCAGACACATTCATTACACTTCTTTACAATTCATTTTTCAAATTTTCTAAAATGCTGCAAGAAATAACATCTGTCTGTAACTTTGTTTTCAGTTTAAAATCACCTTCTTCTTAATCAGTGTGAGCTTTAATATACTGCTAGTAATCTGTATCTCATTCAGAATAATTTACAGCTCCAGTAAACAAATATTTTGCCAGGGTGCAACTGTTCAACAACATAAATTTATTTCTTTGCTGTACATTTGCCTCAGCTTTCTGAGATTTAAATATTTTCCAACATGGTTGCACTTCTCACTGCTCATGACCGCTTTCACAGAAATATAACTTTGTTTTGCTTCATGAACTGCTTAACACAGCGTGTGATTTCTTCCCTTGCACTAAATGTTAATAGTTGCCATTTTTTGGTCACTTTGAAGATACTTTTTTTTCTGTTTTATACTGTTTAAGTCTACTTAGTAATGCAATCATTTTCTCTAGACATTTGCTTTACTTATCTCTTGTAATCTCCCTTGCTGTCTATATATATCCTGTACCATTTTAAAGGCAAATCTTTGTCCCTAAGCAGCTTTTCTCTTAAAGTTTCATTAGGTAAGTTACAAATGTTTCTGTCTAGTACATATGATTATTTTAAGATAAAGGATTTACAAGACTGTACCAATTTTTTTAAATCAGTCACACCAAATTATAATCTCATTACCTTGTATACAACTGATAAAATTGCAAGTTTTACATTCAACATTTATAAGTATCAGGTTTAATTTGCTAATCACTGCCAAACTGATAAGAGGTATACACTTCTAGTGCTTTCATTGTAAATGATGAAAAGTGATATTTGTATTATGGAGTCCTTTGAAATCATCCTTACTCTTGCAGTGCACACAGCTCAGTGCATTGTTTGTGCCATTCCAAGTTATTTGCCAGCTTGCATTGCACTGCAAGCTCTATTAATGCTGCTGTTGTTTACACAATTTGTTATTTTCAAACTGTGTTCAAAGTAATAGCCAGGATGACAAGGATAAATATAACAAATAAATTGGAAATTTAGTATACCACTCAATCATCTTGTTTCTAAGAGGAAAGTTGAATACACGTGGAAAGCCCATGCAGACCCGGTGAGATTATGTGAAACTTTATATAGTTTTTATCAAAAGCAAGAACTCTACCTTAAAACACTAGAGCTCAGAGGCAGACCTTGTACCATTAAGCCACCGTCACATTCAAGAATGTCTTAGTAGAAGGGAGCAGAGGTTTGGGAATTCATGTATACATCCATGCTAGGTTGTATTCATTGACAGAGGACTGTTGTCAACATGTCTGGGAGCTTTAAATGTATGCATTGTACTGAGACTTTCGACTTCATGCCACCACATATCCCTTTCATGTATGTACAATAGTGTCTGTCTTTAGGTTCTTGCTCTTTTACCATCTGGGATGTAACTATGAAAATCCCCCAACAATTTGTGGATTCAAGAGTTCCTTAAAATGATGTCTTCCTGACTGGGACTTTAATCAGTAATTAATATGATTGTGTTGTCTTCAGATTTGCTGTTATCCTTTGTCTGTAGAAGTATGTGCATTTATTGTTTTTATTTAGTGCAGTATCTAGTTATAGGCTTTTAAGTAAATGAAATGAAATGGAAAGTAATGTAAACTACAGTTGGGTTTAGGTTCATAGGTACGTATTAGTGTAGCTAGCCTTGTGAGTCATTTTAAACCTACATAATTTTCATCAAAGGTGAAAATCAATCCCTGTACTTTGTGTTCATAAGGTAAAAGAACCTAACCATTATTCCAGCCACCAACTTTAAATGATCTGTTAACTGCATTTGAACCTTGTATTACTTGTACTGTCTCTCCCAACTTGCTGCAATTAAATCTTCTGCCATAGAGATAGCTTTTAGTATTTTTAAGTGAAAATTTAGACATTTATCTCCATTAAATGTGTTTCATAGATATTAATTCCCTACAGAGGTAAGAATGAAACCCTATAACTTATGTCTGTGAGGCAAATAATTTACCTATTATGCCAATCCCCATGTGTCTGTGAAGGTGAAATCTTTACACAGTTAATTGAGAATATTTAGTTTTACTCTGTAGCTGGTGTGCTTTTCACTCAGCTTATAAGAAGTGTACTAGCCCTTGATGTGACTATGGAGGATATCCACACATGATATAGCCAATGGTAGGGATCACTGCTGGGATTATTTATATGCTATAATAAACAACAATTGTCTAGTCACAAAAATAATTGACAAAGGTCAGTCTCAAATCACTTTTAAAGCACTGGTTCGGAGTCATTTTCCTAGAGACTTTGCACCTCAGCGACGGTGTTAAACTGTTAAACCAAAAAAAAAAAAAAAAAGGAAACCAAATAAGTAAATAAATGTGCACATGCAGGAACTGCTGTACTTGTATTAGTTTATTAATTTTCTTGTTTGTTTGCTTGCTTGCATGGCTTTATTACCAGCATTGATTTATTTATGTGTGTCGAGCATGTGAATTATCATAGACTATATATAGATCTATTACTATAAGATGGGTTAGACACTGATCATGTTTATTGAGAAGGAGTGACACTTGTTACAGCACCCTTGGTAATAGCTGCAACCCTTTAAACAAGCACTAATGTCCAACAGAGTGCTTATTACTGTGTGGATAGCACACACACAGGCAGTGTGGGGCCTCTGCACCCTTGCAAGGGTATTATTTACACAGAAACACAGACCCCGGAGGGTTTTATTGCACTTAGAGATTTGGCTATCTGTTAAAATGTTTTGGATTTTTTTAGTAAATATATTTTCTATATTTTTATGTAAAGTAGTTCCTCTGACTAATGTTACTACTACTTGCTGTAGTGAATTTTGTAATTATTGAAGGAAGTATTTTGCATCCAAAATATAAGTTATGTAAGTACTTCATTTCTACACACACACACACACACACACACACACACACACACACACACACACACACACACACACACACACACACACACACACACACACACACACACACACACACACACACACACACAATTTAACAAAAGTGAGATGTCTCTATATGAGCAAATCAATGAAAAAAAAATGTCAGGCTTTGCAACTCCTCACTCTCCTTTACAGTCCCTGGTTTGACTGCTCCCCTCGCATTTCTGTTGCTTCATGATGTCAGCATGTTCTTTCTTCACCTAATGAACATTAAATTTCATAACTCTTAACATTTAAAGAATCAGTGTCGATGGACTGCTTACTGCAGTCAGCGATAGTCACTTGACTATCTCTCACTCACTCTTCTTATGCTCTCACACACACACACACACACACACACACACACACACACACACACACACACACACACACTCACAAACACACACACACACACACACACGCACACACACACACTCACAAACACACACACACACACAGACACTCACACACACACGCACACACACGCATGCACACACGCACACACACACACACACACACACACACACACACACACACACACACACACACACACACACACACACACACTGCAATCCTCCTTCAAAATCCTTTGTACCAATAAAAACCCACTAAGCAAAGATTCATTCTGGGACAGAATCTTTTGAAGCCAGAAGATATTAATTCCATGCTAAAGCCTTTCTGCAACAGCAGCGAAAGAAAAACAAACACAGCCTTAGAACAGTAAACTCTGTAGTAATACAAGTAAAGTCAACATTATAAACTAAACAAGAAATGTTATAGCAATTAGAAATAAAATATAGCAAGAAATAAAACCAAGTGCTTACATTCTTTTTAAGCAAGATTAGGCAGACAAACTATTTTACACAAAACACACACCTACATTCGCTGAGGCTCTGAATAAAAATCTATCCAAGCAACAGGGACCTCCAAAGCAGAAACACAAGCAACTTCCACTCCCCAACACAACCCAGATGACACATAGCCCACAAACTCAGTGTGCCAGTCAACTACAGCCCATAAGACATAACAACGTACCCAACACTCTAGTCAAGGGTGACTCTATAGTCAGGCACACTGGTGTTCCACTCACCAGGCTAAACAAGGAGAAAGTTACTGTCAGCTGCCTGTCAGATGCCAGGATCTGCCACATAATGCACACACTCAGGTCACTCCACAACAAGTACAAATATGACTCTGTCATTGTCCATGTTGGTGTGAATGACCTGAGATGTACCTCCCTGGACTATATGAAAAGAGACATGGAGGAGCTGTCTGATCTTGTAGCCCAGGCAGGTATGACCCTAGCCCTGAGTAGCATCCTGACATCACCCAGAATGATACCATAGTACAAGGACAAAATGATTGACTTCAACAATTGGCTAAGCTTCTGGTGTCATTCTATGGGGATCCAGTATCTGTCTGCCTAGGATGACATCTCTCCCTTGGGATTCCGGATACTAGCTAAGGCTCTTCCCACCCCTATAGTGCCTTTTCTTAGGCAAGGTTCAAATGACAGATTCACTATCATAACAGGTAAAAGCAAGCAAGCAAAATCTGAGGGTAATGCTACTCAATGCTAGAAGTCTAAACCTCAAAATGCACTCACTTGAGGCACTCCTTAAAATGGATAACATCGACATCTGTACAGTGACAGAGACCTGGTTCAAGGCTCCAGAGAGCACCCCTGGATTACCAGGCTATAATTCATACCACACCTTTTGGCCACCTAACCTGGACCGAAACACTAAAGGCGGAAGTGTGCCCATATTCATTAAGGCTATCCACACCTCCAGGCTAGTTGCTCAGCATAATGCATCCGAGATTATCCAAGTGCAACTAACTCTGGGCAAGACCGCAATCCAAATTGTAGATTGCTACAGATCCCCCACCATGCCCCAGGATTCCCAATCCTCATTTCTTGATACACTGGAAAATATTAGGGTACAACCTAACACCCTAATAATGGGCGATTTCAACTACCTCACCATTAACTTGGAAAACTACTCATGTACCAACTTTTGTGCTCAACGTTTTCTGGAATTCATAAATTCCAGTGCCTAGGATCAACTTATCCACACCCCCACCAGGGGCAGCAATATCCTAGACCTGGTCATTACCAACATGGGCGACTGGTGTTCCACACCAGAGGTCAATTCCTCGTTGGTCAGATCCGACCACAAGCTAATCACCCTAGACATCCACATCCCATCCCCACCCCTCATTAGGGAAACCACAATAAAAAATTTCTCCAAAGCCAACTTCAGGCTTCTTAAGAAAGAAGTGGCAAACTTCATGACACCCATGCTGATGGACAGTAGAGGTATGACTGTTGAATCCTACACAAATGCACTTTATAGGCACTTACACGAGTGCATGGATTGTGCAATCCCTAACAGAACCAAGATGCTATCCTCCAAAAAAAGGAAGCCAATCTGGTGGTCCCTGCCATAAACAAACTCTACAACAGAAGAAAGAAACTGTTGCAAAAAAGAGTAAAATCCCATGATTGGAGGAACTCTCTGGTCAGCCTCAGTAAAAATCTGCGATCCCTCATAAAATCCTCCAAAGCTAGTTACGAAAACAAAATCACCACTGATTCTAAAGACAACCACAAAGCATTCTATAGCTATGTCAAGAATCTCAATGGCAACACTCAGATCTGCTCTGAGTTACAGCACAATGGCACTAAATATACAGAACCAACTGATATTGCCAACATCCTGGCAGATAGGTTCAGTGCTAACTTTACCCCCCTCTCATCCCCTAAAGGGCCAATCTCTATACAGGAAGAATGCAAAGTTCCTGTAATCATGGCTGCAGAGGTAAAAAACACACTCTCCAAAGCCAAGAACACAGCAACCATGGGACCTGACAACATCCCAGGCTGCATTCTACATGAACTACAGAACGAACTGGCACCCCACCTGAGTACCATGTTCAATCATAGCCTCACCTCAGGCTTTGTGCCCACTGAATGGCATGCAGCGATGGTTATCCCAGTCCACAAAGGGGGAGCCATCATGGTCCCCGGGAACTACCACCCCATTAGCCTGATGAGCCTGGTCTGCAAGGCTATGGAATGCATCATCATGGAACTTATAAGCAATGAAACTGGTAATCTCCAAACTCTGGACCCCACCCAGTTCGGGTTTGTAAAAGGCAGATCATGTCTCCTAAACCTAATAGACTTCTATGAAGCAGTCACCAAAGCCGTAGATATGGGTAAGGTGGTTCACACAACCTATCTAGATCTTGCTAAGGCTTTTGGAACCATCCCTCACTCTGGAATTATAGATAAACTCACTAAACTAGGTATAAATCCCTATGTCACAAGATGGGTTGCCAACTGGCTCACTGACAGAACCCACACTGTGAAAGCAGACTCCAAATCCAACTTCAGACCAGTGACAAGTGGAGTACCACAGGGTTCATTCCAGGGTCCTCTCCCGTTTGGTATCTACTTCTCTAAAGTACAGGCTAACACCGAAGGTCTTTGGCTAACGAAGTTCACAAATGACTGCAAACTAGGAGCCATAATTAAAACTCCTATTGATGTGGACATTATACGAAAGGCCCCACTGAGACAGATGCCTGGTGTCAAAGCCATGGCCTTAAGCTCAATGCCAAAAAGTGCATTGCCATCCCTTTTGGTAAAAACTCTGTACCCATGAACTACCATATAGGCGGTAGTCTACTTAACACTGAAAGTGTGATAAGAGACCTTGGGACACAGGTGGACAGTAGTCTCTCCTTTGATAATCACATCGCCACAGTAGTCATGAAATCCTTCCAAGTGGCACACCTCATCACAAAAGGTTTTTCATCCAGGAAAAAAGAGGTAATTGTTCCCCTCTACTCATCACTCATTAGACCCATTATAGAGTACAATGCCTTTTTTGGTATGTATCTCACAAGACATCCACAACAACTGGAAAGGCCGCAGAAATACCTCACAAAGAGGATTACCAGCCTCAAACAGATGCCCTACGCAGACCATCTCAAAAAACTCCAGCTTTACTCCGTCGCATATCACCTACTCACAGACGATCTCTGCCTAACATACAAAGCTATGTCAAACCCAGAGCTGTTGGACATGCTCCACTCAAAGAAATCCCAATCCCTCCAAGCTGCACAATCTAGGGACCTAAATCTTGTCACCACATTAAACAGAACATGCTGGAGGGATGGAATCCTGTCCCAGAGACTTCCCATACTCTGGAAAAAACTACCTATCTAAATCAAACAAAGCTCCTCATTAGCATTCTTCAAGAAAAATCTTGATGATTGGATAGGAGATAGGAAATTCACCCTGGGGATCACTTCTGTGGCTCTGCCCAACAGGGGAACAGGAAAATAATTTTCTTGGGTGGCGAAAGCCAGGGTACTGTTTAGCTAGGCTTATATAGGCCCTAGGACCAATAGCCTAGTACCTACCTATGAACCTATGAACCTAAGAGTGGAGCACCAGAAGGCCCCAAGAAAAGCATGGAAAAATTGACTGTGTAGAGAAAAAAGTCTAATAAATGGAAAGAACTGATTTGAAATGGATGTAAGGTGCAGGCAATCAAATACAAATCTTGATAAAATGAAGAAAATATAACTCCAATGAAAATTTCCTTGCACTGCTATGAGTTAATTGACTGGCAAAAGAAGCTTCCAGAGTTACTGATATATGTGTAGCATTATGGGTAAAGGGTAGGAGAAATTTTGAGATGCTGATCTGAGTCTTTAATCTCAGTCATAATAGTTTTGAAGAAGCTGGACCAGATTATGTTAAATATGGTGTTACATATACATTGTACATCACTGTTGCATGGTCTTCACACACACACACACACACACACACACACACACACACACACACACACACACACACACACACACACACACACACACAGACATACTCACACACACACACACACACACACACACACACACACACACACACACACACACACACTCTCTCTCTCTCTCTTCTTTATTTTATTAACTTGTTCATTTAATTTTACACTTCTTAAACAGCAAGTTTTTGTTTTTGAAATTGCTGTCTAAGCTTCACAGCAGCTTAATATGCTGCAGTGAAGTCTCTGCTGGAGAACAGTCATTCTCCGGTCAGGGTTTAATAAAGAGTTTGCCTTTTGTCTTCGTTGATATATTGTCTGGTTAGTAAGGAAAAGGTATGTACTTCTCTTACCAAGTAGTAATTTGTCAGTAATTTTCAGGGAAGATGAATAATTACAGCCATGTGATGATTTATTATTTACAGTTGTCATAAGCACATCCAGCACAGGTAGGGAAGAACAGCTCCTTTTTGATGACATATACTGTGACTGAATCCTCAGAGGACTGCAGAGATACAGGACTGTCATTAGACAGAGATTGTCATGCTGAAAGGATGTTAAAAAACTCATATGTTACAAATGATACTTCTCTTCAGACAGAGGTGATCATAACATGTCTGGGTACAAATCCCTTTCTAAAATTCAAAAGGCCGTTTCATCAAATTTCATTTTTGTTAGAAGAAAATCAAGAAAATGAAATACCCGAACAGCGAATTTTTCTCAGGTCAAGTAAACACTTGCCCAGCATGCCTTTTTCTACACTGTAGTGTGATCCCAGAGTTGCTATATATAGTTTGGGGAGGTGAAGCCCCCCACCTAGGTGGGTTTTATTTACTCCAGTGTGTGTTTCATTGGAGTTCAGGCAAGTGTTTACTTGCCCTGGGAAAAATTCGCCATTCAAGTATTTCATTTTCATGATTTTCCTCTTGCGAAAATGAAGTTCAATGATATGGCCTTTCGAATATAAGAAGTCGATTCCTGGGTAATTACGTGGACAGCTCTATAATTTGATCATCGTACTTACACTAGAGAAATCCTTCTATCTGGCCCAGTTAATTACTAAAGGAATAACTTCACAAGCCAAAGAAGTCATCTTACTTTAATGACTCATTTTTGAATGCAGTGCCCTCTCTGATATGTACAAGCATATCACTCAACTGGAAAGGCCCCAGAGCTTGCTAAACAAAAAAATAAAAAGGTCTTAAATCCTTCAGCTGTCCTAAAAGATTAACATGGCTCTCATTATATTCAGTATACAACCAGCCGCTCCAAGATGACCTGTGTCTAGCTTTATGAGGCATGAAAGACCCAGTCCTATTTGACCTATTTCTTCACAAAACCAATGCCTCTACAAACATCTTCACTAGGATCCAAATTCAAGAGCAAAACATAAACAGACTCACTTGAGGGTTAGGTGCCTAACACAATATATTCCCAGACTATGGAATAAGTTGCCACTGCAGGTCAAAGTACTTCCTTGGCTACCATTAAGGCTTGTCTTGATGACTGGATGGGTAGACACAAATTTACACCATGTTTAGCAAATAAAGCCCTGCTTAATTTGAGAAGTAAGCAATACTGAGTGCTTCAAAAGGCTGGCAAGAACTTAAGTTTTTCTGCTTAAAGGTGTATATGGCTAAGTATCTTATGGTTCCTGTGGTAGCTTGGCTAATATTATTCATATGTTCATATGTTCTTAAATGATGAACAAGCTTTACTACTACCTATTTATGTAATTTGATGTATTGTATCCATTGCCATTCAGTAGAAAATGTCCTTTAGTTTTTACTTGTGTAAGGAATTGAAATTTGAACAGACCAGCTTTAAGAGCTATTTAGTATCTAATCTTGCCTCTGGGAAAGAGGGCTTCTTTCGAAAAGATACGTCTGTTAGAGATGGTGGTAGAACACTCAGCTGCATCTGGATGTTGTGCAAATACTTTTGCCATCCTGCTGTAGTCAAATTGGGATTGGCTTAAAAATCTCATTATCAAGAAAAAAAATGTGTTAGCTTACTAGACAGGCAGGCACAGCATCCACAATGTGCTGTTTTCTCATTTAATAATGGAATTTCTCAGTTCAGTTGATGTCTGTAATAGTATGCTGCTAAATTAGTTTTCAAGAAACTGATTTTGTATGGTTGCCATGGCCTCAGTAAGACTGATCAGTGTGCAATATCATTATAATTTGTCTGTCTTTATTTTGGTAAACTAATATAATTAGAGTAAGACAGCCAGTACAGATAAATGTTATAAATAATTGTAGAAACATTCAGCCTTGTTCTTTTATCAAAATTGTAAATAAGAATTGCAAACATTTTTGCCCCTCAGATCTTTCAAATTCTTTGTATTAATCTACAACCAACTCCCAGAATATACATACAAACATATAAGATACTATCGCCACATCAAGATGGTTTCTCATCTGGCAAGATGAACACAACAGCCTTATACATCCGAATAGATGGCATATTACAAAACATGACTAAAGAACTCATAACAAGTTGCCTCTTGATGGACCTTACAGAGGCTAGGCTTTCAGTTTAGTCAACCACTCCTTACTACCAAACTACCAAAAAATGGCAGAAATCAGCTCAAAAACCATCCTACGAATAAGAACATTCCTTTTCAGCAGACACATATTACCATCCACTTCTTCCTCTGCTCCCTTGCTCAAAGGGTCTGTATTATCACCAGTATTCTTCTTCTTACTCATTAATAAACTGCCTGCTGATATCATCCATCTTCCATGTTCTGTATGTGGACAGCATGGTTATCTAAAGGTCAAGCCCCTTACAGCCAACATAAAATGCAACTAAAAAATATACCTTGAACAAGTGCTGCTTTGGCTACAACAACATAAATGTATATCAAACACCACAGTTTGGAACCACCCACAGACTAGCTAAAGCACCTTGCAACTGGTCATATTTCCAGAACAAAACAAATAGAAGCAGTTCAATAATTCCATTACTTTGAATCTCAATTTCCTTTATCATATCCAGACATCCAAAACCAAAACAAAATATGTTTCTGGGAAAAAAAACTTCAATTCTCCTTTCTCCTGCAGGTGAAAAACACTATTGAAAAAGGAGTCATAATACAACAGCTAGAAAATGGACTCACAATTATAGCAACAGCTTCAATAAATAAATACATACATACATACATACATACATACATACATACATAAATATATACATAGGTTCATAGGTTCATAGTGTGCACTAGGCTAATAACCCTGGAGCCTTTACAAGCCTAGCCCATAGGATTATCCTAGCATCGTGCCACCCAACATTAGTTCCCAGTGCCTCTGTTGAGTAGAGCCACTGGAGTGATCCCCGGGGTGAATTTTCTATTTCAAAAGTAAAAGATGTGCAAGATAGTTAAGTAAAGTGAAACAAAAGTAGAACAATGAAAGACAGCAAAGCACACTTCACAACGCAGAACCGTTTATTCGAAAACAATAAACAAAGCTTTCAGACATCAAGTCCTTCTTCAGTGTTTCAAACAATTAAACAATCATCCTTTTAAATACTAAAAATAGGGCATGTGACATAGCCAATCCTATCATATGAGTATTAATTAAAATAAAACATTCTCTGTAAGAAATAATTTTCAGTAAATGTATATAAAAATATGCATATACCTTTTTCATAATCAGCAACTATCAAAAACCAACAATAGCAATATAAAAATTGTTTAAAAAACAAAAACATTGTGTCTAAACAGATATATGGTATATATATATATATATATATATATATATATATATATATATATATATATATATATATGTTATATATATAAAATCGGTCTAGCTACAAAATATAGTAAGAGCCTTTTTAAAATATGTACCTTGTTATATCAAAGACACGGGTGATTTTCTAATGAAATGATATGAATGGTGGGATACGAATGTAGTGAGAAGGTTTTTGTTTCTAACACTGGATATTAAGTCACTCTTCACTGTTACTCCCAATACATATGGTATAGACCGTGTAAGTGAAATTCTGACTGAATATGAACAATACTCTGTGAGGCAGATTGAAACCTTTTGTGAACTCTTAGAATTAACATTAAAAATAACATATTTATTTTTAACAAGCAGATATATCATCAAATATCAGGGGTGGCAATGGGCACTGCAGTAGCAAATACATATGCTAACTTGACATTAAGCAAATGGGAGGAGTCTAGTGTACATGGTGAGAATAACATACATGCTTCAAAAATTTTATTTTACAAACGATTTGTTGACGCCATTTTTTTTAATTTGGGGAGATGACCAGGATGAATTGAAAGATTTCTTTGTATATTTAAATCAGACTACTGACTTTTTAAGGTTTGAAATGAAAGTCTCTGAAACTGAGATATATTTCTTAGATGTTTGAATTTTCTTAACTTTTAATGACTTAGATACTTGCATGTACATGAAGGACATGCATGCTAATAAATATCTCCATAAGAATAGCATGCATGCTAAGCACACTTTCAGAGGCATCACTAAGAGTCAGTATTTACGGCCCAGTAGCCTGAATACTAGAACAGACATCTGTATTAAACAAATTGATGAGATGACTAATGAATTCTTAGCGAGAGGCTATGATACTAGTGAATTAAATGTAATTAGAGATAATGTAATGAAATCAAGAGATGGGCAGGCTAAACAACAAAGTACTGATATACAACCTTTAAGCTATTTAATGACTTATAGTAGAGCAAGCCAATCAGTTGAGAGAATTATTAGAAATAATTGGGATATATTAAAAGCCATACCTGGCCATGAAAAATGGTTGCCTGAGAAACCACTATTTACATATAGAAACTGTGAAAATTTGAAGCAACAGTTATGTTATAAAGACTTATCCCTAAATAGAAAGAATCATATTAATTATAATATCAAAGGAACTGTACCATGTTATAACTGAACTTGTTGTTCAAGCATTTGTCATTCAAATGAATTTGTCCACCCTGTTAGTAGGAGAAGGTTTATGTTTAATTGTACTGCAACTTGTAATACGTCTTTTGTTGTATATCTGGCTACCTGCACGTTATATTCAGGATTTTATGTGGGAAAATCAGCTAGAAGATTACGTGACAGGATAGTAGAACATAGATCAGACATATGTAGGGGTAAAGAAACAAATTCTCTGGCAAAACACATACAGGAACATGATGCCTCTCATCAGTTTGTATTTAGAGTTATAGAATCTTTACACTCTAGTATTAGGTGTGGTGGTATTATTAATAAACTGGATGCTAAAGAGTATGAATGGATTGTTCATATGCAAGCATATGCATACCCTGGTTTAAATAAACAAGTGACATTAGAAGCAATTTTAAAGTCTAAGCAACAAATAATTAAATAATATATCTGTTTAGACACAATGTTTTTGTTTTTTTAAACAATTTTTATATTGTTACTGTTGCTTTTTGTTAGTTGCTGATTATGAAAAAGGTATATGTATATTTTTATATATATTTAGTGAAAATTATTTCTTACAGAGAATGTTTTATTTTAATTAATACTCACGTGATAGGATAGGCTGTGTCACATGTTTTAGTTTTGTATTTAAAAGGATGATTGTTTTTTTAATTGACTGTGGTGGTGGTGCTGCAGTAGCGTTGTCACCTCACAGTAAGACTTTGTCCTGTTCGATTCTCAGCTAAAGCGTATTCTGTGTGGAGACATGCGTGAATGGGCGTACCTTCGTTGAAGGTTGTGCGTCAGGGCTGGCAACTCGGTACGTAAAAATCTACTGCCAATCATTAGCAGACGGGGAGTTCCGCTGTGGCGACCCCTAACCGGGAAAAGCCAAAAGATACAACAACATTGTTTTTTTTAATTGTTTGAAACACTGAAGAAGGACTTGATGTCTGAAAGCTTTGTTTATTGTTTTCGAATAAACGGTTCTGCGTTGTGAAGTGTGCTTTGCTGCCTTTCATTGAATTTTCTATTTCCCATCCACTCATCAAGATTTCTCTTGAAGAGGGCCAGTGAGGTGCTCTGTTTGACATGTATGGGATGTCTATTCCACAGCATGGGCAGTCTCTGAGTTATGAACCTGTCCCTCCAGCATGTTCTGTTCATTGTGATAATGAGGGTGAGGTCTCTGGAGCGTATGGTGTGGAAAGATTGGGATTTCTTTAGATGTAGCATTTCTAACAGAGCTGGGTCAGACATGGCTTTGTAAGTCAAGCAAAGATCGCCTCTAAGTAGGTGATATGAGACAGAGGATAGTTGGAGTTTTTTAAATCTGTCCATATAGGAAGAGTTGCTATATATAGTTTGGGGAGGTGAAGCCCCCCACCTAGGTGGGTTTTATTTACTCCAGTGTGTGTTTCATTGGAGTTCAGGCAAGTGTTTACTTGCCCTGGGAAAAATTCGCCATTCAAGTATTTCATTTTCATGATTTTCCTCTTGCGAAAACGAAGTTCAATGATATGGCCTTTCGAATATAAGAAGTCGATGCCTGGGTAATTACGTGGACAGCTCTATAATTTGATCATCGTACTTACACTAGAGAAATCCTTCTATATGGCCCAGTTAATTACTAAAGGAATAACTTCACAAGCCAAAAAAGTCATCTTACTTTAATGACTCATTTTTGAATACAGTGCCCTCTCTGATATGTACAAGCATATCACTCAACTGGAAAGGCCCCAGAGCTTGCTAAACAAAAAAATAAAAAGGTCTTAAATCCTTCAGCTGTCCTAAAAGATTAACATGGCTCTCATTATATTCAGTATACTACCAGTGGCTCCAAGATGACCTATGTCTAGCTTTATGAGGCATGAAAGACCCAGTCCTATTTGACCTATTTCTTCACAAAACCAATGCCTCTACAAACATCTTCACTAGGATCCAAATTCAAGAGCAAAACATAAACAGACTCACTTGAGGGTTAGGTGCCTAACACAATATATTCCCAGACTATGGAATAAGTTGCCACTGCAGGTCAAAGTACTTCCTTGGCTACCATTAAGGCTTGTCTTGATGACTGGATGGGTAGACACAAATTTACACCATGTTTAGCAAATAAAGCCCTGCTTAATTTGAGAAGTAAGCAATACTGAGTGCTTCAAAAGGCTGGCAAGAACTTAAGTTTGTCTGCTTAAAGGTGTATATGGCTAAGTATCTTATGGTTCCTGTGGTAGCTTGGCTAATATTATTCATATGTTCCTATGTTCTTAAATGATGAACAAGCTTTACTACTACCTATTTATGTAATTTGATGTATTGTATCCATTGCCATTCAGTAGAAAATGTCCTTTAGTTTGTACTTGTGTAAGGAATTGAAATTTGAACAGACCAGCTTTAAGAGATATTTAGTATCTAATCTTGCCTCTGGGAAAGATACATCTGTTAGAGATGGTGGTAGAACACTCAGCTGCAACTGGATGCTGTGCAAATACTTTTGCCATCCTGCTGTAGTCAAATTGGGATTGGCTTAAAAATCTCATCATCAAGAAAAAAAATGTGTTAGCTTACTAGACAGGCAGGCACAGCATCCACAATGTGCTGTTTTCTCATTTAATAATGGAATTTCTCAGTTCAGTTGATGTCTGTAATAGTATGCTGCTAAATTCATTTTCAAGAAACTGATTTTGTATGATTGCCATGGCCTCAGTAAGACTGATCAGTGTGCAATATCATTATAATTTGTCTGTCTTTATTTTGGTAAACTAATATAATTAGATTAAGACAGCCAGTACAGATAAATGTTATAAATAATTTTAGAAACATTCACCTTGTTCTTTTATCAAAATTGTAAATAAGAATTGCAAATATTTTTGCCCTTCAGATCTTTTAAATTCTTTGTATTAATCTACAACCAACTCCCAGAATATACATACAAACATATAAGATACTATCGCCACATCAAGATGGTTTCTCATCTGGCAAGATGAACACAACAGCCTTATACATCCGAATAGATGGCATATTACAAAACATGACTAAAGAACTCATAAGAAGTTGCCTCTTGATGGACCTTACAGAGGCTAGGCTTTCAGTTTAGTCAACCACTCCTTACTACCAAACCTACCAAAAAATGGCAGAAATCAGCTCAAAAACCATCCTACGAATAAGAACATTCCTTTTCAGCAGACACATATTACCATCCACTTCTTCCTCTGCTCCCTTGCTCAAAGGGTCTGTATTATCACCAGTATTCTTCTTCTTACTCATTAATAAACTGCCTGCTGATATCATCCATCTTCCATGTTCTGTATGTGGACAGCATGGTTATCTAAAGGTCAAGCCCCTTACAGCCAACATAAAATGCAACTAACAAATATACCTTGAACAAGTGCTGCTTTGGCTACAACAACATAAATGTATATCAAACACCAAAGTTTGGAACCACCCACAGACTAGCTAAAGCACCTTGCAACTGGTCATATTTCCACAACAAAACAAATAGAAGCAGTTCAATAATTCCATTACTTTGAATCTCAATTTCCTTTATCATATCCAGACATCCAAAACCAAAACAAAGTATGTTTCTGGGCAAAAAAACTTCAATTCTCCTTTCTCCTGCAGGTGAAAAACACTATTGAAAAAGGAGTCATAATACAACAGCTAGAAAATGGACTCACAATTATAGCAACAGCTTCAATAAATAAATAAATACATACATACATACATAAATATATACATAGGTTTATAGGTTCATAGTGTGCACTAGGCTAATAACCCTGGAGCCTTTACAAGCCTAGCCCATAGGATTACCCTAGCATCGTGCCACCCAACATTAGTTCCCAGTGCCTCTGTTGAGTAGAGCCACTGGAGTGATCCCCGGGGTGAATTTTCTATTTCAAAAGTAAAAGATGTGCAAGATGGTTAAGTAAAGTGAAACAAAAGTAGAACAATGAAAGACAGCAAAGCACACTTCACAACGCAGAACCGTTTATTCGAAAACAATAAACAAAGCTTTCAGACATCAAGTCCTTCTTCAGTGTTTCAAACAATTAAGCAATCATCCTTTTAAATACTAAAAATAGGGCATGTGACACAGCCAATCCTATCATATGAGTATTAATTAAAATAAAACATTCTCTGTAAGAAATAATTTTCAGTAAATGTATATAAAAATATGCATATACCTTTTTCATAATCAGCAACTATCAAAAACCAACAATAGCAATATAAAAATTGTTTAAAAAACAAAAACATTGTGTCTAAACAGATATATGGTCTATATATATATATATATATATATATATATATGTTATATATATAAAATCGGTCTCGCTACAAAATATAGTAAGAGCCTTTTTAAAATATGTACCTTGTTATATCAAAAACACGGGTGATTTTCTAATGAAATGATATGAATGGTGGGATACGAATGCAGTGAGAAGGTTTTTGTTTGTAACACTGGATATTAAGTCACTCTTCACTGTTACTCCCAATACATATGGTATAGACCGTGTAAGTGAAATTCTGACTGAATATGGGCAATACTCTGTGACGCAGATTGAAACCTTTTGTGAACTCTTAGAATTAACATTGGAAAATAACATATTTTTAACAAGCAGATATATCATCAAATATCAGGGGTGGCAATGGGCACTGCAGTAGCAAATACATATGCTAACTTGACATTAAGCAAATGGGAGGAGTCTAGTGTACATGGTGAGAATAACATACATGCTTCAAAAATTTTATTTAACAAACGATTTGTTGACGCCATTTTTTTAATTTGGGGAGATGACCAGGATGAATTGAAAGATTTCTTTGTATATTTAAATCAGACTACTAACTTTTTAAGGTTTGAAATGAAAGTCTCTGAAACTGAGATATATTTCTTAGATGTTTGAATTTTCTTAACTGTTAATGACTTAGATACTTGCATGTACATGAAGGACATGCATGCTAATAAATATCTCCATAAGAATAGTATGCATGCTAAGCACACTTTCAGAGGCATCACTAAGAGTCAATATTTACGGCCCAGTAGGCTGAATACTAGAACAGACATCTGTATTAAACAAATGGATGAGATGACTAATGAATTCTTAGCGAGAGGCTATGATACTAGTGAATTAAATGTAATTAGAGATAATGTAATGAAATCAAGAGATGGGCAGGCTAAACAACAAAGTACTGATATACAACCTTTGAGCTATTTAATGACTTATAGTAGAGCAAGCCAATCAGTTGAGAGAATTATTAGAAATAATTGGGATATATTAAAAGCCATACCTGGCCATGAAAAATGGTTGCCTGAGAAACCACTATTTACATATAGAAACTGTGAAAATTTGAAGCAACAGTTATGTTATAAAGACTTCTCCCTAAATAGAAAGAATCATATTAATTATAATATCAAAGGAACTGTACCATGTTATAACTGAACTTGTTGTTCAAGCATTTGTCATTCAAATGAATTTGTCCACCCTGTTAGTAGGAGAAGGTTTATGTTTAATTGTACTGCAACTTGTAATCGTCTTTTGTTGTATACCTGGCTACCTGCACGTTATATTCAGGATTTTATGTGGGAAAATCAGCTAGAAGATTACGTGACAGGATAGTAGAACATAGATCAGACATATGTAGGGGTAAAGAAACAAATTCTCTGGCAAAACACATACAGGAACATGATGCCTCTCATCAGTTTGTATTTAGAGTTATAGAATCTTTACACTCTAGTATTAGGTGTGGTGGTATTATTAATAAACTGGATGCTAAAGAGTATGAATGGATTGTTCATATGCAAGCAGATGCATACCCAGGTTTAAATAAACAAGTGACATTAGAAGCAATTTTAAAGTCTAAGCAACAAATAATTAAATAATATATCTGTTTAGACACAATGTTTTTGTTTTTTTAAACAATTTTTATATTGTTGCTGTTGCTTTTTGTTAGTTGCTGATTATGAAAAAGGTATATGTATATTTTTATATATATTTAGTGAAAATTATTTCTTACAGAGAATGTTTTATTTTAATTAATACTCATGTGATAGGATAGGCTGTGTCACATGTTTTAGTTTTGTATTTAAAAGGATGATTGTTTTTATAACTGACTGCGGTGGTGGTGCTGCAGTAGCGTTGTCACCTCACAGTAAGACTTTGTCCTGTTCGATTCTCAGCTAAAGTGTCTTCTGTGTGGAGACATGCGTGAATGGGCGTACCTTCGTTGAAGGTTGTGCATCAGGGCTGGCAACTCGGTACGTAAAAATCTACTGCCAATCATTAGCGGACGGGGAGTTCCGCTGTGGCGACCCCTAACCGGGAAAAGCCAAAAGATACAACAACATTGTTTTTTTAATTGTTTGAAACACTGAAGAAGGACTTGATGTCTGAAAGCTTTGTTTATCGTTTTTGAATAAACGGTTCTGCATTGTGAAGTGTGCTTTGCTGTCTTTCATTGAATTTTCTATTTCCCATCCACTCATCAAGATTTCTCTTGAAGAGGGCCAGTGAGGTGCTCTGTTTGACATGTATGGGATGTCTATTCCATAGCATGGGCAGTCTCTGAGTTATGAACCTGTCCCTCCAGCATGTTCTGTTCATTGTGATAATGAGGTTGAGGTCTCTGGAGCATATGGTGCGGAAGGATTGGGATTTCTTTAGATGTAGCATTTCTAACAGAGCTGGGTCAGACATGGCTTTGTAAGTCAAGCAAAGATCGCCTCTAAGTAGGTGATATGAGACAGAGGATAGTTGGAGTTTTTTAAATCTGTCCATATAGGACAACTGTTTAAGGCCTAGGATCATCTTTGTGAGGGACTTTTGCGGCCTCTCCAGTTGTTGCAGGTGTCTAGTGAGGTACATGCTAAATGGGGCATTGTACTCAAGGACTGGCCTAATGAGGGAATTGGTGAGGGAGACAATGACCTCTTTCTTCCTGGATGCAAACCCTTAGTAATGAGATGTGCCATATAGAAGGATTTTCTGACCACAGTGGCAATGTGGTAACCAAAAGAGAGGTTGCTGTCAACCTGTGTTCCCAAATCTCTTATAATGCCTTCTGTGTTCAGTGGACTACAATCAATGTGGTAATTCATAGGAACCAAGTTTTTCCCAAAGGAGATGATGCCTTTTTTTGGCATTGAGCTTAAGGCCATGGTTCCGACACCCATCGTTGGTCTCAGTACATGCATACATACATACATACATACATACATACATACATGCACTACAAACAACCTCAAGTAATATGTAGGTTTACTACCACTCACCTCAAAGACAGCATTACAGCTACACACTCTGTAATGCAAGGTGGTTCCCTGTTAAACATAGAAACACACTCTTAATTACAACTCTTGCATATAAACTTAATCTATTTGTCCTTCTTTGCAGGAAGGCTGTCAAAGAGATCCACAAACCTCTATTCACACCTAAGCTATACACTCCACAAAGTAAAATTAATTCCAGTAATCACTCATTCTCCATACTTGCTGTTTGTCTTTTTGGCTGTTCCTGGTTAGGGGTCGCCACAGAGGAACTCCGGTCTGCTAATGATTGGCAGTAGATTTTTATGGTGCCGAGTTGCCAGCCCAAACAGACTCCACACAGAAGGCACTCCAGCTGTGAATCGAACAGGAGAACTTCTTGCTGTGAGGCAACAATGCTACCTCTGTACCACCGCGGCTTCCAGAGAATGAGAATCAGTCATTCTCCATACTAATATCCAAAATAAGGCAGTCCATTCCAACAAACATTAAAACAACAACATGCCCTAAATTTTGATTAGAACTCAAGAAACACCAATTTTAAGTACCACAATCCAAATGCTACCTGAATGATGCTATTGCATAAAACTAATTTACCATACAAAAGGTTGAGTTGCTTTCTCACAGATTATCTACATTAGAAACTTATAAAGCTCTATCCATTTAATCCTTAGCTGCTAACACCCTCAACCTCTCCTTCAGTCTATTCCTCTTTAAATCCCATTCGTCAACCCGTGTCTACTACCAGTTATATAGTGTATGTATGGCATCAATGATGGTTTAGCCAGTGGTGAAAATAAAAGTCTATTACATTTTACTACTTATATGGGGTTTTTTGTAAAATTCTTAATTGCATGATATACATTTCTAGCAATGTTGTAATCCCAAGCTGAACCTGAATATAGCCCGATTAGATCAGTGTTCTACCCCAGTTAGCAAATAAAATAAATAAAGAAAGAAACGTCATTCTAAATCAAATATTCTTTTTATTCATTTATTAGTTTGTTAACTACAATGTTGAAGTGAATTAATGCATTTCAGTGGAGGCCCACAAAGAAAGGTCTGGAATATAACAGACAAAAACATTTTTTTTTCTCGTTTGACAAATAGTTTGATAAAGGGCTAGAAGCATCAGCTTTGTATGTAACTACCTCTAATTTTACAATACCATTGTGACTTTAATTCACCTTTTTTCTGAGTACCTTGGCAAACTGGAGTAGTAACAGAGGAGATATCATGGATTTATGCGCTAGCATTTGTGTATCAGGCAAAAAGTGGCACACTCTGTCTGAAGCAGATAAACATGTGAAAAGAAAACGTCTCTCAAAATCTGATATATGCTGCTGGGGACGTAATTCAGTATCTAAAATGCTGTATAGGTTTTGCTGAGAGATGCTTTTAAAAATGTAGACTAGACAGATAATAGCTGGCATAACAAAGCAGCTAAAAGTCTGAATGTAATCACTGCCACCCAACTGCAATCATGTCATTAGTGTGCTGTCTCTTTGTGGTCTCAGGTATTGTCCTTTACGTATTGTTCTTTTTCATATATATTCTTCATCTTATCTTCTAACATTTTTATTCAGATTTGCTTCCCATTTCAGATGACCTAGACTGAGATAACTTCCATCACAATAAACCAAATTTAGTAATCCTTAAATTATGTGTGCACACTAGAAATAGTTCTTTTAGTGCCATTGTCATCATTTTGTCACTGCTTTCAAATACTTCTAAATCCTCAGTGTGGCATGTTTTATAGTCTGTCACCTGTACAATAACAGAAAACAAGAGGTCTGCTTGTATTATCATAAGTAATGTTTGTTATAAAATTAAAAGTACAATGTATACTGTTGCAGAAGGCTTCAGACCTAGATACAAATTTCTGCATATCAGTTCAAGAGATTTTATAAATGGATTCATCTGTGGACATTTGCTGTAGCTCATTCATAGCTTTTTAATGTAATGTTCATGTTATTTTACCTGCCTGCCATGTTGGCGGTATTGCTACATTTTCATGGAACTTACATTCATAGCAAAGTACGAATAAATTCAGAGACTGCTATTAAACATATTTTTAGTAATGTCTGCTGTTTGATAACACGTAGGAAATATAGCGATGCATGCTTGTTCATTTTGTGTCCACTTAAATTAAGGCACACAACAATTCAGGATGGTTCATTTTGTGTCCACTTAAATTAAGGCACACAACAATTCAGGATGATGAGGAAATGAAATCAAATGAAATAGATGCTTATAAGGGAGATCCAGGCAGAAACACATATTGATGGATGACCCGCCATATACCAAATGAATCTGAATAATAATAGCTGTTACTAACAGAGGTGCCAGTTCAGAGTAAACATATAAAGTCTGTAACGCATGCAATACACCATCACCTAGAAATGCGTAGTTATTAAGAGTGGCTTGTGCAAACAAACTGTGAATGAAACAGAGTTGTGTAGACTGACATTCTGAATGAATTGCCACCAATCTGAGACCAGGACAAAACTGCAGACTCCCCTACCCCCATGATGGCCCTGTTACTGCTGCCCACAAGCTTATGCATTTTAAAATCATACTCATGTTCAGTGATTTTATTGTTCAGGGTTTCCTGCCACATCCAGAAGAGTATTCATGCATTGTCTGTTTACCAGTTTTGAAATAATTACTGTTTCTGCTCCAATAAACACGCACTTTATAATGTTTGTTGATAAGCTGAAACATATATTGCCTACTTTTATTTCTTTAAGCTTTCACACACAAGTTTGCATTCACTTAATGCCTGATTAGTTTTCCATTTTGCTGAAAAACAACTAGTTTCTATTTTACTTTGAAGTTCTAGTTGTACTTTTTAAGCAGTTACAGTGCTATTACAAAGCTTCCGTCTAAATTCATATTCAGGAATATGGGAAAAATTATTTGTTTTGCTTTTCCATTATTTTTGTTCCAAAATTAATTTTGCTCACTAAATTTATAATTTGTTTATTAATTCCCTGCTTTTTTAAAGCAACAGTTATTGTATATTACCAGACATTTGCTTACTTGTACTGTTGGAAAGATTACTTTATGCTGTTCCTTTCCCTTAACATTTATTATATAAATGTATTGTGCTTAATAAGTCTATTGGTAGGTAAACACTATTTTCTGATATAAACTTAAATTCACTGTACATTGTACCAATATCTGATTATTAATATGTTTTAATTGCAGATGTGTAATTACTGCCTTGTAAAAATTTGTGCATACTGATATTAGAAATGCTACTATTCACTCATTACAGTCCCATCTTCTGTTGCCAAAATCACTCCACAAGTCATTTCTTAATATAAATGCTACTGAAATTCGTCCTTGTGTGTACAGTGAGTTGTACCCCTTTTAGCAACATTTTACTCATGCAACCACCTATTCTGCCATTCTGATCAACATGGGGTATGCTTCATGCATCCTGCTCTGCACTGTTCCACCACTGGTACCAAAGAAGAGAGGTGCCTCCTTAAATACTCTCACATGGTTGCTGTATCTTCTGTATTTAAACAGAACATAAATTAACAGTAAAACAAGAAATGCAAAGAGACTAGAAATGGCATTTGATTCATTTTATTTCTTGTAGTGTCTGTTGCTGACATGACATGCCCAACTGAAGCATGCTTACAATATACATTTAGTGCATGTATGAATTCTGTGTATGCAACCTCTACTCTGGTATGAAGCAGTGGGTGGCAAATTTAAGAGAACAGCTTAGACTACCAGATACTGAAATAAGAAAAAAATAATAACAGTATGACAAATTTGGTCATGAGATTATTAAACTGTTAGAAAATAGCTAACATGATGTGCATTTCAGTTTGGTCTTCTAAAAGCCTGGGTGAATTGTTAACATGGTTTATACAAGTAAATCCCTGAAAGATGTATTAATTGTCAGTCAGTGTCAGTGTTTTAATGTTTTGCAAAACCTTATTCTTTCTTACTTTATTCCCTACTATGATCAGATACTCTCTTGAATAAGGGCTGCTTTTTTGTCTGATATTGAATAAGAGAGAACAGGCCTCCAGTCTTCCTCAAAGGAAAGGTGTCCTAGTAGGCAGAAAACTAAGTCTTCATAGAAGTGAGGGGGTGTGGTGGATGGACCCCATCAAAACCTTAAGAAATTATGAGAAAACTGGGTATTGCAGGTGAATAATGAGGCAAAGAGAAATCCAGTTTTGACTGGAATGGAAAATTGGTTACTGCAGATGAGTGGAAGGGGAGCTGCAGGAAACAACTGAATGGATGGGCTAACTGGAAAGGGATGTGGCTGTATTATGGCAAGTGAATGACTGTTTACCTATTGTCAGAAAACAGCTGGGGCCAATCACTTCCTCCCACAGACTTCCTCAGTATCCACTCCTTCTAGCCTTTGTATTGACTATCTACACCTCAGATGTCTGACTAAAATCAACAGGAACAGCCTTGGGTGAAATGGAGACCTAGACGAAAGATATCCACGTGCCCCCTAACTGTACACTAGCCAACACATACAGTGCACCCCTGTTTTCCTCCCATCCTGGCTTCCCCACACCATACAGAGACACATTTTTTTCACACTTGTCTTTCTTTTTGGTGCCTTCCTCCATTTCAATACAGTCTCACTGCCCAAGTCTACAATGCAATAACTGTAGAAGACATAACTGAGTTAACCAGTGCCTTAGAGCTGTAATGTCTTCAGAAGCATTTTGATTCTTGATGATCAGAAGTACAGCTTAGAACTGTCTTATGACCATTTGATCCCAATGATGGTCTGGAAAAAATCTTGAATAAGGAAAGAAGTTCAATCTATTTTTTTCTCTTTCAAGGAAGAACAAAGTTGTGCCCAAAACCTAATGGTCAAAGCTGACTAAATAGTAGTTTTGAATAAACTGAGAAGACAAATGTTTGCAAATTTACATAAATAATATATGGGAATGCTAACTGCCTCCCTACCCCCAAAAAATAATAATTCATCTGCTGTGTACCCCTTTGGTGTTAGACTGGGTTGAAACTGAAAGAATATATAGCCATGGCATATATTTCATGTTGTTGCTGTCATAAATATACAAAACATGTCTCCTCACCCTACTCCTAAAAGACTGCCTTTTGTGTTTTATCTAATATTACACTGTGATGAAAGAGAAAGGGCAAAAAGGTCGACACATTATCAGCACTCAAATCACAATTTTCAAATGGAAAATTGTAAAGTAAGACAAAAACAGTTAAACTTTTTTCTATCTCTGCTGCAATTACTTCTCATAATACCATGGCCGAGTCATTTTTTAATAGTATTTTTAATAGCATCATATTTAAGGTGATTTCAGTCAGTTGTTATATGGCAAGTGCCCCAACATCTGCTCTCTTTCTTTTGCAAAGCAGCAATGCCATATTAATCTTAAATTTAAAAACATAATTCAGTATAAGGTAACCTTACAAAAAGAATATACCATAAGAATATTTTGTTCATTATCTCCTCCAAAGAAAAACTGATTACTACAAAATAGGTTTTACATAACATCCCCAGGAAATCCCTAAGGCATTATATATCTCTGAACAGAAGTTGTGTTGTGAACATCATCTTACATATATACCTAAAATCACTGAAAATGTATACAGATAGTATTGTGATGAGAAATGTACTATAGATTTAGTAACCGTAGAAACTTAACTAAGTATTACTATCATTTTTATCTTTCTTCCTTCACATTTACAGTATACTGGCACATCATCTTTATTTGTTTGGGGAGTTAGTGTTCCGTTACAGACAATGGCAATATGAGAATATGCTGTTTGTCAGTACTGTGCACTCTTGATGATCTCACTGTCATTGTGCAACTATAAAATATAATGTGCCACCAGAATCATAACTGGGTTATCTGATACCCTGTGCAGTTCCCTGATCTGGTGTCATTCAACTCTTAAGTTGAGGAGTTAAAAAAATGTCCTTTCAAAGTTGAGGTGCAGTGACCACAAAACAAATACAGTACTGGGATTCATTTATGAATGCCAGTACTGTTCTACCACACCTTTTGTGTCTACAGATTGTGCTCTATAGCTCCTTGCCCCCAGTGCAGCTGCCCCTTCACCCCTCTATAGCTACATTTCTGTGCACCAATAGAAAACCACCACAAAGCAAGACAAGCACCAAAACATTTAATCAGTGAAGTTCAGATTAGTGCTGTTATACCATACAAATCAACCCACTACAACTGTACAGTGCACTTAAGTCTAAACACACATACACATTCATACACACAGACACATATAGTCACACACACACACTAAAAAAGTACTTACAGTACTACAGACCGTCCAAACTCAGTTACAGTGGCAGGCAGAGTACTATTAAAAAAGTGCCTATTATGCTCAATATTCCATTTGTTGTTCTTTTAGTTTTGGCGTAGACTGCCTTAGGTAGAATTCACCTGATGCAGACTGAACCAATCATAAAAGCTGCTCACTGCTTAATTTAGGAGCTCAAGCAGCCACCATAAAAGGCCATTTCTGCACCTTTAAAATGGTAGGAAAGATGTGGTAAGACATAATCACATTATGCACTGTGGAGGCATACACATAAAGGCTGGGCTGTTTTCAGATTAACCCAGTCAACTCCACTCATCTTTTTCCCCTTTAAAGGAAAAGTCCACCTTTTCATATAGTTTAACTCAATTCTGAGCTAGGTTTCTCTCCCTATAATATGGTTCTTTCATTGTTTAGGTGTCAGAAACCTACATGTACTTAATAACATTTTCATTTCCTTGCCTTAGAATCAAAGAAAGGGAAAGGTCACCCACTATTTTTTTCAAGCTTAACTTCTCACATACTTTGACAATGGAATTTAGCTCTGCTTGTATGACATACCACCGACAGAGGAGAAAGTTGTAGTTTTTCCTGTAAGGTACTATCCACAGTCTTACATAGTAAATTTGTCCTGCTGATGTCAGCAGGTCATCAGCTGCTGCAAACAAATACATAAAGTGTTGTGGAACTGTTTTCTACAGCCTTTATTAAACAAAGGAAAAGAAACAGTATCAATGCACCTAGTTGATACAGTTACCTCCTGTCTCTCTTTCTGCAGAGCAGTCCTGATTTGAGCAGTTCTGTCTGGGGGGAGGGGGACACAAATGAGAAATGTCTTATATTTTAATATATCTTTATCTTGCACTGTGACAGAAATCTGTGATGCTACATTTAAGTCAATTTAAAATCATGTAAAGTAGTATAAACAGCAAACATTGTGCATCACAGAGTCTTTGTTTTGGTAATAAGATGAAGACAATTACTTTTCATTTGATGGCGGCATGGTTTGTTTCTGCACACTCTCACATTTCAGTAAGAATACCACACTTTGGAATGGCAAGCCTAAAAGTTGATTGCATTTTTGTATGTTAATCTAATTTCAAATGGTGTTTTCTGTAACTGCAGCAGTTTTATAAAACATAGGGCCAGATTCACAAAGGCTTGCACGGAGTCTAAGAGTAGAGTAAGACTCCATGCAGCCACATGTCCGCCGAGCGATCCAGGAACAGCCGGCAGGGGCGTGCAACAGAGCTCCTAAAATGACTCTTACACGGACAGGGCTAGGTTATGCAAATTACGTCATTTGCTGGCGAAAGCCATGCAAATGAGGTAAATTTGCGATCCAGGAAACCCTAACCTGTCCGAGTAAGAGTAGTGTTATTTGCAGAAATGTACTTCGTTGACAACTGAGTACCGTTCTGCAAATAGCAAAATGGAGCCGTGAAAGCTCCAAATAAAGGCTGCACCCAGTTGAGGAAGCATGCCAATGGCCAAATATACGGCCATTGGCAATGTTCCCTGATGCAAAATTTAAAAAAAATTTTTTTTTTACCTCGATCTCCGAAGTTTAAGCATAGCGCAGCCCCGCGCAAATGTGCTGTGCTCTAAAAACCAGAAAAACAGAAATTAAAAGCCACAAATAGGGATTTTATAGCAAATCATAAGTTTCAATGCAAGTGAATGGCAGGCTGAAGACAAAATGGCAACTGAGTAGAGGTTGCTAAGGGGGGAAGCTCAGTCTAAGAGATGTAACCAAGCATTACTAGGCAATCCCATGCAAATGAGGGTAAGGATAGTGAATCCCAAGTTTACATAGCAAATGAGCACAGTCAGTGGAGTGTATGAGTAGGATAAGGGGAGTAACAGAGTAGAAGATAGATGACATCACGGGGGGGTATGTATGAAAGAATGTAAGCTCATTGGAGCAGAGTGGCATGTGTTTGCTGTCAGTTACTCATCACTGGAAGAGGTGTGTCAACAGGTATCCTAGCTAAAGGCAAGAAATAGAAGGTGTATGCCGTGGATAACACTAAAGTTTCTTGTTGAAGTGCCTGCAACGTGTTTGCTTGCAGGTGCGCGCCTGTATATCAGAGTAAGACTGTGTGCGCGCATGTTCACCCATGTGCACGCGTTTAAGCTGGAGTAAGTATGTGTAAGGTTGTTTAAAGTTGTGTAAGTGCATTTGCACCTGTGTTTAAGCAGGAATTAGCAAGTGTTAGGCCGTGTAAGCATGTGTGCATGTGTGTGAGCTGGTGTGCGTGTGTTTGCGCTTGTGTGCGCGGCGCTGCCCCCCTGTGGAAACAGAAAGGAAAAAGGAAGCACAACAAACAGTAGGAAGTTAACCAGGGAGAACTACCAGTGCTAGCAGGTGAAAACAATCAGAATCAGGCAATTACACAGGCAGTACACTAGCCCAGCCCAGCCCAGCACTTAAAACTCTGCAAACAACTTTCCACCATGTTTTCCTCAGAGACACTGCAACACTGCAGTAAACTAAGAGAAGTGAAAACTTAAAAAGCTATACCGAGACAAAGAAATGTTAGGGGCTGCCATTGCTGTTATAAGGCGACATATGCAACATGCAGAGGGTGGTGACAATGCGAATGCTGCTGAGCAACCCCCAGTGAGGAGATGGAGAAGAGTGTACAGGCCCAGGGTTACATGAGCTGGAGATAGTGGAGCACTATAGAGTGGACAGAGACCTCATGCAGCAAATTGTTGAGCTGTGCAGGCCACACCTCACACACAGAACCAACAGAGGGGAACCCTTCCCACTGGAAACCAAGGTATGTGTTGGCCTAAGAATACTAGCAACAGGTACCTTCCAGAGACCAACTGGTGATATGATGAGGATATCACAGGCATCAGCATCCAGGGTACTGCACCAGTTCCTCAATGCCATGTCAACGCATGTCGGTGATCATGTATATTTCCCGAATTCCCCGTGAGTTATTGGCCAGCAATATGCATCTTTTCCAGCAAATAGCGAATACCCTGAGGTAGTGGGTGCAATAGACTGCACGCACATATGCATCAAAGCACCAGCCGGTGAGTGGGGTAGGGCCTACATTAACTGCAAGGCTTCCCCTCCATCAACTGCCAGGTCATGTGTGATGCCCAGGGCATAATACTGAATGTGTGTGCTGGCTGCCCTGGAAGCTACCATGATTCCCATATCTGGCATCTGACACAGCTGTACCAGACATTTGCCAGTGGGGACATCCCTCATGGTCACCTAGTGGGGGATGCTGGATATGCACTGGAGCCGTGGCTGATGACACCCATCAGAAATGCACACACACCTAAACAGGAACGCCATAATGAGGCACACACACAAACACGAAATGTAATCGAGCATGTGTTTGGGCTGCTCAAGTCACGGTTCCGGTGCCTGGACACATCTAGTGGAGCCTTGCAGTACTCACCAACTACATGTACCCAAATTGTCATGGTATGTGCTATGCTACATAATATGATCCTGCGAAAACAGCTGCAGCAGAAGCAGCATAGGCCTAGGCCAAACAGCCCCCCACCATTGCCAAGGCCATCACAGGCAGAGCATGACTCGGAGGAGGAACAACCTGAGCCTGCCCCAGTAGGCAGAAGGAGGCATGCCCAGTATGCTTTGGCCTTGGCAAAGAGGCAACACATAGCACATACACTGGCTCAGTAGGAACCCTGGAAATTATACCTCTCTCTGACTCGCACATATAGTAAAAGGGATGCCTAACTTGACACTACCTGTTTTCAAACATGTATAGGGAGTGTACTATGTGCATCTGACATAGGCAGCCCTGCAGCACCACCTGAGGCATGATTGCCATGTTTTAAGCAATATAAAGCAGTGCTAAACAGCTTTTACCACTATTTAATATATGTAAACAAAATTGCACACACTAACTAGCACAACTTTGGGCAATGTTGAGCAATATTGGGCAACGTTCAGCAATGTTGGTTAATGTTGAGCAATGTTGGGCAAGTTTGGTCAAAGTTGGGCATAGTTGAGCAAAAGCAGGTAAACATGCTCATATCTGCTTTACTGGTCCTTAAGCAGTCTGGTCTGCCCAGTATGAAAATATAAAGCAGTGACAGGCCTCGAACCCAGGATACTGGGCACTATAGTCACAGTACTGAACCACCAAACCATGACAGTATTTCACTGGTCAGCCTGTATGAAGAAATGTTGATAAGTCTATGCAAAGTGTCTCATGGAAACCCTGCAGGCACAGCATAATCCCTGTTGAGTTATGGCATAAAGGTGAGCGCTGCAGTAAAAATATAACTTGATTTTCAACACACATATACTATAAATTTTAATATTGTGCATGTTCACACACACTAACAAATGTAGTGGACTTCAGACAGCAACATACTGAAAGGTCACACTGGGCATGCTCACACACTTGAATAAATGAGACAAATGTCAGGCAACAAAACACTGACAGGCCAAACTGGGCATGCTCACACACTTAGGCCATGTCTGAGTACAGCAGTGGGCCACACATATCTGGCAGTTGCATGTGTTAACCCAGGAACCTCTCACTATTCACCAATCCTGCCTTGTGCACACAGTTATATGACAACAGACACATATATAATATATTGGAACCCTGTCATAATCAAATACGTACTACAGATACTTAGGTTGTTCATAGAAAGTGGGAAAGCAAAGAAGATAAAAAACCTGCAATCAGTATCATCAATAAACAATGTGCACTCCAAACATTATCATAGGTTTATATGTTCATAGGTTGATACTAGGGCATTTATAAGCCTAGCCAGAGTGTGTTTGGCTTTTGCCACCCTTTCAGATTAGTAGACTGTGCCTTTGAATAGTAGGTCACACAAGATAGCCCTTTTACAGTTAGTTTATTGTGCCTCTGTCTAGCAGGGACCCAGAAGAGATCCCAGGGGTAATCGTACCATCTCTCATCCACTCATCAAGATTTCTGTTGAAGAGGGTCAGTGAGGGGCTCTGCCTGACTTGGACTGGGATTTTGTTCCAGAGTGAGGGGAGCCTCTGGGATATGAATCTGTCCCTCCAGCATGTCCTATTTATTTCTGTGCTGAGGTTTAAGTCCCTGGAGTGTGTAGCTCTAAGGGATTTGGATATCTTGAGGTTGAGCATGACCATTAATTCTGGGTTGGACATGGCTTTATACGTCAGGCACAGATTGCATCTGAGTAGGCGGTAAGCAACTGAGTAGAGCTGGAGTTCCTTTAGCCGAACTGCATAGGGCATCTGTTTGAGTCCCTTGATCCACTTGGTGTGGTACTTTTGGGGTCATTACAGTTGCTGCAGGTGTCGGGTAAGGTACATCCCAAATGGGGCATTGTATTCAAGTATGGGTCCAAGGTCCAAGTAGGCTGGGTGGACTACCTTCCCTACGTCTATGGCCCTAGTAACTGTTTCAAAGAAGTCGACCAGGTTCAAGAGGCAAGATCTGCCCTTAATGCTGAATTGGGTAGGATCCAGTGTCTGGAGGTTCCTGATGTCTTTGTTTATGAGTTCTATGATGATACGCTCCATAGCTTTGCAGACCAGGCTAGTCAGGCTTATAGGGCGATAGTGTCCAGGGCCCGTTGTGGCACCACCTTTGTGGAGTGGGACCACTGTTGCTGTACACCATTCCTTGGGTACATATCCTGTAGTAAGTCTGGTATTGAACAGTGACTTTATGTGAGGGTTAAGTTCTTCATGAAGCTTGTGTAAGACACAGCCCGGGACACCGTCCGGTCCCATTGATGCTGTGTTATTGCTTTGGAGAGGGCAGCTCTCACCTGTTCATCTGTGACGTCAGGGAGGCTACACTCTGTTGGGATGGACATTTGCTCTTTTGGGGGGGTGGGGGGAGAAATTTGCACTGAACCTGTCTGCCAGGATGTTGGCAATGTCTGTGGGTTCAGTGTATTTTTTGTCATTATGCACTAACTAAGAGCATATCTGGGAGTTGCCACCCAGGTTCCTGACATAACTAAAGAAGGCCTTGTGAATGTCTTTAGTGTCTTGTGCAATTTTTCTTTCGAAGCTGGCCTTAGATGATTTTATGAGTGATCATAGTTTCTTGCTAGTACTGATCAGAGATGCCTTCCCTTCTTGGGATTTTGCTCTATCATGTAGTAGCCTCCTCCTTTTGTTGTATAGCTTATTTATGGCTGGGGTCCACTGGACACGTCCCCTGCCTTTGGAGGAGTAAGCCTTGGTTTCATTTGGGATAATACGATCCATGCATTCCTGTAGGTGTCCATAGAATGCGTTTGTAAAGGATTCTGTGATTTGAAAAGTATTTTCCACTGGCCCGGGGGCTTTGAAGGATACCACCTCAGTTTTGAGAAGTGTGACGTTTGCTTTTGAGAAGTTCTTCACCGAGACTACCTTGGCCGGGGGTGGGAACGGGATATGGATGTCCAGTGAGATAAATGTATGGTCTGACCTTACCAATGAGGGGTATACCTCTGGTGTGGAACATAGAGCCCCCATGTTGGTGATGACCAGGTCCAATATGTTTTCCCTTCTTGTGGGGGTGGTGACCAGTTGTTCCATAGCATTTGAGTTTATAAATTCTAGGAACTGTTGGCCGAGGGTGTTGGGGCTTGAGTAGTATTCCCAGTTAATGTTTGGGTAGTTGAAGTCACCCAATATAATGGTGTTTGGAGAGACCTTCATAATCTCCAGTGTTCTCAGGAAAGCCGAGTGGGGTCCCTGAGTTTGTGAGGGTGGTCTGTAGCAGGCTACAAACTGAAAGGCAGTTTTGCCCACTGTTAGTTACACATGGATGGTCTCCGATGCTTCGTGCAGTGCTACTAACCTGGAGGTGTGTGTATCTTTGATGTATATGGATACTCCCCCTCCTTTTGTGGTTCGGTCTGGGTTTTGTGGCTGAAAAGCATGGTACGAAGTATAACCTGGTAGTGCTGGGGTGCTTTCGGGAGCCATGAACCAGGTTTCTGTTACTGCACAGATATCGATATTCTCCATACTGAAGAGAGCCTTGAGTGCGTGCATTTTGAGGTGTAGACTTCTGGCATTGAGTAGCATTACCCTTAGTTTCTTTTACCTTGTATCATCTATAGAGGTGGGTTTGTCTTTTGAGCCTTGCCTAAAAAAGGCACTATGGGGGTGGCAAGAGTCTTAGCCAGTATTCAAAAGCCCAGGGGTGACAGGTGAAAGCTGTCCCTAGTGAAGCAACGTGGCTTGTTGAGCATGTCATCCCAGGCTGACAGACACTGGATCCCCTTTGAATGACACCAATACGTTAGCCAACTGTTAAAATTGATCATTTTGTCTTTATACTGTGGCATCATTCTTGGTGACGGTAAGATGCTACACAAGGTCAGGGTCATACCGGCCTGGGCTACATGATCAGAGAGCTCCTCTATGTCTCTTCTCATGTAGTCCAGGGAGAAATGTCTCAGGTCATTCACACCAGCATGGACAATGACAGAGTCATATTTGTACTTGCTTTGGAGTGGCCTGAGTGCATGTGTTATGTGGTGGATCCTGGCACCCAACAGACAGCTTACAGTGACCTTCTCCTTGTTCAGCCTGGTGAGTGGGACGGCAGTGTGTCTGACAATAGAGTCACATATTACAAGTGTATTAGGTGTGTTGTTTAGCCTTAAGTGCAGTGAATGTGTGGCACACTGACTTTGTGAACTATGTGATAGGCAGGTATTGTTGTCGGGTAGCAGTTGTTTGGGTGTCTGCTTCAGAGGTCTCTGCTGCTTAGGCAGATTTTTATTTAAAGCCTCCGAGTATGTTTTTGTGTGTTTATGTGTTTGGTTTGCTGTTGCTATAGGTCTATGTGAGACTGGATTTGTGGTGTGTGTGGTTACCTTCTCCTCCTGATAGACTGTGCCAGTCATGGGTCGAGAGAGCTCAGCCTCCAGTTTGTCCATATAGTTGCATCTCTCACATATATCTGAGTTTGTTGGGAGGAGGAGAGGGTTGTCTGTGTACATAAGGCAGTTGTAACATTGCCAGAAAAGTCCCATATTCACCAGCTGCACTGGAGAGTACCCACTAAACTGACCTTTGGACATGTCAGGATATTATGATGAAATACTCTTTTGACTGATCAAAAAGGATCAGTAGGGTGTTCAGTGTGTAAAAGAGTATAACAGGGGTTTAGTGCTTAAGTTTGTTGGTGTTTTGGAAAGATTATCTGCGAAGGAGTCCAGACAGAACCATGACACTTCCTTCAGCTATGTCATAAATAGCAATGTACACTCATATATGTCCTGAGTCAGGGCCAACTGTAAATGACTGACAATGCCAACATCCTGTCAGACAGGCCCATACATACATACCCACCTCCCACTGACAAAAGGCCCTATCATCATACCATGAGATATCACATGTAGAATGGGTAAACAGCTCCTTCCAAAGCTGAAAACATGGCATCAGTTGGATTACATTGTTTCCCTATATGTGTCATAAGTGAACTGCAGAACAAACAGACCCTGCACCTGAACAGTCTGTTGAGCCTCACCCTCTCTACAGGATATGAAACTGTTGAATGGGTTACAGCAACATATGGCACACTCCACAAGTGTTGGTGCACAACAGACCATGGGAACTATAGTCTTATAAGCCTCTGAAGTCTGATCTGCAAGGCCATGGAGTCCATCATGATTGAAGTCATAAACAGAGCTATTGGAAGCCGACAAACACACAACCCTACCAACTTTGGTTTGGTCATGGGCAGATCATGGTTCCCAAACCTGCTAGACTGTTTGCATGGCAGCCACCCAGGACATACATCACTGAAATGAGCTACATACGTCCCACATAGACTTTGAATAGCCCTTTTCCAACATCCCAGACACATGTCATATCCACAAAATCAACAAACTGTGCATAAATATGTATTGTCATATGATGGCTTGGCAACTGATCCACAGATAGATCACACAAGCTAAGAATTGTGGAGTCCTGTTCAAGCTGTTAACACCTGCTGTCCCCCATGGTGCAGTCCTGGGATTGCATAAAACAAGTATACACAAATTACCATGTCCAGTCTGATGATGTCAGCATCCTACAAATATAGCAGGAGAAATGAAAACACCCAGTAAAGCATATAGTGCATCGTGTTAATGCGTATCTCTCTAGTATCATAACATAGTTAGGTAGGGGCTTGAATCCTGCAATTGCTGAGTGTGTGTGTGTGACACTGTTGGTCAATGTGTTGTGGGTTTTGCTTTTACTACTGTATGTCATATCAGTGAAACAACAGTATGTGCATTGCACACTTCAGGTATCTCTGTGGCAAATACATATATGTACATGTGACCTCAATTAGTTCATAGGTGTGAAGCCTGCTTTCTACATGAATACATCTGTTACCTTTCACAGATTGTGCTGCTGCTTCTCAGACCTTAGGTCACATGTATGTTTGTGATAAAGCCAGCCACTGTAGTGATCTGTGGCATGGGTCATCTGTGTCACACACACCCATGACTGTTTCTATAGAATAGTGTGAGTGAGGGTACATGCCTGGGGTATATTTCAGACATGTTCAAACACAACAAAGTCTGTCAATAATGGACATTCATTATAGGTGTGCAACAACTACGTGGATATGCATACAGGTCCCTTATTGCTTATGTGATACACAGAGGGACTTCAGAATACCTTTGGAAATGTGAATACCAAAGGACAGATGACATAACATGTGGCTGTATGTACACATTGGTACCCCTTCTACATATCGTGGGCTATTACCTATGTGGTACTGTCGGGATACTATGTTTAGTAAATGTGGATGACTATGCTATAGTTGGCTTAAAGCATTACAGTATGGGTTGGTCAACAGGTATCTGTCTGTATGATACCCTTGTGAAGGATAAGTGTCTCATCCGAAGAATGCATTGTAGGCCACTGTATGCATTACCAGATGTGGACGGACATATCCCTACTGTGTTTGCTTGTACCTAAGAGGGCTACATGCCAAACAGGAGTGGTCCCAGGAATGGGTGGCGGTCAGTACCACTGGTTACTGGTATAGTATTGTACCGGAAGGATCCAAATGCTACTGTGTTTCCTACATGTGTATGTCAGTTGTCAAGACATCAACTAATGATTGGTTATAGTCAGGCTGTTGAGGTTGTGTATACTACCAGAATGCAAACCAATGACCAATATTAACAGTATCACCCACAGCATAGTGTCAAACCATGTCATACACACATGTGTACCCAAGTTAAAACATATGTGTAGTAAAATTCATACTGGCCAGCAACAGAAAGTATGAAGTGTTAACACTGTGTAATACAGGGCATGTCACCCTTCCCATGTGTCCACTATGCATGTACATGCAGACAGTGCACCTCCACCATGTTCACAAATGTACACCTGCAAATCTGTACTGCACACATCACACACGAACTTTCCACTCACCAACACATGCTGCCAGAACTACACGCATCAGCCAAGTGGCACATGGGCGGACAATCCATTTTTGGAATTAACACTGGTATAAACTATACTACATTGATAATCATAGCTTTAATGCATCATGCCTGCTCAGATATACCTACAAGGATATCATTACACTTTACTGTTGACAACATGCTAACATTGCTACACTGCTATTAAGTCACCCTGTGCATCAGCACCATGTTAGCCTGTTCCTGCATCAATGTTACAGATGACAGGAGGTGGCACAGTTTCATCATATGCACAGGGTGTGTTGTTGGTTTGCCAGAGCCCAACATTGACCCATCCAATCAACATGTATGTGTGTGTGTGTGTGTGTGTGTGTGTGTGTGTGTGTGTGTGTGTGTGTGTGTGTGTGTGTGTGAGGGACAGCAGTACAGCATGGGTCAATGTTGATGTAATGTGTGTGTATGTGGTAGCCCTAGGTGTTTGGCTTATGTGTGCGTGTCTGCATGCACACAGTTCCACCATGTGGCTGCCAAATACGGGAGGTTGTGGGACAGCCACAGACTGTACCTGCCAGGCTGTACAGATCACAGTCTCTGGCCATGGACACAGTACCTGTGCCTGGCAGGGGTGTCACGGACAGTATTGGGTACTAAGCCAGACTGGGTACTATCATCAGAGGCAGAGGGATGTTGACTGGACCCATGTCCCTGCTGGGACTGGCCAGAGCCACGTGCACGTGGTCTTCTAGGACGGTCTATTGACAGCCCAACCCCAACATTGCTGGGGCTGGTACTGCCACTACGGGAACGGCTGTGACTTGTGTGTTTTCCGTGACAACTGCCAGCTGATGATGTTGTTGGCATACATCGACGTCTCAGCTGTCCTGCACTGTTCTGGCACATGGACATGACATTGTGGAGGACATCTAGTGTCTCCCCCCAACGTCTATCAATGACCTCGGTGTAATTACGGATGGCACCGGCAAGGTCACGGATACTGTCATTGATAGCGGTGTTATGGGCCCTCTGTGCCCTTAGTCCCTGTCTGGTGTACCTTTCCATACGTGCCTGTGCCTACATTACAGCCCGGAACATACCTGAGGTTGTAAGACCTGTGGGGGCACGTCTGCCAGGGGCATTACGACCAGCAGTGCTCCCACGAGAACCCCTGGACATCTGCCTATGTGGTACCATTCCAGGAGTCTGGGTATGGCTGCTGTGAGGGGATGCATGTGCCATAGATACCACACTATCCTGGTCAATGCCTACTGTATGCTGTCCGTCAGCTAAGGCCATTGGTGATGAGGGATGTATTGGCAGTATGAATGTGCACACAGATGGGGTGGAAAGCTGTGTACTGTTGATTGGCGGACCAATGACAGACCCTGTCAAACCTGCCTGTGCCACAACACATGTATCATCATTTCCACTATTTGTGGCAGTGACTTCAGGTTCTCTGCTGCACTCAACCAACACAACCTCAGCATCTGTGAGAGGAAGACAGGAAACACACTTTACAATCTGTACATGATGTTAGCACACATGAACACATGAACACATGCACACATGAACACGAACATATGAACACATGCACACATGCACACAAATACACTACCCAGTAAAGTTGACACACACACACACACACACACACACACACACACACACACACACACACACACACACACACACACACACACACACACACACACACCAA
Organism: Protopterus annectens; assembly: GCF_019279795.1. Classification (NCBI taxonomy): domain Eukaryota; kingdom Metazoa; phylum Chordata; order Ceratodontiformes; family Protopteridae; genus Protopterus; species Protopterus annectens. The sequence continues at coordinate 962,618,191 of NC_056747.1, forward strand.
CAGCAATCCAGAACATACTCATTAGTAGTTGATGGTGGAGTACAGTATCACAAGCCAAAGAATCCTATCACACGTGTCAGCATGCAGGATGTGTGTTGCTCAACAGCATGCAGTGTGAGTGTAGAGAGTCCTTGTTAATAACAGTATACATGTCTTTGATGCATGTGTGTTGTTCAATGATTGGCCTCACCCTGGAACACAATGTGTACATGGACACAACATTGCTGTGCAAGTATTAAATGCTTTCCAATGTCCTGTGCACCACCACTCATAGGTATACATACCATGTCCGGATGCACACAACTGTCGGGTGTATAGCAATGAATGCTATGTGTAGTACTGTAGTTACTGTAACTGGATGTAGTGTAGTACCATGAGCCATCATCAGGCAGCATCATGTGGTCACTCAAGGCCACTAATGTGTGCCACACTGGCAACTATCTTGCTGTACCTGAACTGCAGCACTTTGTCTACATTAACCATTTCACAGGCAGTTGTTACATGGGTATGTAAGGTGTTCAATAGGGAGCATTGCCTAACATGAATGTGTTGTATGTTGAAGAGTGTTGCACCACCCCATGATAGACCTCTACCCCTCAGATATAGTATGTGTGCTGTGTGGATGACATTTGGATGTACTGCTGCTACATATGGATGATTCACAGTATGTAGAGTACTCTTCATAGCACCTCCCTGGACTACATGAAAAGAGACATGGAGCAGCTCTCGGATTATGTGGCCCAGGCAGGTATGACCCTAGCCCTGAGCAGCATCCTACCATCACCCATAATGATACCGCAGTACAAGCATAAAATTATTGACTTCAACAATTGGCCAAGTTTCTGGTGTCATTCTAAGGGGATCCAGTATCTGTCTGCTTGGGATGACATGATTGACAGACCTCGATGCTTTGCCACAGATGGACTGCATCTGTCACCCCTGGGTTTCCAGAAACTGGCTAAAGCTCTTGCCAACCCTATAGTGCCTTTTTTAGGTGATGTTCCAAAGACCAAATTATCTCTGTAACAGCTGTAAATAAATGCAATCTGAGGATCATGCTGCTCCACACTAGAAGTCTAAATCTCAAGATGCACTTGCTCAAAGCACTCCTTAAAATGGAGAACATCGACATTTGTGCTGTAATAGAGACCTGATTTAAAGCAGCAGAAAGCACCCCTGTGCTACCAGGCTATAACTCATTTCACACCTTTTGGCCCCAGAACATGGACCGAAGCTCTAAAGGCGATGGTGTCTCCATATTCATAAAGGATATGCAAACCTCCAGACTAGTAGCCCAGCATAACACATCTGAGATACTTCAGGTACAACTAACATAGGGTAAGATGGTGATTCAGGTCATAGCCTGCTATAGATCCCCAACCATGTTGCAAGATTCTCACTCCATGTTCCTAAGCACCCTGGGAATACTAGGTGACTTCAAATACCCCACCATCAACTTGGAAAATTACTCATGCACCACTACACTGGCCCAAAGCTTCCTGGAATTCATTATTTCCAATGCCCTGGACCAGCTCATTCTTACCTCCACTAGAGACACTCTGCCACCTTACTTTAAAATTTGGCAGTTCACCTTCTGTCCAAGAGGCTTTCTGCAGTTCACTTCAGAACTACAAATCCATATCCAACAACTGCTAGAGATGCAAGCTCTTCAGGGGAATTATGTATCACCACATCCTCAAATACATTAACAAAAACATGGAACAGACTACCCTCATGCATTCAGTTACTTCAATGTTTTGACACATTTAAAACCACCATCCACATACATCTTCTCCCAAAAGGAACTGTCACTGTTCTTTACCTCAAGTAGCTATTGCCAAACCTTGTAAGCCTTTCTATTTATTCTTACTATCCCCTTCATACATCTTCTCTATAATTATCTGTTCACACTAAAGAGCACCTTGTACTTGAACAGTCTAAACTATTATCTACAATATTCTTATGATGTGCCTTGAATTGTAACCGCACAATTTTGTACAATACGTCATGCTTCACTAAGTGTCCTATACTACTCTCATCTGTATTGTATTTGTGGAGCTTTTCTCCTCGGGCCTCCCCCTGGAAATGGGCTCTTCTTGGCCCAGTGGACTTTCCCAGTAAACAAATGCCAATCAATCAATCAATAAATAAATAAGGTCTGTTCTCCCAGTAGTAACAGGCTTTAGACAGAGGTACAATTCATTAATAGCCATTTGTAAGGTTACTGACACATACATTCGGCATGAAGAAGGGCATGTTTACTAGTACCATATTGAAAGCAATCAGAAGGGCACTCAAGTTGGTTGACCAGTTTATACTTCCGAACCAACTATAAAAAAATCTTGGTTTTGGAGAAGTCCCCCTCACTTTACAGATCATTCTTTTTGAAGCTGCCTTGGAACATATTGTGTCAAATAAACACAGAAGCGGCGGGACCAGTTTTCTCTGTACCCTGTTTATAAACAAACTTGTAAAGGATTCCTCCTTCTTACTCTTTATCACGTGCATAGTCATAATCTATTACTTCTACCTCCTGGAAGAACAACAGGGATAATACCAAAGGAAACACTTAAGGATCATTAAATCCCTAGGGTATTGGCCCTGCTTTATAGTGAGCACTTCACCTTTGACTTTTGGTGCTCATGAAACCTTAAGAAATGGCACTGCTGTCCAGGTAGCTGGCTCTCTAAATTTCACCATCATCCTAACATGTCAACATAGATATCTGAAAGTATGGCTGGACCCCTTTTTAATATATAAAGGGAATGTTGAAGTCAGAGCTGACAAAGCACATAGGTAACTTAAATTATGCTGTAGCTTATCAAATGTCCTGCTATATGCTGGCAGTAAGTCCATTAGGCCTTAATCTCCTCATGCCCAAAACAGAATGTGCCTTCCAGTAACATCTCCCAGTTCTTGCTTCTGTATGGTTATTAAAAACACAGAATAAAACCTGATGATTTTTCTTTTTAGCAGAACACAGCACAGCTGCCTTTTTATAAAGAAAATGAACTGGGTACAAAGTGATTTGGTTACCATTTCAAGCCAGAGCAGCTTTCTTGTTAGCTTCCTTTGCACTCAAGCTTATCAATGAATATGTCTGTTCTCCATTAGTTGATGTATTAAGAATCAAGACTTTCTATTATACTCCTATATCACATTATCAGAAAGCATGACACTTAAGATGTCAACTTTTGAAATATCTACAGGAGGAAAAACAGTCACTAAATAGTGCCTACGATCTGGATCCTGATGCATTCAGATATCAGAAAGGTACTGGATTAACTAGATTCGGATCTAAGCTTGTTAAGCACGTTAAAACCTAATATGAATACATCCGTTTAGGGTTAATAGCAGATCATCTACATAGGTGCCAGCTAAACTTGAATTAGTCCAGTTCATCGCTTTCATTCAAATATGGCATTTTTTAAGTTTCTGGTGAATTACTGCTTGATGTTGTATATGATGTGTAAATATCTTTGTTTTTCCTGTCATGTTTACAGTGTATGAAAAGTATTGTAAAGTAATATATTGTATAACTCTGCATTTGTATATGCAATCAATTTAATTGCATGTTTGCCTTCTAGCTCAGTTTGTGACTGAAAAGAGTAAAGAGTCCTTTGACAAGCCTATGCATCCAGTGTACCAATAAATAAATTAGTAAATACAATATCATTATTTCTTTAGTCTGCACATCTAATGTTATTTTCTTTGTATCTTGGCTCAATCTGCTGCTGTGTCTTGGCACATAACAGCAGGGCTTTATGAATCAAGTTCTGTCTTATATGTGGAAAATGTGCTTATCTGATACACATACCAAGTATGATTGCAGAGCTGTGTATTACTTACTGAGATCCTGTGCAGTACAATTTGTAATTCTGCTTCATGTATATGATTGTAGCTACACAAATTACATACTGTTCATGCAGAGGGGTTATCTGAAACAAAGTTAAGATAGCTGGCAGCTTGATTTTAATGTTGAGAACGCATACGTATGTATTTTGGGACACATAGTACAAAAATGAACCATATATTGATTATCGTGCCTGGAGTATCGAATGAGGAAAAAGGATCAGGGGTCCTGTCTTATACCAAGGCTGAGTCATGCAATGGCATATTTAAAAGATGCAGCGAGTGCTAACAGGGCATGGCACTGCGTGGTGAAATGATTCATTTAATGGAATAAAGAAGTATTTTATCGTTTACAGAGCTCTACTGAAGCCATAATTGGAATGTTAAATTCATTTGTAGATGCCATACAGCAGGAGGGAGATCAAAATGATAAGAATTTCTGTGAGGTTAACTAAGAATATTAAAGACTCAAGTGGTTACTTTTATGATTAATGACTACTTAAGTCAAATATGTTGCCATTAGAATTGACAAGATGAGGGTTACATCTGACATGATCTGGATTTCCAAGAAGGTCAAGAGGAATTTGAATAGATGAGAATTTGAACAGAAAGGTGGGGTACAAAAGAGCACGATCTGCAGTTCATATAATTTTATCCAGATTTTGAAACTAACCTTTGAAAGACAGATTTAATGTGCCTTCAAATGCTTGTATGAAAGTGTAGTAGCATTAAATTATGTATGTGACTTCAGGATGTGATGTGAGAAGATCTTGAGAATAAAGGAAACTAGCTGCATGTGATAAATAACACTGCAATTTAACTCATCCCTCCAGAAATCCCACTTTGTTTTAAAGACTGATAGTGTCTTAGCATTAACCACCCATCTGGGTATCAGAAGCCATCAGTCAAAGAATGTTACCTGTATAAAGTAATTTCTTTATATTGCAGTTAAATTGTGTTCTTTTTGTCTGGTTGTCATTCCTTTCTTTTCTTGTGTAATCATATCAAGTTTAACCTACTTTACCTTAGATATCCATGCCATGTATCCTCACCTCTCCTTTTCTAATGTCAAAAAAGGCTGAGCCCACATATAGGTTCATAGGTTCATAGGTAGGTACTAGGCTATTGGCCCTAGGGCCTATATAAACCTAGCCAAAGGTACCCTGGCTTTCGCCACCCAAGAAAATTATTTTCCTGTGCCACTGTCGAGCAGAGCCACAGAAGTGATCCCTGGGATGAATTTCCTATCTCCCATCCAATCATCAAGATTTTTCTTGAAGAGTGCTAATGAGGAGCGTTGTTTGATATAGATAGGTAGTTTGTTCCAGAGTATGGGAAGTCTCTGGGACAGGAATCTATCCCTCCAGCATGTTCTGTTTATTTTGGTGACGAGGTTTAGGTCCCTAGAGCATGTAGCTCATAGGGATTGGGATTTCTTTAAGTGGAGCATGTCTAAAAGCTCTGGATTTGACATAGCTTTGTGTGTTAGGCAGAGATTGCCTCTGAGTAGGCGATATGCAATGGAGTAAAGCTGCAGTTTTTTGAGACGGTCTGCATAGGGCATCTCTTTGAGGCCGGTAATCCTCTTTGTGAGGTATTTCTGTGGCCTTTCCAGTTGTTGTAGATGTCTTGTGAGGTACATACCAAAAGGGGCATTGTACTCTATAATGGGTCTAATGAGTGACGAGTAGAGGGGAACAATGACCTCTTTTTTCCTGGATGAAAAACCTTTTGTGATGAGGTGTACCACATAGAAGGATTTCCTGACTACTGTGGTGATGTGATTATCAAAGGAGAGATTACTGTCCACCTGTGTCCCAAGGTCTCTTATCACACTTTTGGTGTTAAGTAGACTACCACCTATGTGGCAGTTTATGGGTACTGAGTTTTTACCAAAAGGAATGACAATGCACTTTTTGGCATTGAGCTTGAGGCCATGGCTTTGATACCAGGCATCTGTCTCAGCAAGGCCCTTTTGTAGGATGTCCACATCTTTTGGAGTTTTGATTATGGCTCCTAGTTTGCAGTCATCTGCAAACTTTATTAGCCAAAGACCTTCTGTGTTGGCCTGTACTTCAGAGAAGTAGATACCAAACAGGAGAGGACCCAGGACTGAACCCTGTGGTACTCCACTTGTCACTGGTCTGAAGCTGGATTTGGAGTCTGCTACTTTCACAGTGTGGGTTCTGTCAGTGAGCCAATTGGAAACCCATTTTTTGACATAGGGATTTATACCTAGTTTAGTGAGTTTATCTATAATTCCAGAGTGGGGATGGTGTCAAAAGCCTTGGTGAGATCTAGATAGGCTGTGTGAACCACCTTACCCTCATCTACGGCTTTGGTGACTGCTTCAAAGAAGTCTATCAGGTTTAGGAGACATGATCTGCCTTTTACAAACCCGAACTGGGTGGGGTCCTGAGTTTGGAGATTACCAATGTCATTGTTTATAAGTTCCATGATGATACGCTCCATAGCCTTGCAGACCAGGCTCGTTAGGCTAATGGGGCGGTAGTTTCCAGGGTCTGTGGTGGCTCCCCGTTTGTGGAGTGGGATAACTGTCGCTGTGCGCCATTCAGTGGGCATATAGCCTGAGGTGAGGCTATGATTGAACATGGTACTTAGGTGGGGTGCCAGTTAATTCTGTAGTTCATGTAGAACACAGCCTGGGATGTCGTCAGGTCCCATGGATGCTGTGTTCTTGGCTTTGGATAGTGTGTTTTTTACCTTTGCAGCCATGATTACAGGAACTTTGCATTCTTCTGGTATAGAGATGGGCCCTTTAGGGGATGACAGAGGGGTAAAGTTAGCACTGAATCTGTCTGCCAGGATGTTGGCAATATCCGTTGGTTCTATATATTTAGTGCCATTGCGCTGTAACTCAGAGCAGATCTGAGTGTTGCCATTGAGACTCTTGACATAGCTATAGAATGCTTTGTGGTTGTCTTTAGAGTCAGTGGCGATTTTGTTTTCATAACTAGCTTTGAAAGATTTTATGAGGGATCTCAGCTTCTTACTGAAGCTGACCAGGGAGTTTCTCCAATCATGGGATTTTACTCTTTTATGCAACAGTTTCTTTCTTCTGTTGTAGAGTTTGGTTATGGCAGGGGACCACCAGACTGGCTTCCTTTTTTTGGAGGATAGCATCTTGGTTCTGTTAGGGATTGCATGATCCATGCACTCATGTAAGTGCTTATAAAGTGCATTTGTGTAGGATTCAGCAGTCATACCTCTATTGTCCGTCAGCATGGGTGTCGTGTAGTTTGCCACTTCTGTCTTAAGAAGTGTGAAGTTGGCTTTGGAAAATTTTTTTAAAGTGGTTTCCCTAATGGGGGGTGGGGGAGGGATGTGGATATTCTGTATTATCACATCCCTTTGGTTCCCCTTACCATCTGTGTCACTTTCCCATGTACCTTATCCAGTGCTGTGACCTCTCTTCTCTGTAAGACTTATAGAACTGTACACAGTAGTCCAGCTAAGTCTTAACAGCACCAAGGGTCATAATCATATCCTTGTCTAAGGTTTTCTTCCTTCATAGCTATATACCCCAGCATTTCATCTTCCTCTGCAGCTTCCCTTTCATTCTTAGCCTGATGATTTATGTTTTTAATATTAACCACAGCTGCTGTTCTTGTTTTACACTTTTTAGCCTGATCCCCCCCACCCCGTTGTGTATTATTTTCCTTCATTGTCATTCCTCAGAGCAGTGACTTATACTTAAATGGGCTGAAGTGAAACTGCCACTTTTAGATCATAATTCCAAAAGTGTCATAATTCTAGTCTCCTTGTGACCTTCTTCAGCCATACAACTGTGTCAGCTAACCATTAACCTTGGTGATAACTTCAAAGAGACTACTCCAATTTTCCGTGACACACAATAGCTCAGAAACAAAAACAAGTTAACTAGTGCAGGTATGATCCCTGTGGGACATCAGCTGTCATCCTCTTACCCTCCAAGAACTTTCATTTATCACCCTTTGTGGCTTGTTGCCAACACCCATCTCTACCCTTCCATGCCGTTTTCTACTACTCTGAAATTACTTTATACAGGTAACATTCTTTGACTGATGGCTTCTGATACAGAACAGTACATTGACCATTCAGCTCCAACATTCATCAGTGCAGCGTAGTTTGAGACACATAACCGTACAGGAGCAGTTGATTTCTGAAGTCTAATATTTTAAAAGGACAGTTTCTGCTAAATGATGAGCTGTTTTGTAACATAGGTAAAAACGTAAATGCCTTAAACTTATCCTCAGTAGTGCTGAAGGTTTAAATACAAAAGTGGTAGATTTATACCAGTTAATATACAGTGCAAATGTAGTATTATACTACTCCCTGAAGCCTGGTACAGTCTTGTTAATGTTCCACAGATAATGCAGAATTTCCAAGATTTCCACCACAATTTTAGAACTAATAAAATTAATGATGGTGTGTCACTCCATGCCTGAAATTACATAAATGGTTCCTTTGCCTTCAACATGCCCATAGCAGAAATTATGTGAGTAAACAAATGTAGCAAAGAACCCCCTGAATGTTTTATGTTTTGATAGAAGTCTATGTCTGAACTCCGTAGAATCCCAAAAATATAATTTGGATTTATCTGCATTCAAAGTTCTTCATACTGCTGCTTATGCTCATGTGGGGATTATTTTTAGCCCGTATTGCACAAGATCACATCATTTTAGAAAACTTGAATGACAAGGTTATTTTCAGAATGCAAGTTTTCTAATATTAAAGATACTACTTGTCTCATCCTGCAGTATCAATTTCTGTAGTCACTACCTGACCATGTTAGACAGGTCAGACCATGCATTTATTAATCCATTTGTGCCTACAACACTGATCACACTGGTTTCATTATCATGCCTGCTGCACTATTTGTGAGCTACCTTGTCCCACTAAAGCTGGCAGTGCTTCAAAGGCCTACCCCCCCCCCACACACACACACACAAGTGCACACACTGATACCCAGCTTTGATTTGTGTAACTGTTAAGCATGTTACATGTAAGAAAATGACAATTACTTTATCTAAACAAGACATACAAAAGGATCCTTTTCTTATTCAATTGCATTTGTACACATTTAGTTTTTCTTTTTAATCTCAGCTATAGGCAACTGCTGTCCAGGCTGCTGGTAGTCAAGAATGTGACACCTAAGTACCTGACTGTTGACATGTGTTAATGAGATAAGCGGACAGTACCAGTATCACATGAAGACAATACCAGTGTTACAACTTTTAACAGACTGTTTTATCAAGGACATTAGGAATGTGTGGTAAAAGATTTTGCCAAATGGCAATAGGAATAGAACTACAAACACTAATCATAGAACAAAGCTGGAAACACTAAAATATGACATCATTGTACAGTATATCCCTGTAAAATATGAAACCATCAGTCAGATATCAGTTGTCCCCTGCTAGAACAAAGATAGTTAACAAGTTTAGGCTTAAAAAGAAACATTACTGGAATATTTATCACACCCAACTTAATAATTCCATGTAGAACTCAGCTACTAAAACTCAAAAGACTAAAACACATCAGTCAAGAGTTTCTTAAGAAAGAACTCTTGGCAAAAACATGTGACAGTAAGCTTTTTCTAAACATGCCGTAAGTGTCTCAAAAGACAACAGCAGTAGCATTTTTCTTTTTTTTCCAAAATGTTTCTATTCATTTTATAACACAATTAACAGTATAGTGACAAGAAAAAACAAATAAGCTATATACAATATCCATAACAACTAAAAAGCAATATACATGGAGGACACTTAATATTTCTCTAACAGACTGGACAATTTTGTCCAAGCAATTAAATGATGAGTTGTTTTGTTAGTCCTTGCTTTTATAGTAGCAATCTCATTCTTACAAATGTATTTCACAAGATGAATAAACTCAACTTTAAAGACAGGAGTAGATTGGGATTTCCAGTTTTTAGTAACAATTTTTCTTGCTATAGAGAAGATAGACCATAGTAAAAATGTTTGTTTTTTAGGAATGACTTCAGGAACAGGAACATTGAAAAGGATAAGGGAGTCAGAAATTATACAGTTGTCATTCCATAGTGCTTTACAAAGATATTTAAAGTCTAACCAAAATGGGGAAATTATTTTGCAGTTAACAACCATATGTATCCAATCAGCATCAGGGTGTCCACATCGCCATCATTTCATTTCATCTTTCTTGTACATTATTGCTAGTCTATATGGGGTGAAAAAACATCTTTGTAAACATGTACGTGTATACACACCAGAACAGGGAAAATGTGGATTCCTTCACCAACTGTAAACAAAGTGTCTTATCTTTTTCTAAGAATACTTGTCTATTAACTTCACTTGCTAAAATCATTTCTGACAATTTTATAAATAACAGATATGTATGAAGTGTTCTTTAGTGAGCTTTTAATAATTGTTGAGATAAAAATCCAGGATTTTTAAGTTACTGTTATTGTATGCCTCTAATGAGGGCATGAGCTTAGTATGTATAAAATCCTTACAAGTCTGGATGTCCAGCCAATTGCGATTTTGCAAACTATATCTGCTGATCAAATAGTCTGCAGTGGTATTTTTCTTAATGAAGCTAGTAAACAGGTTACAGAAAAATATGCATAGCATAATTGTTTGTAGAAGATTTTTGCATTCCAGAAACTTTTGTACAGAATGACATTGAAGCATTGGTAATAAAAAGGTTCATTCATATCAAATAATTCCTACAGTTTGGATACAACAGGAATTAAGTAAAATCAAGAAGGATTGGGTGTATTGTCCAGATGGCCTTATTATTTTTTTATGTGCAAAATTAGGGATGTTTTCTGTGGTTGTATGACTTATTTATTCCAGCACCACCTGGAAAATGGATATGTTCCTGACTTTTGGAAGACTGCAGTAGCCACTCCAATATACATGGATGGAGATGCACTAGATCCACAGAACTACAGACCCATTAGCTTGGCATCAGTTATTCAGAAATGTTTTGAGAGATATTATTGATATTTACTTCCTCTTATAACACCTATGGAGCTGATATCTCCCAGTATGTGCTAGGGATAGGTCCTGTCCTTCAAACGTGGTAAAACTTTATAAGCATGTTGTTAACACTATTAATGGCAGCATTTCAGAAAATGGTGTTTATCTGAATTTGTTAAAAAAGCTCTTGACTATTCCACACCTACTTATTATAGAAAGACTAATTTCACTGGATGCCAATGCTACACTGACTCATGGATCAAACACTGGTTAATTCATAGGTCATAAAGTGGTACCATAGGGCTCAGGCTTTGGCCTGTCATTATTTTTTTCATGTAAACAATGCCAAACATTAACCACTCCTGGATAGTTAAATTTACAATTCAAAAATCCAAAGATCAGAGCCTTGTTTCCCAATGTAAATAATTACCAAGACTTATAAAGTATGTTGGATGCATTGTACAACTGGGCCAGTGGTATTCATATGCAATTTAGCAGTAAAAAAGCACTGATAATGAATTGTGATATTTACAACTCATATTTTCCATATACACTGAATTATGTAACTGTGGCTAAACTATGACCTTAGGGTGACAGCTGAGTAAATATTAAGCTTTCCTTCTGTTGTTAACATGGTTGTTGGGAATAGTTTTGTTGCACAAGAAGTATACTATGGACTGTGTCATGTAACCACCCCCACAAACAGAGCAGAATGCAGCCTGGCAGCCTGTGTGTTTATGTATGTATGTATACATATGTATACATATATATATATATATATATATATATATATATATATATATATATATATATATATATATATATATATATATCTGTGTGTAGAACAAGATATATATAAATATATAAATAATTGTTGCATGAAACATAAAAAAAATCAAAGAACAGATTAAAAGAGATATAATTTTAAAGCAGGTATCTCAAACTTAAATAACCACTGGTGCTGTATGAGGATTAACAAACTCTGGCAAGTGCCACAATATCCAGGACACAAAGAAATGCAGGCAGTGTAGATGGAAAAATAGTACATTCCCTTCCCTCATCTATAATTATGTCTGTTTATGGGCTACTTGAGGTCCAAGGGCCATTAGTTTGAAATCACTGTTTTAGAACAAATCTTCTTCTTCTTCTTTCGGATTTTCCCGGTTTGGGTCACCACAGTGGATTACCTTGTCTGCTCATGATTGGCAGTGGAGTTTTATGGTGTCAAGTTGCCAGCCTGGTGCCCAACCTTCCACAGAAGGCACACTGTTTTAGAGAGAATCTAAATGATCAAAAACTGCATAGACTAAAAGTAATGTTTTTTACAGTGAGTCAAGCCTCAATAGCACCCCCACACCCCTGTTAATTATATATACTAACTCTGAGATTGCATAATAGTGGAGTAAGGGCAAATTCCTTTACCCCACTGCACCACAAAGTCATATAAAAAACAACCGACAAGAACTCCAGAGAGAAGAATGTTCGCTCATATGAGCATTCGTTTTTTTTCTACACCATTAAAAAGCTGTTGCTAATATGACTGTTCACTCTTCTGGATTACAAACACACACACACACACACACACACACACACACACACACACACACACACACACACACACATATATATATATATAGAGAGAGAGAGAGAGAGAGAACCATACACACATTTAATATATATGCATATATAAAACTATTTTAAATATTATTAAAGATATCTACAGGTTAGTGAGAATACAGAAATAATTTACAAAGAAAGTCACAGGGCTCAAAAATCTACCTTACACTGAACGATTAAATAAACTGAACTTGCACTTCATTTGCTACAGCTTATACAGAAGTGATCTAATTTTGTGTAATACAGATGACGTTATCTGTCTTCTTGGGGACAAGGTTTATATCTCACACACACAAATAGCACACTTTATTTATAGAAACTGAGAACCCTAAATTGCTAAGCATCCTGTTCTTCCCCAGAATCCTAATAAGCCTTGACTTGAAGACCAACTCATCAATTTGCAGACTACTGAATTTAGGCCAATTAGCTTGCAGATTTGGGTTGACTTGATTGTGTTTAAGTCACACTTACCAAAGTACCAAAGCAGAACTGACTCATTACACTATACCAGTTCTCCTCGCTGTAATACTAAGTGTTGAAAATATTGTACTACATCCCCCAACATCAGGGCTGTCATCTTCTTCTGCTACTCTGTAAATATACTACCTCCAATGGCGTACCAACTTGGAGAAAGTGGTCTTAAGTTATTCCCCTTTTCTACAAGCTGGTGCAACCTTGAAGGCAGTACATTTAGAGACTGAGGGTGTGGGGTACAACCCTACATCAGGCAGAGCAGGGACTACGGTGCCTTCTCCAAAAAACATTAGTCGAACTGACTCACCATCTTTTTTATAATGCAATGATTTATGAGGCACCTGTATAACTGTCTGGTGTAGACTATGTGTGGTATGTTACATATGGTTGCAAATGGTAAGTCCAAGCAGACCCATAGATTTCTGAGCTGTTCCATGCTTTGCCTTTATAAATGGGCTCACAGATGGTTGCCTCCAGTCTCCTGAGACCAGCGCTACTGAAGGGGCCCATTAATTAGTTCTGTCAAACGTTTTGTCTAAACTGCACCCCTGTTTGGAACACCTGTCAAGATCTGACCTGGTACATGCTCCTTATCCACATTCAGAGTCCCTGAGTGTGTTTCTACAACATGCATTGCTATCATCCCCATCAGTCCACCTTCCTTTTGTCTCTTGCCCTTCCTCCAGGACTAGCATTTTCTGATTCTTAAGCTAACAGTGATACGAAACAGTTGTTTAGAATATTCATTTGTTCATTGTTCTGCTTAGGCATTTGTCTTTCCCAAGTTAGTCTGTCAGTTTCTCCATCCACCTTTTACCTTTTGCATATGTAATGAAAATTGTTTTCATCCTCTTAGTAATGTCTTCTGCTAAATTTTTCTTTCTTTCCCCCATGCCCTTGATATATTTTGCCATTTGGCTGTCCTAACCTCTCTAAAGAAACAGATTGGTTTCTTTTTATTTTGTGCCTTTACAACCCTTTGTAATCTTTTTGCATACCACCCCATATAGCATTTTTCCCAATAGCTCCTCCACTCATTGACATTCCTGCCATCTCCCCAGTTTTTGTTTATATGACCCTTATTCTGTCATACTCAACTCTCTTATAATGTGAAACTCTAGTCTTTGCAGTCGCTCCTAGCACATTTTCCATGGTCGATGTGAACTGTACTATTGTATGTTCACTGTTAGGCAGTAGAGCTCTGCAAATGTCCACTCCTACATCCCACTTACAGAAAATCAGACTGAGGATTCTTCTATTACTGGTTCCATCTTATACCTTTTCCTTGATCCACCCAGCCCCACCCCAACTGAATACTTCAATCATCTTCTCCTGCCTGTACATTTTAAATGACAGGATCCTCCAGTCGGCCTCAGACAGACTGTGATCCCTCCATTATAACCACCCTCTTTTGCTGTGTCCATCCCTTGTTTTTATCCTTAATTACTTCACCATCTTTTGGACTTGCATTAGGTGACTTGTACATAGTTCTGATGTATCAACTTTCCACTTCTGCTCCAACTGACTTTAGTGTTACTTTTGGTTCTCTTCCCTTATCTACCACTTCTGCTGCCAGCTTGTCTGATCCTCTTTCTTCTTCTTCTTCTTCTTTTATTTTATTTTATTTTTTTGTCCTCAGCTCATCTTCTTGCACCTTTTCCTCTGACCATTCTGCATTATATACTATCATCCTTCTCCACCTTGTGTGACCTGTCTTTCTGGAGCACCCTGCACCAGGTACTAACATGTCTATCTTCTCCTGTCACTGTCCCATAACCCTGTTGTCCCCATGACATCAATTTCACCTTCCAGTAATACTATTTCTAACTCAGACATTTCCTTTCTGGGTTTTTAGAATGTGCGAGCAGCACTCTGATTGTATTCTTACTCCTCCCCTTTTCTGCTGCCCATTCCCCTTGCCCCTTCTGTTCCTGCTGTCCAATATGTCCATAAGCTCTTCTAATTTCTTGATCATTGTCCTAATGCATTTCTCATCATCATTCATATAATTTCTTTAGTACCTACTCCATTCTATGCCTGCTTGTCTAATGCCTGTCTGATGTTTCACTTCCTCTTCCCTGAAATCATCTCCCCTTCAAAGTAGTACTGGTATCTTTCCTCACCTTGCTACTGTTTCCTCTCACCCTTCCATTCCCATGCAAACCTTCTTGTTATTTTCCTTACATGGATACCTTTTTACTGTCTTCCTGTTACATTCCTCTACTTATTTATCCTTTTCTCTGATGACATGCCATCATCTTTTAATATAACCCTCTAATCTCAGTAACCTATTCCTTTTGTTGCATTGTTTGCTTTTCCAGAACAGTCTTTGCCATCTTTCCTCATTTTTCATCTCAATTTAAAGGCACAGTTGTCTAGACACTGTTTTAGATAACAATTCCATGAGGTTGGGAAGAAAGCCTGACCTTAATCAACAGCTTGTCATCTTCTTACAATCTCTTCCATATTCCTGCAGTTGCCGTCTCTTACCCTGGCTGTCCCCCAGACCTTTACAAGTTGATAGCCCTCGCCCTGGCTCTACCTAGACTCCTCCAGTTGCTATCCCCTGTAATGCATCTCCCCCAGATTCCTTGTCTTGGCTCTTCTACAACCACCTGCAGTCACTCTCCCTAGCCTTGTATTTTTATTTATTTAAATTTGTTAACTGGGGTAGAACACTAATCAGAAATGGCCAATTTCAGTCTCAGCCCTGAAATGTATTAAAGTTTGACGATTACAGAGATATACTGCAAGAGTTAAAGTATTTATAATTACACCGTTGTTGACAATATACAGGAATTGTGTACAGCAACAGAGATAAACATACATGTATACAATTTCAGTAGAGCAATAGAGACAGGTGTGTGGATTTATAAAAGATGCATTGCATCAAATTAATATGTAATTTAACAATAGATTGTATAGATGGCTGAAATTGCTTATAATAGAGACCTAGAGTATGAAGTACTTTAGCAGTGCATTAGTGTAACAATAGTTTTAAGTATGGAGGGGTTAAAACAACAGAAATAGGGAAGGTATCAGTAAATAGGAGTTTATGGTTTGATTAAATCATTTGATGTCAGATATTACATTTGCATTTTGCCATTTTTGGGAGATACACATACATCTGAGAAAGGAAGTTTGAGTAAGAGGATGTGTCTTTAAGCAAGGCTGGCATGGATTCCCAGATTTTGGAAACTAGTACAGAAAAGCAGTGACTAGAACACTGGAGTTTAGTTTAAGGGGTGCAGAATGGTCAAGGTTTCTATAGTAGCCTGGAAGCTTCTGGAAAGAAAGTTTTGTTTTGTAGTAGTCTGAGCAGTTGTGATCTAAGAAGGAGGTCTGCCCTTTGTCTGACAGGAAGTAATTTAGCTTTTTTTAGTGTTTTGCGATGGTGTTCTTCTTTTCAATGTGCAATGAACCTACACGCTTTACTAATGAGTGTTTGAATGAGATTGTGATTCTGTTTGCAGGGATATGCTATTAAGGGAAAGGCATATTTTAGCAGAGGTAGTAAAATGAATTTCTCCTGTTTCAATTCTGGAGGGTTTTGAGAGGAAGGGAGAGATTTTGTTACCTCAAAAAAGTGGTGAGTTTATTTCCTTTCTTGTATTGTCTAAATGCAGGGAGACACTGAGGGAAGGATCTATACAAATTGGCAGGTATTTAAATTGGGTCTACTTTAAAATATTGAAATTTCATAACACTGAAATTCAAAACACTGAGACCATAACATCGAAATCCCAAAACACTGAAAACCCAAAACAATGAAAACTCAGAACACTGAAAGTGTGCATCATAACACTGAAAACTACAATGCACATGTAAATAACACCCCCTCCACCTATAACACCACCAAATTAACAAACACATTTTTTACTACATTTCTGCAAGGGGGCAAGCCCCCCGTGCACATCCCACACCCCCAGTAAATTAAATATACCAACTCCAAGATCACACTACCGTGAAAAAAGTTAATTTCCTAACCTCACTGCATCTTGATCACTATACAGAATGCAAACATAATGTCTAAATTACTTACCTGTATGGCCTAAAAACACATACAGAATGCAAAATAAACACTTTTTCCCCTACTCACTACTCCCAGCACTTCTCAGAACACTAGCTTAACGTCCATGAAAGCAAAACATCCATATGTTTACATTCTGTATGGTGATCATCTTACAGTGAGGTCAGGAAATTAACTTTTATCCACTGTAGCGCGATCTAGGAGTTGGTATATTTAATTTACAGGAGGGGGGGCGGGCAGAGTCTCTCACATGGGAGGTGCAGTGGGTGGGGGGGCTTGTCCCCCTGCAGAAACTTAGTAAAAAGTGTGTTTCTTACTTTGTTGTTGTTATAGCTGGAGGGGCTGTTATTTACATGTGTATTCTAGTTTTCAATCTTATGATGCAAAGTTTCAATGTTCTGAGGTTTTGTTGTTTTGGGTTTTCAGTGTTTTGCATTTTCAATGTTATTGTCTCAATATTTTGAATTTCAATGTCATGAAATTTCAATGTTTTAAAGTAGACCTATTTAAATGAGTTAGTGTTTTCAGTAGTGGCATCGTTGTGGCCAGCAATTAGTGTGGAGGTAACTTTGTTTAGTGTTTAATTTTATCCCACAAAGCATGGCTTTTGTTTTGGATGAATTGAGTATAAGTTTATTGTTATTAATCCAGTGAATCAGGAGGAGCAAGTCCAGAAGAAGTTATTTTTGTAAAACTGTGAGGGATTTGTATGAGTGAAATAATATAATGTCATCAGCATAGATTAAATGTGGGAGGTGAGGTAGATTAAGAAGCAGTTTGTTGACATATATGGAGAAAAAGAATGGAGGAAGAATGAACCCTTGTAGAGTATTTCAGACTGGCTAGTGGAGAGACAGAGGTAAGAATTTTGACATGGAATTGTTGATTAGACAAAAACCTTTAGAATGAAGTCAGGTATCTAGGCTAATGCCAATATCAAGTAGATGGTGTAGATGTATATTGCAATCTACTAAGTCAAATTGTCTTTTTTAGGTCATTAAAGATGGCACCTATGAGTTGTATGTTGTCAGTCCCTACTAGGATATCATCAGTTAAGCTCTGACCAAAATCCAAGTTGTTTGTTAGACAGGATGTTATAATCTGATAAATATTGTGTTAATTTGTTGTGAATCCTTTTTCAAGGATTTTTACCAGGTATAGTTCCAGGTGATCACTGCACTGGCGGTTGGGTGGCTTAAGTGCTAGAATTTAATGTTGAAGCAAGTTTCACTGCATTGTATTGTATTGTATAAGCTAGTAGTGTGCTTTTCAGGGTTTTTTTATAATTTTCATCACTGGTGGTGTGACATTTCAGTTGGTACATGTAATAGCAAGTGATGTAGTTGCGTTTTTTTTGGGGGGGGGGGTTAAGTCTTGTTGATTCACTGCTTTCAGTATTTAATTTTCAAAGATAATCAATTTCTCATAGATAAACCTTTTTACCATGATGGGGAGGATAGAGGTTGGACAGTAGTGTGAAAGTTTGGTGAGGCTGGATTGTTCTGGGATTGGATTTATTAAACTGTATTTCCATATGTCTGGCATGATGTTTTGTGTTAGGCATAGACACTGGTTGGAGGGGTGTTGTGATGTAATCCTAGCAGTAATAGATGAGCCAGGGATGGGTGTAATGTTATCCTGGAGGACTGATAAATTTTAGGTTTTCAAGAAATTTCACAATGTCTTTATTGCAATATGCTTGAAGTTAAATTTGAGGAATGTTCGGGGGGGGTTCTGAATTTGGGAGCATGTTTGCTGTTCTTGGAAGGGCCATTGTCAGGTTGCTGAATTCTGATAAGGAAAAATTTGCATGCTGTTTTATGGCACTATATTTTGTTTCTACCTGTGACTCGGCTACCTTTTTCCAGGATGATTAGGGAGATTTGTACTGATTTCATTAGTTGGGTCTTATGCCTTATAATGGCTTGATTTAAGAACTTTCTGAGTTGGACAAAGATTTTTCTTGTGTCTCTATTTGGGTTGGCTTTCCAGGAATATTATGCTTCATCCCTACATTTCAGTAAAGATTTCAGTTCATTATCTAACCAGCCATTCTTTTTGGTTTAGTACAGTCTAGTAATTAGTAGGAAACCATAATCATATAGGTTTCTTAGGGTGTTGGTGAATAACTCTGTACTGAGTTTGGCTTTAGTTGCATTTAGAATGTTTGAACAATCTTGAGTGCTGCAGGTGGTTTTAAGATTTTTGATAATGTAGTCTGATTTGACAATAAAAGAGATCTCAGTTATAATGGTATCTTTAGGAGTGGGGAGTGCAGTAGAAAGCTGATGGGGCAATAATCACTTATAGGTGATAGGTGGATAGTTACATCACAGACTAGTGAGGATTTGTCAGTGATCATGAGGTCTAGGAGGAAGTGGTTGTTAGTTTTTTAGATTTGGATGTGTAGGTTGCTGTACACGTTGCCTTAGGTTATACTCAGTCAGAAGGCCCGTTATTTCATTGTGAACTGGAACTGGCATATTAAGGTTAAAGGCTCCAGTAAGCAGGAGGTTATGTATATTTGTTTCGCCAGATGTAATACTTTTAACAGAGTGTTGAGTCTATCTATCGATGATGAGGGTGGTGCTAGGCTAAAGCCAGGTGGAGGGATTTCATTTGTTTTGTGGGTATGCTGACAAGTAGCCAATATTGTAAAATGTCACTACTGGAGTTAGCCTGAACTAGACATTGGACCTTGAGCTGTGATGTGATAAAGAGGGTTTCCCCACCATTTTGAATTCCTGGCCTGGTATGTAAGTGGCAGTCATAGTTAGGAAATAAACAGTGAATGGGGGTGTCTTTTGTAATCCATGATTCTGTTATTGCTATGATGTCTAGGTTGTGCTGAGTGATGACAGCACTGACTCGGTCAGTTCTATTCTGTCAACTTTGTAAATTAATTAGGAGCCACGATAGTGGGAATGGCTCTCGATTAGATTCTATGGTTCCACGACGAAGTATGAAAATCATGGGAGGAAGTCTGTATATATATTTTTCTGCTGGGTTTAATGATGTATGTAAGGTACAGATTAGTGAGTGGTGATGTGATGAGTATGATTTGGTGATATTTTTTGGCACACATCAGTGGCCTCCAACCTTTTTTGCACCACGGACAGGTTTCATGTAAGACAATTTTCCATGGACCGGTTATCACACTTGTATAATAAGCAAGCAATAATGCCCAACAGGGTGTGTGTTAATGTGTAATTAATGCCCACCCAGGGGTGTTATGAGGCCTGACACAGCACTTAGAGAATGGTCTCCCTGTAAAATTGTTGTGTTGCATTTGCTTGTTTATTTTTTTTAAGTACTATAGTTTTTTGTTTTTTTTTTCTATATTTTTGATTTAAAAAGTTCCACCGCCTTATGTTTCAAACATGCTGTAGTATAGATTAATGGTGTTGGAGGAAGCATTTTACATCCAAAATATAACACTTAAAATATATCCAGGCATTTGCTTTATTTTTTGGTCCCTTATTCCTAAAACATTTGGTTTGTTGTCAGTCATTGGAGATTGAAGTTACTAAGTAATGGCATACGTTTGAGTTTCAGACTACTATTTTCTTCATAAAATTCATACTAACACAAATTATATTATTTAAGCAGGTTTGTAAGTTTATAAGAGCAATAATTAAAATATGTTCCTATTTTTGGGCCTTTGTTCCCTCTTTATTTTAGGGTTTATTCAGATTTTTTCAGCTGGAGGGTCCAGAGATATACAAACCTCTTTACTGTCACTCTCACTCATTCTCTCATGCACACCTCTGTTTCATAAAATGTATGCTAACACAAATCCTCAATCAAGTAAAATATGTTCCTGTTTTGAGTGTTTGTCCCCCGTTTATTATAGGTTTATCCAGATATCTTGAGCTAAGAGTCAACACAGCATACTTTTCAACTGTCCAGATTTTTGATGAATGTTCAGATTTTTGGCTCTTATGTTTGGTCCCACAAAATGTGTAGTTTTCTGGCAAATGACTGGGGATTGAAGCCGTTAAATGATGACAGACATTTGAGTTTCAGACTTCTTATCCTTCAGATAATACATGCTAATGGAAACCATGTTGTTCTATCAAATGTCTAAGTTTATAAGAGCAATATTTAAAATCTGTCCTAATTTTGGTCGTTTGTCCCCCGTTATTTGTAGCTCTGTCCAGATTTCTTGTGCAGAGAGGTTTAAATTGAGGGGTATAGTCAAGAGGAACACAAACCTCTTAACTAATGCTGTTGCTGCCAGGGATCATTCTCATTCTTCACTCTCTATGTTTCTCTAACACACACACACACACACACACACACACACACTCTGTTCTGCTTTCATGCACATATTCACTCACACACACAGACAGAAAAATACACACACACACACACACACACACACACACACACACACACACACACGCTTTTTTCAGTTTCATTTATTTTTATTTTACATGCGATAAACAGCAAAAAGCCCTACTTAGTGAATGTAAAATAATGGCTCAGTCGATCTTATGGTTCACTCTCTCTCATACACACATACACAGTCTCTTCTACTTTCACACACACATACATTCTGCTTCCATGCACGCATTCACTCACACATGCAAACAGAAACATACACACACTCATACATACACACATGCACTTTTTTCTGAACAGTAGGGCACCCAACATAAAAAGTTTTTTATTACTTCTATGTGGCCCGGTACCTAATGATCACATGGTTCTATATGGTGTTTAGGAGGGATTGGTGAGGGTATGTTTATCAGAGAGGTGGTTAACTGGAATGGAGGGTGGTGAGAAATGAAAGGTGTCCACTGAGGTGAAAAGAAGGTGTGAGGATTAAGTTTGAAGATAGTGTGTTAGGGTACAGTAGAGTAGTCGAAGCATGAATGGCATATGGTTATTATGATAATTTGTTAATTATTTATTTTACACATGTTGACCAGAGAAGTCTGCCTGGGCACAAAGACCTGTTTTCAGCAGAGATCCAGGGAGAAAAGCTCCAGTAAATAAAGTACAAACAATTTTTTTTAAGTTATACAATATCAACAGTGTTAAGCAGAATACAATTAAAATACATTTTACAAAGTTAAAAAAGATAAGACAGTAACTATGCATATAGTAGTAAGGCTTCTTATACTAATTCAATTCTATAATGCTATAGTTAAATAACTATGTAGTAGGATAAAAGTCAGAGTACTGAGTACTGCGTTATTTACAATGGGTAGAAAGCAAAAGGTTGGTTTAATTATGAGATATAAATGAAATGAGTGGTAAAAGAGTTAAGAAAGGCATAGGTTGAAGGTGGGGTGGCTGAAGACAGAGTGCTAACTGGTAACAGAGTAGAGGATGAAGACAGAGTGCTAACTGGTAACAGAGTAGAGGATGAAGACAGAGTGATAACTGGTAACAGAGTAGAGGATGAAGACAGAGTGATAACTGGTAACAGAGTAGAAGATTAAGACAGAGTGATAACTGGTAACAGAGTAGAGGATGAAGACAGAGTGATAACTGGTAACAGAGTAGAGGATGAAGACAGTGATAGTTGGTAACAGAGTAGAGGATGAAGACAGAGTGATAACTGGTAACAGAGTAGAGGATGAAGACAGAGTGATAACTGGTAACAGAGTAGAGGATGAAGACAGAGTGAAAACTGGTAACAGAGTAGAGGATGAAGACAGAGTGATAACTGGTAACAGAGTAGAGGATGAAGACAGACTGATAGCTGGTAACAGAGTAGAGGATGAAGATAGAGTGATAACTGGTAACAGAGTAGAGGATGAAGACAGAGTGATAGCTGGTAACAGAGTAGAGGATGAAGACAGAGTGATAACTGGTAAAAGAGTAGAGGATGAAGACAGAGTGATAACTGGTAACAGAGTAGAGGATGAAGACAGAGTGATAACTGGTAACAGAGTAGAGGATGAAGACAGAGTGATAACTGGTAACAGAGTAGAGGATGAAGACAGAGTGATAACTGGTAACAGAGTAGAGGATGAAGACAGAGTGATAACTGGTAACAGAGTAGGGGATGAAGACAGAGTGATAACTGGTAACAGAGTAGAGGATGAAGACAGAGTGATAACTGGTAACAGAGTAGAGGATGAAGACAGAGTGATAACTGGTAACAGAGTAGAG
Source organism: Protopterus annectens (assembly GCF_019279795.1). Taxonomy (NCBI): domain Eukaryota; kingdom Metazoa; phylum Chordata; order Ceratodontiformes; family Protopteridae; genus Protopterus; species Protopterus annectens. The sequence goes on from NC_056747.1 coordinate 962,641,252, forward strand.
GATGAAGACAGAGTGATAACTGGTAACAGAGTAGGGGATGAAGACAGAGTGATAACTGGTAACAGAGTAGAGGATGAAGACAGAGTGATAACTGGTAACAGAGTAGAGGATGAAGACAGAGTGATAGTTGGTAACAGAGTAGAGGATGAAGACAGAGTGATAGTTGATAACAGAGTAGAGGATGAAGACAGTGATAGTTGGTAACAGAGTAGAGGATGAAGACAGTGATAGTTGGTAACAGAGTAGAGGATGAAGACAGAGTGATAACTGGTAACAGAGTAGAGGATGGAGACAGAGTGATAACTGGTAACAGAGTAGAGGATGAAGACAGAGTGATAACTGGTAACAGAGTAGAGGATGGAGACAGAGTGATAACTGGCAGCAGAGTAGAGGACGAAGACAGAGTGATAACTGGTAACAGAGTAGAGGATGGAGACAGAGTGATAACTGGTAACAGAGTAGAGGATGAAGACAGAGTGATAGTTGGTAACAGAGTAGAGGATGAAGACAGTGATAACTGGTAACAGAGTAGAGGACGGAGACAGAGTGATAACTGGTAACAGAGTAGAGGATGAAGACAGAGTGATAACTGGTAACAGAGTAGAGGATGAAGACAGAGTGATAACTGGTAACAGAGTAGAGGATGAAGACAGAGTGATAACTGGTAACAGAGTAGAGGATGAAGACAGAGTGATAACTGGTAACAGAGTAGAGGATGAAGACAGAGTGATAACTGGTAACAGAGTAGAGGATGGAGACAGAGTGATAACTGGTAACTGAGTAGAGGACGAAGACAGAGTGATAACTGGTAACAGAGTAGAGGACGAAGACAGAGTGATAACTGGTAACAGAGTAGAGGATGGAGACAGAGTTGATAACTGGTAACAGAGTAGAGGATGAAGACAGAGTGATAGTTGGTAACAGAGTAGATGATGAAGACAGTGATAGTTGGTAACAGAGTAGATGATGAAGACAGTGATAGTTGGTAACAGAGTAGAGGATGAAGAAGAAGTGATAGTTGGTAACAGAGTAGAGGATGAAGACAGAGTGATAGCTGGTAACAGAGTAGAGGATGAAGACAGAGTGATAACTGGTAACAGAGTAGAGGATGAAGACAGAGTGATAACTGGTAACAGAGTAGAGGATGAAGACAGAGTGATAACTGGTAACAGAGTAGAGGATGAAGACATAGTGATAACTGGTAACAGAGTAGATGATGAAGACAGAGTGATAACTGGTAACAGAGTAGAGGATGAAGACAGAGTGATAACTGGGAACAGAGTAGAGGACGAAGACAGAGTGATAACTGTTAACAGAGTAGAGGATGAAGACAGAGTGATAACTGGTAACAGAGTAGAGGATGAAGACAGAGTGATAACTGGTAACAGAGTAGAGGATGAAGACAGAGTGATAACTGGTAACAGAGTAGAGGATGAAGACAGAGTGATAACTGGTAACAGAGTAGAGGATGAAGACACAGTGATAGTTGGTAACAGAGTAGAGGATGAAGACAGTGATAGTTGGTAACAGAGTAGAGGATGAAGACAGTGATAGTTGGTAACAGAGTAGATGATGAAGACAGTGATAGTTGGTAACAGAGTAGAGGATGAAGACAGAGCGATAGTTGGTAACAGAGTAGAGGATGAAGACAGAGTGATAGCTGGTAGAGTAGAGGATGAAGACAGAGTGATAACTGGGAACAGAGTAGAGGACGAAGACAGAGTGATAACTGTTAACAGAGTAGAGGATGAAGACAGAGTGATAACTGGTAACAGAGTAGAGGACGAAGACAGAGTGATAACTGGTAACAGAGTAGAGGATGAAGACAGAGTGATAACTGGTAACAGAGTAGAGGATGAAGACATAGTGATAACTGTTAACAGAGTAGAGGATGAAGACAGAGTGATAACTGGTAACAGAGTAGAGGATGAAGACACAGTGATAGTTGGTAACAGAGTAGAGGATGAAGACAGTGATAGTTGGTAACAGAGTAGAGGATGAAGACAGAGCGATAGTTGGTAACAGAGTAGAGGATGAAGACAGTGATAGCTGGTAACAGAGTAGAGGATGAAGGCAGAGCGATAGTTGGTAACAGAGTAGAGGATGAAGACAGTGATAGTTGGTAACAGAGTAGAGGATGAAGACAGAGCGATAGTTGGTAACAGAGTAGAGGATGAAGACAGTGATAGTTGGTAACAGAGTAGAGGAGAGCAGAGGTGTAGCAGAACAGGAGGAAAACAGCAAAGATGTTATACTTATCCTGGAGATGGACAGCCACATAGCCAGGATGTTGACAGGTGTGTTCTTAGGTTGGTTTTCAGAAGCCTGAGATCATGTGGGAGGTTATTCCAGACGGTATCTACAGAGTTTGAGTATAAGGAGGCTCCCAATGCATTTTGGGCTTTAGTGATGGAGAGGAGGTGTTTGTATTTAGAGCAAAGAGCTTTAGTAGGGTGGTAGTGCTGAAGCATGCCTTTCAGTGCTGGATACTTATCAGAGTAGTATATTATGGTATGATCTAGCAGTAGCTAACTATGGTGGAGGTGGTGTGGGAGTTCAGTCCAATTTATTTTCTAAGGGTAGAACAGTGATGAGTTTTAAAGGGGCTATTTGCAGAAAAGCGGGTACTTTATTGTAGCATTGTTGCAGCTTTGTTTGTATGGATGTCTGTAGGTTAGTAAAGAATGAAAAGAGTGGGGGGCATAAGTAGTCTGGTAAGTATATTTGGGGGGGCATAAGTAGTTTGTGTAAGTATATTTGGGTATTTGGGGAGGCATAAGTAGTCTGGTAAGTATATTTAGGGAGGCATAAGTAGTCTGTTAAGTATATTTGGGGAGGCATAAGTAGTCTGTTAAGTATATTTGGGGAGGCATAAGTAGTCTGTTAAGTATATTTTTTCAATAACAGTTTGGAAGGGCAGGTCACATTTCAAGTTGTCTTCAATTGTGACTTCTAAGAGTTTGGTGCTGGGTCCTGTTCAATCAAGGTGTTATTTAATGAAGTGATCTTGACAATAGTTTTGCTTTGGGAGAATGTCTTTGGGTGAAAAGTAGTAATTTCATTTTTGGGGGGGTTAAGTAGGAGTTGTGAGTTGTCTAGCTAGGATTCTATGGATGTAAAGGATTCTTGAGTAATTTCTTGAAGTTTTTGTAGGCTAGAGGCTGTGCAGATAAGTGTGCAGTCATCTTCATACCATGTAAGAGTGACATGCTTGGAAGCAGTGTGTAGATCATTTATAAATATGGTAAACAAGACAGGTCCAACTATGGAACCTGTGGCACTTCTACAGTAATGCGTAATTGGTGCACTGGTAGATTTATGCCTGGTGGGGACATAGTGAAATAAGTGGATGTTAGTGAGGGGTAGTGTTAGTGATGTAATATGTTGGGATGCTTGGTGATACCTTGTTGTTGTAGGTAAAAGGAGTTTGTTTATACTGTAGTTATAAGGGATTGTATGTAAGAGTATGTTAGGGGTGCAGGTTTGCTACTGAAATGTTAAATGGGAAATGTGTGTTAACTTAATTGCAGACTGTTGATTTATGAGTTATATATGTATTACTATAAATATATACGTGTGTATTTCTACAGTTATATGTATAGAGAAGTGAGAAGTAATTGGAGTAGTGGGTGGAAAATAGTTCCTATAAAAGTAATGGTATGGGAGGTGACTGCGGAATTAGGCATCAGTGTGGACATCCTCAGTGTGACGAAGACAGAATCTGTGAGTTATTACACAGGTATCTGCTTTAGAGATTTCTTCTGCCTTTAAAATGTATTTATTAATAAAAAAAGACACTCATTTTCAAAATACTGCTTATCTTTGTGTGGAGTTGTATGTCTGCAGCCTGTGGAAGGTTGCTACTCAGTGCTGAGTTTATATTGTAAGTAGTGTTAGTATCTTAATTTATCTGGGGGGTTGACATGGAAGCTCAGAAGGGATATGAGAGGAATTAGTAGCCTAGTGAAACAAGTATGCAAGACTGTGTGCTTGTGTTTAATATTGCAGTGCAGTACATTAAACTTAATTTGTTACAAGCATTTGGTGTAGGGCATTTATTTTGGGTAGCTTTCCCAAAGATATATGTCTTCTGTCATGTTGATATGTGCTGCCACTGTTGCAGTACCAGGTCAACTAGGATATGGGAAGTGCATGGAGATAACTTTCATGCACATCTAAAAGGAAGGAGGAATAAATTATCTCTTATATAAGAGGAGTGGTAAGAGCCAGCAGTGTGGACAAGCTGATAAAAATAAAAACAATGCAGTGCACTAAAAAAGTGCTAACAGTGTGTTTGTGTCATACATGGTCTTAAAATATGTTTATCATTGCAAGTCAATCAATAAATCGAGTGGTGTTTCTTTACATATCATAACTGTATTTAAACACAGCATTTAAAACAAATGAATTTAGTGATGATACATGTAAACTATATGAACTGTGGTCCTTTAAACAGCAGTTGAACTGCCCGATCCCCTCCTTCCTTATACCACTGCCGCACAATGTGGGTAACATTTCTGAGAATATTGCCATTGTCCATAATTCCCTACACATTACTATGATCTCCTTAGGCCTCTCAACTGCTTCTTCTATTGTCTCTTCTACCAGGCAATTAAATTAAAACTAAATGTGAGGAACCCTCCCTTTGGCAGCAAACCCAGTCAGTGTTAGGTTTGGGGTACTGTCTGACTCCACCAAATTCTTCATTTCCCATATCCTAATCTAATGCCCCTAGTATCTGAGTATTGCACAACTGATACTCCCGCCGCTTATGTCTACCTGCCCCGCTCCCCGCCCCATTGCGAAGTCTTCATGACACTGGCTCCACATACTGCTCTTCCTCCTGCCTACAAGTTCCACTGGACTTTCCGTCCTCCCTACCTTCTGGATAAATGTCCTTCCCTATCCCTGCTACCACTTCCTCTTGCTCCCACTTATCACTCATCAGTACTGCCTCCTCTGTCCCTCCACTTCGGCTTCCTTCTGCATATTCTTTTTTTCTGGTTGCTTTTCCCTTCTTTCTTTTCATTCCTTGTTTCTTTACTAAACCTCTCTCTCTCCTTCCCTCCATCATCTTCATGTATGTTGCCCCACTTGGATGTATTGTTCACACTGCTTCTGCCAATGATTGTTCATTTTCCTACCTACTTCCTTTTTACCTTTTTATACCATCTTATTTTCTTTCTTCATGGTTTCCCCATGCTTCCAATGTTTGTCAGTCCCTTCTTGTCTGAGCAATCAACCCACTAGTATGTTATCCTTCTGTAGTTCTCCTAAAGTTCCCCTATACTTCTGCATGCACCACATTTTCTGTTATCCAAAATACCATGAGTTAATCTCGCTGTTCCACACATTGTGGACCTTGCCCCCCCCCCTTCATATGTCTGCAGTGTTTCTTTCCACCAGACGCATTCAATTGTATTTCTTTATTTGCCTATTTTATTACATGCATCTGTTTTAAATATCCAAACATTCCACCATTTTTATCTCATTGTGGTCCATTTCTATGTTCTGATATGTCACTGCCACTAAAAAGGCTGACAGCACATCAGACCAGGACATCTTAACACCCTTTACTTTAAACACTGTAGCTGCGTAAAATTCACAGAACAAGCTACATTAAGGTATGGAATGCTACCATAAATTTAAAGCAAGTTTTAAAACTTGTCAAAACTATAATGCATGTTTGTGTAATTTTATAAACTAAGCATTGACTTACAACAGGTTTGTCATATCTGCATCCATCCCTGCCATACAAAAGTGATATTTTCTTCATATTTCCTGGTTTCAAATTGTGTATGTATTCATGAAGCCCAGACATGGATATATAGGGGCTTAGCCCCCTGCAGAAAATGTTCATGTGATATTGCTTTCTATGAATGGTGGTCTTGTCATCCTGATGGGGGAGATTTATCTTTGATGGATCCATTTTCAACTGAGCATTGGATATTTATTTATTTTTTATTCGTGTATATTTTCAGGTCATCAAGTCAGCCTGTTTGTACTTGTAGCACGGAGGTGTGGTGGTATAAAATATGGTGCTGTGTCATGTTTTGATTGTTAATTCAAAGTTTGTAAGGTGTGGTGACACTTCAATCAGAAAATGGAATCCTGGAGAGAAGTTACCATAGGTATTATCACCTTAGTTTGTTTGTTTGTTTGTGTTTTTTGGCTTTTCCCGGTTAGGGCTTGCCACAGCGGAACTCCGGTCCGCTAATGGTTGGTAGTGGATTTTTACGTACCGGGTTACCAGCCCTGATGCACAACCTTCAACAAAGGCATACCCCATTCATCTTAGTAATTATTTTTAAATGCAAAGTAAAATTAAAGATAATACATGAATTAGAAAGAAAATATGCAGCTGCAAATGAGCCTAATTGTACAGTTTGTGGTTGTTGACTTAAATATTAGCCCAGGTCCATTGTCTCCCTAACAAGTGATCTAAGAGCCAGTACCATTGTGCTATTAATTATTCTGTCTGCTGTGACGAATGGCTTGGTCTATCCTTTGCACAGATTGCAGTTAATTCTGCATTAAACAATGCTGTAAAAATAAAACACCACTGTGTCTTCCATATTCATATCAATGGAAATGCAGACAATTCACAAAACAATTTAAAAGCTCTCTCATATTGCAGCGACCATTGTTAAACACCAAGTACATTTTCTACTTTCTAAAAATTGTGACTCTAAAATAGTTTTATATAATATGCATCTGTACTGCCCTCAAGGAAGGACTTCTGCACTGTCAGATACGCAAAATACTTTTAAATACATTTAAACAAGAATTTCATTGTGTTTGCTATTATATTCTTATAAAGTATATCCTATGATGCAAATAATTTTGAACTTTATGCATCACAGGTTAATCATTATTTTGAATTTCACACATTTTACCTGATAAGATTTCATTATGATGACACACTTCCTAAAGTACAGTTCATAAAACAAAGCACTGCAGAAACAGACTTCATAAGTGTTTTTCAATAAGTGGCAATTTAGTTTGCTCCATTTACAAAAGACTTTGTGATGAAAAATTTAAAAGCCTTCCCTTTAAGAATAGCAACTAAAATCCTCACAAAGTGCACATTTTTGCTTTGGTTTATTTAGCTATTTCAGCTTGTGAAATGCCTAAGAGCATTCATTTTCATGAGAAAAAATAACTTTAAGAAAGCTGAATTTCTTTCAATTAGCTGCCCAAGAAATGCAAGCATTACTTTATGTAATATAACAGTACACTTTTATTAATAATTTAGTTCTTGTAGTGATAAAGTATATGTATATAAAAGAAAGCAGAAATTTTAGCAACATCAAAACTCTGGTACCACAGATAAAATACATGTAAACGCTTATATATAGATTATCAAGGTGACATTTCTTAAGCATCAGTAGCCCGAAGAAAAAAACATAGAGATCATAACCTCAGTCTCTGTTTTCCAGTGTGTACTGGGAATGATTCACTTCTTTTGGAAGATTTATCCCTTCTTCAAATTGATGCAACCATGGAGTCAGTATGTATAAGTTGTGGGTGCTAGGGAGGCAGAGGGGCTTACTCCCTGCAAAAACACTTCTGTGTTTTGGACATTATTTTTTGCCATATGCTCGTGACTGTGGAAATCGTCATTTAATTGTAGAATCACATATAACACTTCTTCCATTTAAGTAAGGTGTGGATATCAGTGGAAATTAAATTTCTGAATATTGTTTTTTTCTGATAAAGCAACAGGGCACTTGAAGCAAATGGAGCATAACCACTGATAACAGTAATATTAAACACGGACTTCGCACCCACTTAAGCAAAAAGTCATTTTAACGAACGATCACTTTGTTGAATTTTTTCATAGGGAAAGGAAGTAGCTGGCCATCATTGGGAATTTGCCCCTTCCCCACTGTAGTGTGATCTCAGAGTTGGTATATTTAGTTAGAGGGGTGTGGGGGGGGTGCAGCTGAATTTTAAAATGTGTAGTGTTTGTTATGTTCAGCAGCTGGCCCACTAGTTTTTTTTTCCCTGTGAATAAATTTGCTGAAATGATCATTCAGTAAAATGAGTTTTTGCTTACGTGGGTTCAATGAATAGTCATTCGCTGACTAGACTATTCGACAAACTGATATAGACCTGTATTTTCCACCTCACTTTGTTTTTAGTGAGCAAGTATAACCTTTAATTATATACTACAACACAGATTTTTAATAATGGTGTGCATATCATGCAAGGTTTTGTTATATGCATATGTGCTGACATATACAATATTGTGAAACTGAGTGATGAATAAAGATTTAGCCGACCACGTAAATCTATGGCTCAGGCACAGCAAACTCCTTCTTTGATCCATAGACAAATGTGTTTCCTATATAGTTCTAGAGTAGCAACCCCCCAATAAAAATTTTGGAAAGAAATATTCATCTCATTTTTAAATGCCAGTGCCTTCAAGGAAGAAATAAATGTGCTGCAGGAAAAATTATTTTATGCAGTTTTATAATTTTTCATGACACTGATCCTAACTAAAAATAAGATACCCTTTGCTTTTAGGCCATTATAAGTTTAATATTTTGTTTGTTTGTTTTTTTCATTCATTCATTCATTCAGTTTGTTTTCAATTTTTCTTGTTAATCTTTTGCGAACCAAATTAATCCTGGTGAATCAGGCTCATTTTCAGAGGGGGCTAAGGCTGGGGTGGGGAGTCTTCAACAAGAATTACACAAATGTTAGAACTGTTGTACTGCTTTCTTATATTAAATTTATATAATTACATGAAGATTTCCTCTTCTTCTTCTTCTTTTGGCTGCTCCTGTTAGGGGTTGCCACAGCAAATCAACTGTTTCCATTTCTTCCTGTCCTCTGCATCTTGCTCTGTCACACCATTCACCTGCATATCCTCTCTCACCACATTCATAAACCTCATCTTAGGCCTTCCTTTTTTCCTGTTACCTGGCAGCTTCATCCTTAGCATCTTTTTCCCAATATACTCTGCATCCCTCCTCAGCACATGTCCAAACCAACGTAATCTTGCCTCTCTGGCTTTGTCTCCAAACCTTCCAATCTGGGCTGACCCTCTAATATACTTATTCCTAATCCTGTCCATCCTCGTCACACCCAGTGCAAATCTTAACATCTTCAACTCTGCCACGTCAAACTCTGACTCCTGCCTTTTTGTCAATGCCACTGTCTCCAACCCATATAACATAGCTGGTCTCACTACCCTCTTCTAGACCTTCCCTTTCACTCTTACCGGTACTCGTCTGTCACAAATCACTCCTGACACTCTTTTCCACCCACTCCATCCTGCCTGTACTCTCTTCTTCACCTCTCTTCCACACTCACCATTACTCTGAACTGTTGATCCCAAGTACTTAAACTCATTCACCTTCGCCACCTCTACTCCCTGCATCCTCACCATTCCTCTATCCTCCCTCTCATTCACACACATATATTCTGTCTTAGTCCTGATTAACTTCATTCCTCTTCTCTCTAGAGCATATCTCCACCTCTCCAGGGTCTCCTCCACCTGTTCCCTACTCTCACTACAGATCACAATGTCATCTGCAAACATAGTCCACGGGGACTCCTGTCTGATCTCTTCTGAAGATTTCCGAAATACTTTATTATTTAACTATTAATTTCATGCATTTCTTAACACTTCCCTAGGCATATTAATACTAAAGTAACCTTAAGATACTGGAGGGTTCTCCTGCTTGTGCAAAGTAGCTGTAATATGGTGTCAGATGGCAGGTATAGTATTACAGTAAACTTGATATATTGTATGCACTTTTTCTGCTAGTAATATATAAACTGCAAGAAAAACTCAGTCAAGCCAGAGTCTTAACTGTTTAATATCTTAAACCTCCTGTAGCGAACATACATGGGATGTATGAAAATGACTGTTAAGGACATCCAGTGCTTCAGCTACATAGTTTCTGAACGCCCACAATGTTTTACTTTTCACTTTTTACCTTTTCAGTATTTATAGGTGCATTCAGGCCAATAAAGCCAAACCCCACTAGTTGTAGACATGCCATGTTTTGGCCTTTTGCTGACTTCATCAGTATAGCATAAGAGGTTTGTCTGGCTATACTTTAGAAACACAGAGCTTAAAACCAAGCTTGATGTCCATAAATATTAGGGTACCTGAAAAGCATCCCAAACTGCGTGTCTGCATTGCACAGTGAAGATTCTAACTTGGCTGGGTCTTTTTTGCACTTTTTACTGCATAATTTGTCTGTGTGACCTTTTTACCTTTTGGGTTGAAGATATATATATATATATATATATATATATATATATATATATATATATATATATATATATATATATATATATATATATATATATATATGTGTGTGTGTGTGTGTGTGTGTGTGTGTGTGTGTGTGTGTGTGTGTGTGTGTGTATATATATATATATATATATATATATATATATATATATATATATAGATAGATATATAGATATATATATAGATTCATAGGTGGGTACTAGCTAATGGCCCTGGAGCCTTTACAAGCCTAGCCCATAGGACTACCCAGACATCGTGCCATACAACCTTAGTTTCCAGTGCCTCTGTCGAGTAGAGCCACTGGAGTGATCCCTGGGGTGAATTTTCTATTTTCCATCCACTCATCAAGATTTCTCTTGAAGAGGACAAGTGAGGTGCTCCGTTTGAAATGTGTAGTCTATTCCATAGCATGGACAGTCTCTTGGTTATGAACCTGTCCATCCAGCTTGTTTTGTTGATTGTGGTAATGAGGTTGAGGTCTCTGGAGCATGTGGTGTGGATGGATTGGGATTTCTTTAGATGTAGCATTTCTAACAGAGCTGGGTCAGACATGGCTTTGTAAGTCAAGCAGAGATTGCCTGTCAGTAGGCAATATGAGACAGAGAAGAGTTGGAGTTTTTTGAGTTTGTCCATATAGGATAAGTGTTTAAGGTCTAGGATCCTCTTTGTCAGGTACTTTTGCTGCCTTTCCAGTTGTTGCAGGTGTCTAGTGAGGTACATGCCAAATGGGGAATTGTACTCGATGACTGGCCTAATGAGGGAAGAATAGAGGGAGACAATGACCTCTTTCTTCCTGGATGCAAAACCCTTAGTAAATAAGTGTGCCACATAGAAGGACTTTTTGATCACAGTGGCAATGTGGTGGTCAAAAGAGAGGTTGCTGTCAACCAGTGTGTTCCTAGATCTCTTATAATGCCTTCTGTGTTCAGTGGACTACCATCGATGTGGTAATTCATGGGAACCGGGTTTTTCCCAAAGGGGATGACACATTTTTTGGCATTGAGCTTACGGCCATGGTTCTGACATGAGTTGTTGGTCTCAGTCAGGCCTTTCTGTAGGATGTTAACATCACTTGGGGAGTTAATAATAGCTCCCAACTTGCAATTGACTGCCATCTTTGTCAGTCAGCATCCCTTTGTGTTGGCCTGGACTTCAGAGAAGTAGATACCAAACAGGAGAGGACCTAGGACCAAACCCTGTGAGACTCCACTCGTGACTGGTCAGCAGTCTGACTTAGAGTCAGCTACTTTCACACTGTGGGTTCTATCTGTTAGCCAGTTTGCAACCCACCTAGTGATATAGGGGTTGATGCCAAGTGTAGTGAGTTTTTATATGATTCCTGACTGGGTAATGGTATCAAAGGCCTTGGCCAGATCAAGGTAGGCTGTATGAACCACATTGCCTTCATCCACACCTCTGGTAACTGACTCAAAGAAGTTGACCAGGTTAAGCAGGTATGATCTAGCCTTCACAAAACCAAATTGTGTGGGATCCAGAGTTTGGAGATTCCCTATATCCTTGTTTATTAGGTCCATGATAATGCGTTCCATAGCTTTGAATATCACACTCATCAGGCTAATGGGGTGATAGTTCCCAGGGTCTGTAGTCGCTCCTCCTTTGTGAAGAGGGATGACTGTATCAGTGCGCCATTTGGTAGGGACAAAGCCAGAGGTGAGGCTGTGATTGAACAGGGCACACATGAGAGGTGCCAGTTCACTCTGTAGTTCATGTAGAACACAGACAGGGATATTGTCAGGTCCCATAGAAGCTGTATTCTTGGTCTTGGACAGTGCTGTTTTAATCTGTGCAGCAGTAATACTGGGTGTCTGGCAATCTACTGGTATTGTGGTTGGTCCTTTGGTGGGAGACAGAGGGATAAAGATGGCACTGAATCTGTTGGCCAGTATAGTGGCAGTATCTGTTGGCTCAGTATAGGAGGTACCATTGTGCAGTAATTCATAGCAAATCTGGGTATTGCCATGGAGATTCTTTACATAACTATAGAACGCCTTGTGGTTGTCTTTACTATCTGCTGAAATTCTGTTTTCATAGCTAGCTTTAGAGAATTTGATGAGGGATCTTTACTTTTTGTTGAGGTTGATAAGGGAGTTTTTCCAGTCTTGGGACTTCATCTTATTCCGCATCAGTTTCCTCCTTCTGTTGTAGAGGTTTTTTATGGCATGGGACCACTAGGTTGGCTTCCATTTTTTGGAGGAGAGTGTCCTGTTTCTCTTGGGTATGGCAAGATCCATGCATTTGTGTATGTGTTCGTACAGTGCATTGGTCTATGATTCAGCGGTCATGCAACTATTCTCCATTTGCATGGGTGCCATGAAGTTAGCCACCCCTGTTTTTAGGAGCCCAAAGTTAGCTTTGGAGAAGTTTTTCATGGTGGTTACCTTTGCTGGGGAGTGGGAGGGATGTGGATTTCTAATGTGATTAGTTTGTGGTCGGATCTAACCAGGGAGGAGTTGACTGTTGGTGTAGAGTAATGTTGCCAATGTTATTAATAACCAGGTCAGGGATGTTGCTACCTCTAGTGGGGGTAAGAATGAGCTGGTCCAGGGCATTGGAATTAATGAATTCCAGGAAACCTTGGGCAAGTGTATTAGTAAATGAGTAGTTTTCCCAGTTAATGGAGGGGTAGTTGAAGTCACCCAGTATGAGAGTGTTAGGTTGGACCCTAATATTCTCCAGGGTGCTGAGTCTTGGGACATGGTTAGAGACCTATAGCAGGCTACGACCTGAATCGCCATCTTACCCAATGTTAGCTGCACCTGAAATATCTCTGATGTGTTATGTTGGTCTACAAGTCTAGAGGTGTGCGTTTCATTTATGAATATGGAAACACCACCGCCTTTGGAGCTTCAGTCCAAGTTCTGGGGCTGAAAGGTGTGTAATGAGTTATAGCCTGGTAGTGCAGGGGTGCTTTCTGCTTCCTTAAACCAGGTCTCTGTTACAAATGTCAGTGTTCTCCATTTTTAGGAGTGCTTTGAGCAAGTGCATTTTGAGATTTAGATTTATAGCATTGAGCAGCATGACCCTCAGATTGCATTTGTTTGTAGCTGTAACAATGGTAATTTGGTCTTTGGAACACCACCTAAAAAAGGCACTGTAGGGATGGCAAGAGCCTTGGCCAGTATCTGGAAACCCAGAGGTGACAGGTACAGGCCATCTCTGGCAAAGCACCAAGGTCTGTCAATCATGTTATCCCAGGCAAACAGATACTGGATCTCCTTAGAATGACACCAGAAACTTAGCCAATTGTTGAAATCAATCATTTTCTGCTTGTACTGTGGTATCATTCTGGGAGATAGTAGGAAGCTGCTCAGGGATAGAGTCATACCCACCTGGGTTACATAATCTGAGAGCTACTCCATGTCTCTTTTCATGTAGTCCAGGGAGGTACATCTCAGGTCATTCACAAACACATGTACAATGACAGAGTCATATTTGTACCTGTTGTTGAGGGACCTGAGTGAGTCCATTATGTGGCGGATCCTGGCACCTGACAAGCAGCTGACTATTACTTTCTCCTTATTCAACCTAGTGAATGAGAATCAGTGTCCCTCACTATCGAGCCACCTTTGACTAGTGTGTTGGGCATGCTGTTTTGCCTTAGGGGCTTTGGGTGAGTGGCACACTGTTTAGGAGAGCTATGTGTCTCATGATTAGTGTTGTGGATGTTGAGTGCATTTCTGCTGTGGAGCTCTCTGCTGTTTGGGTAGATTTTTATTATGAGCCTCCATGAAGGTGGGTGTGTGATTTGTGTTTTTATGTGAAGGCACTGCTGGTATGTGTTCTGGAGGGCTATGTGTTCCATGTGGTGTGGTGCAAGTGTTGACCTTCTCCTCTTGTCCAGCTATTCCTGTCTTGGCTGGAGAGGGTGTGGCTTCCAATTTGGATATATAAGTGCATCTCTCACAGGTCTGAGTGTTGGGAGGTAAGAGGAGAGGGCTGTCAGTGTACATGAGGCAGTTGCTACAGTGCCTCAGGATGCCCAAGTTTACCAGGTTAATAGGAGAAAGCACAGGGAACGGACCTCTAGACATGCCTGGAGGGGTGGGCATTAATAATAAGTACTGGAGCTGTTTCTTTATAGAACATCTAGTGCTGGTAGCACTTTTGTATGCTACAGTAATTGCTACAAGAAGTCTGGTAAAGTGCTAGACTAATAAACTAGTAAAAGTGCAGGAAAGGACAGAATTAGCAGATCTAAGAGAAAAATTGAAGAGCAAACTTTTTGGCACCACTCAGAAGCTTACAAACAGTCCTGGATACAGCAAATGTGTATCTGGACTAGACTAGTTACAGGAAAGGCAGAAAACAAGTGCAAACATGGGCTTTTAAACCAGAAAGTTGAAAGAGATGGCAAAACTGCCCAAACAGCCAATAAACTACAATTTCTGAGCTAGAAACCACTCCTGTTGTGGTAGATAGGCTACCTAGTGCTTACCACTCCCACTAATAAGCTACAAGGCTTCCCTCCAACACAGAAACGCTTGGGGGGGGGACTCAGGAGCTTACATACACTCCTGGATACAGCAAATCTGTATCTGGACTAGACTAGTTACAGGAAATGTGGGAAACAAGCACAAAGGTGGTCTTTTAAACCAGAAAGTTGAAAGATATGGAAAAACTGTCCAAATGGCCAATAAACTACAAGTTCTGGGCCAAAAAACACTCCTCTTGTGATAAATAGGCCACCTAGTGCTTACCACTCTCATTGATAAGCTAGAAGGCTTCCCTGCAACACAGAAAGGCTTGGGGGGCTCAGAAGCTTCCAAACAGTCCTGGATACAGCAAATCTATATCTGGACTAGACTAGTTACAGGAAAGACAGAAAAATACAGCAAATCTGTATCTGGACTAGACTAGTTACAGGAAAGGTGGGAAACAAGTGCAAATGTGGTCTTTTAAACCAGAAAGTTGAAAGAGATGGAAAAACTGCTTAAACGGACAATAAACTACAATTTCTGGACCAGAAACCACTCCTCTTGTGGTAGATAGGCTACCTAGTGCTTACCACTCCCATTGATAAGCTTGACGGCTTCCCTGCAACACAAAAAGGCTTGGAGGGCTCAGAAGCCTACAAACAGCCTTGGATACGGCAAATCTGTATCTGGACTAGACTAGTTACAGGAAAGGCAGGAAGCAAGCGCAAATACACGCTTCTAAACCAAAAAGTTTAAAAAGATGGAAAAACTGTCCAAACGGCCAATAAACTACAAGTTCCAGGCCAAAAAACACTTCTCTTGTGGTAGATAGGCTACCTAGTGCTTACCACTCCCACTGATAAGCTAGAAGGCTTCTCTCCAACACAGAAAGGCTTGGGAGGCTCAGAAGTTTACAAAAAGCCCTGGCTACAGCAAATCTGTATCTGGACTAGACTAGTTACAGGAAAGGCAGGAAACAAGCTTAGATTTATATATATATATATATATATATATATATATATATATATATATGGGTCTACTTAAAAACGCCGAAAATCCACTTGTTCGAAAACGAACAGTGGATTCTCAGTTCAGCGAAAGTGCACTTAATCGTAAGTGCACTTCTGCAAAGAACGGTTCAACGAACCATTAAGGAAAACAGGTGCCGAAGCACACTACAGTGAGGAAAGGGAATTTACATGTTTCCCCACTGTAGTGCAATCTCGAAGTTGGTATATTTAAGTAGAGGTGTGCAGGGGGGTTTGCCCCCCTGCAAAAACAATGTTTTATTGTTTTTTATCGGTTCGGTGAACCGATGTTCGGGAAAGTGCACTTTCGCTTAGGTGCACTTTCGCTAAACCAGGAATCCACTGTTCATTTTCAAACAAGTAGATTTTTGGCATTTTTAAGTAGACCCATATATATTAATAGGAGAGCTGAATAAGGTTGAAGCTTTGATTGACATCTGTTTATTCAATACATTTGGTCAACTAAGCAGAATGCAGACAAGTGTGCTAAAGCAACATTCCCCTGGTAGGGGAATATACCCTTTTCTACAGGGCCTGTGGGATCGCAGAGTTAGAAGATATAATTAGCAGGGGATGTGGGATCCAGGGGAGCTTCCCCCAGCAAAAAAACAATATTTTCTTTTTTTTGTTGTTGTTTTTGTTTTAAGTTTTACATGCACCAATTAATTCTCAGCACATGTAATAATGTGTCAACATACATAATGTCAATCAATTTGATTCAACATTATGTATGTTGACTCAAGTAGTATTTGACTAATTTAAGTAGATTCATGTATGTATGTATGTATATATATATATATATATATATATATATATATATATATATATATATATACATATACACACATATACAAGTGTACGTAATTTCATCTAAAACTCAATTTATCAAATACAACTTATTTAAACTCATTTCATTTAAGACAGCAAACTCCCCCAAAAAGGACAAATGTTTTTGTAGCGGACAAACACCACTACATCCTCTCTTGTGGGGGCTCCAACCCTCTGACATTCCAGTAACATATATATAACAATGCCACAGTCACACTACAGTGGAAGAAAGGAAACAATGTGCAAAAACATTTTGCTGTTTTAGATTAAATGAGTTATATAAGTTATATATTGATAAGTTGTTTAGATAAGTTATATATACACATACACATCGTGTGTGTGTGTGTGTGTGTGTGTGTGTGTGTGTGTGTGTGTGTGTGTGTGTGTGTGTGTGTGTGTGTGTGTATATATATATATATATATATATATATATATATATATATATATATATATATATATATATATATATATATATATATATATATATACATATATATATGTATCTATGTATGGAGCTACTTTAGAAGCTCAAAGTTTGAAAATTTCGAACTTCAAACAGCCAAGACCATAAGAGCAAAGTTTTGAAACTTCAAAAACCTAATAAAAAAAATAAAAACAAAAAAAATGTTATGTTTTTGCAAGAGGGGAAAGCCCCTGACACCCACACACCCCCTTCTAATTAAATATACCAACTCTAAGATCTCACAGTGAAGAAAACGGTAAATATCCCATTCTGTGTTGTACTACGATCTCCATTCAGAACGTTCAAAGTTTGAAACTTTGATCTTATGGTCTCAGCCTTTTAAAGTTCAAAGTTTTGAAACTTTGAGCTTCTGAAGGGGATATATGGATCCCCTTCTAAATCTCGAGTCAAGAACACCAACATTCAGAATGTCAAGATGAAAAGTTTGAAGACTGACAATCACTAACGGCTGATGTTTCCCAGGGCAAGTAAACACTTTCCCAGCATAAAGAAATATGCCATTTTTCCCACTATAGTGTGATCCCAGAGTTGGTATATACAGTTGAGGGAGTTAGAGGGCATAGCCCCCCTCCTCAGTGGTTGTTATATAGGCCAGTGTGTTTACATTCGATGTTGGACAAGTGTTTACTTGTCCTGGGAAACATCAGCCATTCATGATTGTCAGTCTTCGATTCCACCATTACCTTATGAATTATACTGTCTTAGAAATGTGAGACAATGGAAGCGTGCATGTGTTATGCACGCAAAACAGGAAGACTAAAACAATTGTTTCTCTCTTCCTGAATGTAATCCACAGTTGTTTTTCATCAGTAAGGACTTCAAATAACAGTTTGCCGTTTTCCCCCAGTCATTTTCATGCCAGCATGTGTATTATCGCAACCGCGAAAATCTGGTTGTGACAACACGTAAGTGCCAGTAATCCATATAAATATATATATAGCTATATATAAATATATATATACACAATATATATATATATATACATATACACATATATATATATACATATACATATATACACACACACTCACCCACACACACACACACACACACACGCACACACACACACAATCGTATAGACACACGCACACATGCACACACACTCATATATATACACGCACACTCACACACATACACACACAGACACACAATCTTATACACACATGCACACACACTCGTATATACATACACACACACTCACACACGTACACACACGCACTCGTATACACACACATATGTATATATTTATAACCAAGAACTTTCAAATAGCAGCAATGTGTGCATGAAAACAGAGGAAAATAACATGTATATGCAAAGTGTAAAGTCATTATAGTAATTAAAAGGTAAGATAGGAGCTATATGAAAGTATACATTTAAAAAAGAGAGAGATGGAAAAACTAAATATCCCACAAAGTCAAGAATCATTTATTCTATGCTTAATGTACAAAATATTTAAGGTGGTTATCTACTACTTTTGTTAATTCTTTCTTTCTCTCTCTCTCTGGTAGTTTTACGTAAAATTACTATAATTTTACATCAACTTCAAATGCCTCAGATGTATCATCTGAAAGTTAGGAGACATATTTGTTTTTTTTGTTTGTTTCATAAGAGCTTTATTAAAATGTCTGATGAACTGAAGAACAAATCCACTTTCTCTATTATTTTTAAATCACACACTTGAAGCTCAAGTTTGTATTACTAAACTAGCCAAGGGAGAAGAAATTCTTCCATTACTGACTAAATGTATCTGCATGACTATGCAGACAGTGCTGAACATGCGATATTGTTCATTATGCAGTCTTTCTTTGATTCTAGTTGCAACTAAGATGTAACATTTTTTGTAATAGACCATTTAACTTAAAAACCGTGTTACCCAATTAAGACATAAATCCATTAGAAACTGAAGAGAAATGAAAGGAGTGTCTCTTTCTCCTCTGTTAACTTAAGGATGAAACTATATGACTGCATGGGTTTTTCCTTACTGAATAGTTTTATAGTTCTGATCAATGTTTGGCAATCATGTGGTCAAAGTTGGTATCACAGCATTTAGTTCATGCAGCAATGGTTTAGAAGAAGTATTTGGTACAGTTTTTGCTGTTACTCATGTTGCACTCTTCCAAGGAGTACTGCTGTGTTTTCTTCCACTGGTTTAAGCTGGGTAACTAAAGTTCTGCCATCGACACTCAGGTCAGTGTTTTGGAGCTATGTACATAGGTCAGTAGCTTGCTTCTTCTAGCCAGTATTTCATCTGTTGTAGCTGCTACATATTAATTGTTTCTTTTAAGTTGTTAAACACGAAGCAAACTGTTAAAAAGGCTGAACATGTTAGCAAGTTGTGGAAGTTACTGGCATTCACCTGCTGCAAATATTTTAGTATACCGCAGGGGTAGCTCTTCCCTAGGTTTGAAACTATATGTTGTCTTTATGACCTTTTTTGATTTCCACTTTTCAGACAGTATGAAAATGAGTAACAGTTGAGTGCTTAACTGTTACCTGGTCAACCCAAAAGCAATCATCCAGTCAGCTGTGTCACAAGCTGTGCCATGCTGGTATCTGGCAAGCTGAGCTGATGAGTGTCACAGCCCTTTTGTAACTTTTGTGACCATCTGATGATGGAATTATTAAAAATATTCTCATATATGATATCAGGGATGCATCGTTACATAATGATTGTGAGCAATGTTTGGTCATGCCAGTTTCAAAATCATTGGTTACTTACATTACTGCTTCGAGATCTGAAGAAAATCATCAGTACTCTGATGTGGTTACTCGAGCATAAAGACACATTGCTGTTGATAATGAAGGATAAATGTAAGGCTGTGACAGCTACTTTCATTTCCTGCAAGGCTAATATGGAAGAATTGCAGCTATATTACAAAAGGTTGTTTTTTAACTGGGGAAGGGTCACCCATATGGGACTATAGTACAAGAAACTCACCACAACACTGGTCTTAATTTGACATACTTTTGGGTGTTGTAGTACTGAAAATACCCCTAATGGGAGCAGCTGAAAGAAAAAAAACAGGAAGTACTGATAAGAGCTGGAAGATGTTCCATGGTGCTGACTTCTTCCTTTAACTGTAGATAAACTTTCAGTTCTACGTCCTGTCATTTGTGCCTGCATAGTATGACCTTGGCTGCAGTAAAGCATAACTTGCACTTTGTATTAGCTACAGTGATACTGATAAGTAACACATGGAACCAGAACAGCCAAAGAGGATTAGTATATGTGATGCGTGAATCTTCATTACTGACTCTAAAAACATATACTACATCGGCTACCTGTCGACTTCGGTGCATTATTCAGTGTTTTTGTGTATGAAGAGGCACAGCACATAGTATATCTGCAATGACTGTTTCAATCTTTAAGCTGTGAATGACAACAATATTTAAAGAGTTTGTTTAATCATTATAGACTATAAATGTAAGACACACCAGACCACATAAGTCTAGGATGTAGCCTGGGAAAAATGGTAATATATCAGCAGTAGCACTGAAGAGAAATAGCACTTAGTGAAAACAGTGCTGCCAGCAGATACTGCTGCTGAGTAGTATGGTGACTAGTGAGATCGGTAAATTACTCCTGAGTAGTATGGTGGCTAGTGAGATCGGTAAATTACTCCTGAGTAGTATGGTGACTAGTGAGATTGATAAATTACTTCTGACTAGTATGGTGACTAGTGAGATTGGTAAGTTACTTCTGACTAGTATGGTGACTAGTGAGATTGGTAAATTACTCCTGAATAGTATGGAGACTAGTGAGATTGGTAAATTACTCCTGAGTAGTATGGTGACTAGTGAGATTGATAAATTACTCCTGAGTAGTATGGTGGCTAGTGAAATCAGTAAATTACTCCTGAGTAGTATGGTGACTAGTGAGATTGATAAATTACTCCTGAGTAGTATGGTGACTAGTGAGATTGGTAAATTACTCCTGAGTAGTATGGTGACTAGTGAGATTGGTAAATTACTCCTGAGTAGTATGGTGACTAGTGAGATTGGTAAATTACTTCTGACTAGTATGGTGACTAGTGAGATTGGTAAATTACTCCTGAGTAGTATGGTGGCTAGTGAGATCGGTAAATTACTCCTGAGTAGTATGGTGACTAGTGAGATTGATAAATTACTTCTGACTAGTATCATGACTAGTGAGATTGGTAAATTACTCCTGAGTAGTATGGTGACTAGTGAGATTGATAAATTACTTCTGACAAGTATGGTGACTAGTGAGATTGGTAAATTACTTCTGACTAGTATGGTGACTAGTGAGATTGGTAAATTACTCCTGAATAGTATGGAGACTAGTGAGATTGGTAAATTACTCCTGAGTAGTATGGTGACTAGTGAGATTGGTAAATTACTCCTGAGTAGTATGGTGACTAGTGAGATTGGTAAATTACTTCTGACTAGTATGATGACCAGTGAGATTGGTAAATTACTCCTGAGTAGTATGGTGACTAGTGAGATTGATAAATTACTTCTGTCTAGTATGGTGACTAGTGAGATTGGTAAATTACTCCTGAGTAGTATGGTAACTAGTGAGATTGGTAAATTACTCTAGAGTAGTATGGTGACTAGTGAGATTGGTAAATTACTCTTGAGTAGTATAGTGACTAGTGAGATTGGTAAATTACTCCCGAGTAGTATGGTGACTAGTGAGATTGGTAAATTACTCCTGAGTAGTATGGTGACCAGTGAGATTGGTAAATTACTCCTGAGCAGTATGGTGACTAGTGAGATTGGTAAATTACTCTTGAGTAGTATGATGACTAGTGAGATTGATAAATTACTTCTGACTAGTATGGTGACTAGTGAGATTGGTAAATTACTCCTGAGTAGTATGGTGACTAGTGAGATTGGTAAATTACTCCTGAGTAGTATGGTGACTAGTGAGATTGGTAAATTACTCCTGAGTAGTATGGTGACTAGTGAGATTGATAAATTACTTCTGACTAGTATGGTGACTAGTGAGATTAGTAAATTACTCCTGAGTAGTATGGTGACTAGTGAGATTGTTAAATTACTCCTCAGAAGTATGGTGATTAGTGAAATTGATAAATTACTCCTGAGAAGTAAGGTGACTAGTAAGATTGGTAAATTACTCCTGAGTAGTATGGCAACTAGTGAAATTGGTAAATTATTCCTGAGTAGTATGGTGACTAGTGAGATTGGTAAATTACTCCTCAGAAGTATGGTGACTAGTGAGATCAGTAAATTACTCTTGAGTAGTATGGTGACTAGTGAGATTGGTAAATTACTCCTGAGTAGTATGGTGACTAGTGAGATTGGTAAATTACTCCTGAGTAGTATGGTGACTATTGAGACTGGTAAAGGGGAGCTTTGTCAAAGAGATGAGCTGTGCACACAATGTGATACTAAATTTGGACTTACTAGCATTTGGAGTGCTAGTTCATAACAAATGGTACCACACAGAATAGTTTATAAATGTGAAGTTCGCCTCATGAGACTTGTGTTAAATCAGCAGATGTCTCAGCTAAGGGAGGTGACACTAACAAAGTGTGCAATACAGTAAGATTTAGTATTGCAAAAGTATTAGGTGGGTGCAGGTAGGAGAAGGAAATCTCATGGCAACACTCAGAAATACACCAGACTTGAGCAAAATAGACCACAATAAATTACACTGTAATCAAGTGTGAAACAAAGCAGTGTTCCTCCATTTATGGCCTGGTGACTGTAGTTCACAATGTTTATTAACCAAGTTTGTATGAAAATTAATTTAAACATGACATTACATTTTATGAAGTGGTCTTTAAGTGATACCATTATAAAAATAGTTAGGGATTCAAAAGCAATGAGCATCAATAATGCTAAAAATGAAACAAATTCACAACATAACAGGGCTGCGTGTCATGATGAAGGTGTAATAACATGCCATCATCTTTGTTTTCAAAGTTTTAAACCTGTTTTGGTTACTGTTATTCTGCAAACAGGCTGAAAGAGTTATAGAATATCCATTGTACTCAATGGGTTAGTTGACTTATTGCAAAAAAAAAAAAATTGAGCTGCAACACATCCACCAAGGCACAATTTTGATGTTGCTTTATTTTGTAGAAGGAGAAAGTCTGAGGTACCAGAATAAATGCACTGTTGGAAAATTATGCCCAGGTTTATGGTGGATGTGTTGCAGCTCAATTTTGTTTTTTTTTGCTGTATTTTCATTTTTTGGTCTACAGTTAGTTGAGTTATCACTCAGAAAGACAAAATCAAAATCTGAGGGGCAACACTTCCTGCAAATCTCAAGGTTGAGCTGTTGATAGAAGGTTCTGTAGTTTTGGATGTTACCTCTTTGAGGTATTGAAGGTTTCTAAATATTTTTCTTAAGCAGGAGCCATGGAAAAAATGTTTTTTTGACAACAGCTTTCAGTTGTCAAATGTTTTGTTAATCTTTCAATTGTCACAGAACTGCAGCATTCATTTAATGGTGTATTTACTTAATGCATCTCTTTGAGTCCAAATAATGCCTGGAGATGCACGTCACTAGTCACCCATGTGTGACCTGAAGTGTTAGTATGATACTGTTCAGTCATCCGAGGGCCACCTGCGTGCAGTGTACCTTTCAGAGGGAATTGTGGTGCTGATTCACCTAGTGTACCTTAGAAGGTAAGCTATACATATTTCAGATGCTGTTCAGTAACAAATGTTGCTGCCAATGACAACTCTGAAAAAAATGTTAAAGCCACACTCTGTACCTGAAGCTGTGCAATCCGCTATGTACCTCTACTCTCAGAATGAATATATAGGAATAACATTCCCTTGGAATAATCCCTCTCTTCATGATTTTCCACAAGCTTCTTGTGCAAATATGTACAAAATTAAAACATGTAGTTTTAGTTTGCTGTTAAAATGCATTGGTTGTTGAAAACTAACTTCTCCAAAAGTTTAAGATGTGTCATTATTGGCAAACAGGAGCTACTCAGATCATGTCAGATTGTGACATTCATGGACATCTTGCCTTTGTCCTTATGTCTGTGTTGCAATTAAGTTCCCCTCAGTGAAATACACTCTAAATAGTCTATAGATTCCTGTGATGGTTACTGTTTGCTTATATACCACTTACCTGGGATAAGGAAGATAACAATGCTGTGTGACAACAAATGGCATGTGTGACAACAAATGGCATGGATAACAGCCAGCAAAAGGGTTCTGCTGCTTTCCTCTGGCTGTTGTTTAGCAGCAGCTGATGAAATAGCAGAAGTAGTGTGTCTGTAAGCATCAAATGCTTTCTTGTATTGTGTAAACAAATCCTTAGTAGTATGTTTACTGAATCCTTAGTAGTATGTTTACTGAATCCTTAGTAGTATGTTTACTGAGTATCTGTTAGGGTAGCTGCATCTAAACGAATCCTTAGTAGTATGTTTACTGAGTATCTGTTAGGGTAGCTGCATCTAGGTTAGCAACACAGCTTACCTTCCTCCAGTAACAGAAATTATATCAAATCCATTAGTTCCAGTGAGGCTCTGTGTTCCTACTGGCTTGTGTATCACTGCAATGATAATAGCCTTTGTATAGATGCTTCAAAGTGCACGTGAAGGATGACACAGAAAATGTTAACTTACATTCATTTACTCAGAACAACACAGGAAAGGGACAGATGCAATGATTACCCAGAGCAGACCATCTTAAAGTACGTACATTTATTAACTTGTTGAAAATATATTCTGGTAGATGCACTGAGTTATTCTAAAATTTCAGGTGGGGTGTTCTTTTTTATTTATTTACGTGTTTGTTCATAATATCCCATGAGGTGTAGTCATTTAGAATAGCAATAGTGAATATTTAGTCAGAATAACACAAATGAATAACTTTGTGTTGTAGTTTCATTGCTTTGTGTGAGTGGAGGTGGGAGGCTACCAGCGCAAAGAACAAGGTGGGATTACTAAGGTCTTTAGGTTGCATACCTGCAGTGACTATACAATTCAGAAGTACAATAGTAATAGAATCTTAACTGTGTAAAGAGTGTGTGTGTGTGTGTGTGTGTGTGTGTGTGTGTGTGTGTGTGTGTGTGTGTGTGTGTGTGTGTGTGTGTGTGTGTGTACCTGACTGTGTGCAGCATACATATATGCTCATGTGCATGTGTGTGTTCTAAACAGTATGGTATAGTATAGTGCCAACCAATTATCAAACAAAAAGAGCATGGAGTGATAAGCATTAGCAAAAATAAAACAGTAGTATTTTGTTCATCCCAATAAAGTATGAATTGTGGTACACACCATATCGACATTAATGTTTTACTGACAGAACCTTTATATTAGGAAAGTCAGGCACCAGGTTACAGTGAGATGGTGAAAGGAAGGTGTATAAGGAGTGTGTGTTTGAGCCATGTATAATGAAGACATTAAGCTTCAGTTATAGCAAGGGTTATACAAAGGTATATATTTCTATAATAATTGTAATAATAACTCCCTACACACAGCAGTACACGGATGTTCAGTTCAGGTTCAAGGGTGTAAACAGGTGTTGAAACTATACAATCTGACATGAATGTGGATCAATAAGCATTGTTAGACATGGTAATGTAACACCTTATTCATCACAGTGTTGTACAAAATATGGCATCAATCTCATATTTATATTAAAGATAATTATATGAATGTGAGTCACAGAATGCAAATGAGGGTGAGTGAAAAACTCATGAGAGCTCTTTGAGTCATACTGAGATTCATAGCAACGATTATAAATATTTGCGTATCTGTATGATAAGAATTACATTAATTGACTCCCTTGGTGAGTGTGATACATGGTTGTTTTATTCCTGATTCTAAACCATTATGAAAATACACAATCTGATATGAAAACAGAGTGATAGGCATTTGAAGACATTAACACAGAGCACTTTAGTCATGGCATTATAATACGGCATGGCTTACTTAGCATATTTACTTTAATATTCCACTGACAGAAATATCACTTCTTGGAATGTTATGCATTATATTGCAGAAAGGAGTGAGTGCAAAAAATCTAATTAGATCTATGCCTTTGGGTCAGATAGAACTGACAGTGTTAACATTTGTTTTTGAAAATTTGCATTGTTTCTATAATTGGGAACATAAGTTCCATAAGTGTTATACAAAATGTACAGGCATACTCAGCAATGGAGAAAGGAATGGAAGCATATCATTCCGCAGTGTTTTGGGAGGAAATAGAATCTATAACAAGTAGCTCATGATACATGTTATTAAATATGGTATATTATCTTATTACAATGAATAATGCACATGCTGTACTAACTGGGAAGTATCGCAAGTTTTCAACAAGTAAATGATATCAATGTGGGCAAACATGCTGCTAGTATCTGACCTTTTGACTAGTCCATCTGCAGATCTATTACAATTTGTTCATATATCAGATTGTAATAATTCTGATAATTTGTACATCTGTGTGAGTATCTCAATAAGTGAAGATGACAAAATGTTGGATAAGATCTCATTTGGAAAGTAACACCTGGAAAGACAAATCTGCTGCAGGCAGTAGGTGTCTACTTGTCTTTAAACGTCACTCGACTGCGGGAAGGACATGCAGACACCAAACAGAAGGCACTCCAGCTGAGAATCGAACGGGAGAACCATTTGCTGTGAGGCGACAATGCTAACCGCTGCACCACCACGGCCCTACAGTAGTGTCTACTTGTATAGATACTAAAATATCACTCATTTGTAAAAATATGCAAACTCAGCTGATTATTGTCAGTTATAAAATGAGAATTATAATTCTGATTGCCAGCCCTTCTTCCATTATGACAATTAGTGTATGACGAATAATTTTCATGTTTATAATTTTGAGTGGCTATTATGATTCACTTGTTACTATGATTTGTTTCAAGTATGTTTCAGAAAATGTTTTTTAAAAAAATTCTAGACTAAGTTAACATAAAGCATTTTTGAGCCTATTATGAGCTAAGCTGGGATTCATTCTGAGTCAGAATTTGGTATTTAAGTGTATTATTTCTCAAGGAGTTTTCTTATATTTATTGACAAATCTTTTAAGATTACTTTTCCTGACAGTGTTAGGAAAAAATAAAGCACACTTTGCACCTATGTAGTTTAAAGAACATTTTTTCCCTACCCTATAATACCAGTTCAAAGACTCTGCTTACTGTGTGCATTACAAACAACTGTTCTGCTGGCAAGAAATCAGTGCAAAGGTATCTAAAATTACATTTTTATATCAGAACTCTACTTTTGTTATATTATGTCAGAGACAAAAATGTTTCTGATGCAGTATAGGACATTTATTTCTATATTGCAAGAATGTTTGGGGGGATGCAATTTTGTAGCAGATCCTTTCTTGTTTCCTGCCTGTTTTGATGACTTTAATTTGTTTTAATAAGACAAGTCAGAAAACAACAAAATAAACTAATATTGTTTGATAAAATAGTTATTTCTAGTTTATCTTCTTGTGGACCTTCAATAGAAATTCATCAACAGTGATCTCTATAGCTGCTCAGATGATTTATTCGGGCTTCTGAAAACATATTTTAAATGAAGTTTCTAATCAGACTGGCTCACCTTGTCTTTACCTGAACTACTAGAAATTTGTTGAATCTAAGTAGAATCTGTTTTTTAATGTTGCTGCAAACAGAAATGACCTCTCCATTTTTCCTGCCTTAGCTATGTAAATGGATGATGATAACTTAAGGGACAATTACAAGTATTAGTACCTTTAGCTCATTTCTAAAATACTTTGAATGGTCCCCAAAGGACAGCTGTATTATAAATTGACAGGAACTATTCTAACTGGTTTTACATTTTTGTCAGTATCCCCCATTGCATTGCATGAGGATTTGGAACTCTTTGTTGGCTCAGTTAGATGTTACTCCACCGGGGCTGAAACGTCTGAAGATGTGTTATTCTGTCTTTAACAGTTCTATGGTTTCAAGCTCCATTATTCTGATAGCAACCACTTTTATCTGACTGTAGCCATAGAGATTTAGAAAATGGCCAATGTAAGTAATAGCCCTGGGGATAGAAAAAATAAGTTATATGATGCATATGCTAAGAAGCTGCATTTTTCTAACAAAAGGCATGCATTTAAAAAAGTGAGATGTTTATAGGAAAGAGTGCTGAGTTAGAAAGCGAATTTACTTGGCAACAAGCTACATCGGGGTTACAAAGAGATCCTAATTGGGTCCTTTGCTTTCTTTAAAAATCTGCTTGTGATGGGAGACTTTTGTAAGCAATTCAGGATTTCTTTTATACAAATTGAAAGCTCTTTTATCTTGAGATTTTGAGAGAGAAAATGTGTGTGCATGTTTAAAAATGCAAGTATATAGACACAGGAATGATTTCTAGGTTGGGATACAATATTTATTAGCAAGAAGCTGTAGGGGAGAGCTTGGTTGTCCCCTTTCCTTTAAAGCTGTGTTACATAGGGTAGTTTTCTGAGCCTCTTCTGTATTTAATAAAAAACAGAACTTCACAAGCATGAAAGCAAAAACACAAATAGCAGAGCACAGCTTCAAAAGGCACATGTCAAGGATGAAAATGTTACTTTAAATGTATTCTGGTATCTCTACATTTCACCTTCAAGGAAGCTGTGCTCTGCTATTTGTGTTTTTGCCACGTCTGTATTTATTCTGTAAAACCTAGACCTGTAATTAAAAGCATGTGTATAATTGGTCTATATCATATGAGCGAATTGCACAAATTGCGAATGCTCATAATATTGAACGTATCGGACCTCGAACTTCCTACTGCCCCCCACCCCCCGCTAAATATATATTCCAACTCTGAGAGCACGTTACAGCGAGAAAATTGCAAATATCTTATTCTTCACTGTATATGCGATCTCAGAAAAAGCACTTCAAGGTCTAGCACGTTCGAGCATTCGCAATTTGTGTGATTCGCTCATATGATATAGACCCGTGTATAATATCCAGGAATAAGTACTTTTTTATCTTTAGTATTTCACCAGAAAGATCTTGATTCTTCCTTTTGCTTTACTAAAAGTTGTATATGTTAGAGCTGGCTTTTCTAGTAATTTCTGTGTTGATCATATCTCTCAACCATACTGAATTCCTCGCTATTTACCAGTTTTGAGGGCAAAATAATGGCATGCCATGATTTCCAGAGTGGCCCCTTTAATGCCCAATTTTTTCAATTTTTTTTTTTTTTTTTTTTAAAATACAACTTTAAATTCATGGCTGATGTCACCACGCATAGCAAGGGTACAGGGGCGTGCGTGATAACATCAGCAGTGCCTGACTGCCTGCCTGACTCTTGGAGAGAGGAGATTTAAAAAAAAAAAAACTTTAGTTGTTAACAGCCACTGACTTGTGGACAGCTTGTAAAGAACTCTCATCTTAACTGGACATAATTTTATGCTTGATCAAGCTGTAATGACAGTAACTTTCTTCCTCTTGTCACTGTCCAGGACCAAGACTACAGTGCTGTCTTTTTCCAGAAAGGTATCACGCATCTTCTCTATCATCTCTGCCGAACTCCATATGTGTGCTTGCTTTATACACAGAAAGCAATAGAACAGCAACTGAGCAGATGCATCTGCACAAAGGAAATTTGACAGTTTTATCCAGTTATATGAGGGACCAACGTATTTTGTATTTTAAGCTGTACTTCATGTCTTTGCATTTAAAATGTATTTATTTATTTGACATTTGTTTACTGGGGTGTTCTGACTGGGTCTACAGAACCCATTTTCATTGGAGGCCCTGGGAGAATGCTCCACATATAGTAGAATATAAATACATTATTCAGCTAAAATCAGGGAAAAATAAAAGTAAGATTATTTACAGAAACAGTTTGCGAACAAATCCGGATACACTGCTAATGATACTACCAATCAAACCTTTTATTCCAAGAATAGCTTCCTGAACTTCACATTTCTTCACTAAGGAGCACATTGGCTAGTGGACACTTTGTCGTCATGCCCATTGGCGACACAGACACCCTCAACAGACAAGACGAGCGCTGAGATTAGTACTTGCTGCGGCTGTTAGGTGGAGTTGTGACTTCTAATACTGTTCTGTTTTTTCCCAAATGACAAGTAGTATTCACAGGGGTGGAAGAGAAA
The DNA here is from genome assembly GCF_019279795.1 of Protopterus annectens. NCBI lineage: Eukaryota > Metazoa > Chordata > Ceratodontiformes > Protopteridae > Protopterus > Protopterus annectens. Next base: position 962,671,348 of record NC_056747.1, read on the forward strand.
CAAAATGCCAGCTTTGTGAAAGTAGTCTTTGTTCGCGAAAGGACCTCTGAACACATTGAATAGCCACTGACACCATCTTAATGGTGTTGCTTCTTTTTGAAATCACAATTCAAATGTTTCCATTGCACTCCTTACTTGGGTTTCAGAAGTCAAGATGCTTAGCAGGAATTGTGATGTTAAATATTGTATATGGCTCTCACATTCATTTTTCTGTATACACCAATGGTGCACAAATATCTGAAAGGCCAACATTTTGGCCAAGTCAAAGGCACTAGCTTCCTAGTTTCAAGCATTTACCAAATAAAAACTAAGGAAACCAGCGAAGAGGGTGAATGTGACCCCTTTGATGTATGTTCTCTATGTTACTAGCAGACTCATTATTGTCTTCCAGTACATCATTTTAAGATATGTGCTGCATCTTTATATATTTAGGATGCATGTATCAGCACAGCAGGTTTTTTCATAACAGAAGTAAGAGAATATTTTCTATCTAAATCCATACATACATTGTAACATCTTCATTTGGCCATTTTTTTAAATGTATGATTTATCAAGGAGCAGAAGTATAGTGGCCAGGAATTTACAAAATGGGCTCAAGGAGTCAAGTGCCATGCCCTGAAATCCACTCAGTACCTCTTCATGGCAGCCAGTCTAGCAATGCTGGTTAGTTGCTTGTGTTCCAGTGCAATGGCCTCTTGATCATCTAGGATAGTGTGTCATGCATCATTGTGGCAAGCTCCTGTACAACATAATGGTTGCCAGTCCCACAGAGGTGTGCATTCAGACAATCTTCTGAACAACATTAGAGTATCCAGCACCAAATATCACATATGTCCACTTACATCTGTGACATTCAGTCTCTTTGTACTCCAACACCATGCAACAGTAACATTGTAGCAAGTATGGATAGCGTTTGAGTGCCTCACATAAGTAAACACTTCTGTCATTTTGACACTGTCCACTATAACTACTTTCTAAACTGACTGCACTGACTGACTTACTACTTCACAGTCATTTACAATATTACTATTTCAGGTAGTGACCATAGAAGAAAATACCACCAACAGCAGTAACACTAAACACAGTAACCAAAACCCATGCTTCTGAAAACAGCAGCGTTGCAGTCACATCAGTTACAAGTCTAATAATAATCACTATGTTTGCAGGAGAGTTCTGTGCTGAACTGCACAGCATTCTGGTGTAATTGCACGTGTGTGTATTCATCTACAACTCCTTTTCACATGGGGTTAGTTATCACTTCAGCAGTGGTAATCATCTAGAGTCAAGGTTCACACCTCTGGGTGAGTAGACACACACACACACACACACACACACACACACACACACACACACACACACACACACACACACACACACACACACACACACACACACACACACACACACACGCACACACACACACACACACACACACACACACAGACACACACACACACACACACACACACACACACACACACACACACACACACACACACACACACACACACACACACACACACACACACACACACGCACACGCACACACACACACACACACACACACACACACACAGATAACAAGGTGCTTCCCCTAAATTGTTGTGCTGAAATTTGATGTCATTGTGTAAGAAATGCCAATATACTCATTTAATGACACAGTTACCCGGATCAGTACGATCAGAGTTCTCCTGTGACATTCTTAGCGGTTCAATAATACTCATTATAGAAATCATTTACATTGATAGTTACTGTCAGTAAAACTTTTTTTATGATCAGAGAGGGAAAACTTGTCATTTAAATCTGTCAGCTTTTTCCTGACTGATAATGCAACAAACTTTCTTTGTAGCCTTCTTCAGTTTTCTATGCATTGACATCATTATTGGTCTGAGAGTATTTATAATTACTGTATGATTTTATCTCTTTCCAATTATGTTATGCTTCATCTGTGGTGGTACTCCTGCACAACTGGTTTCTTTTATATATATTCAGGGAGCCTTTTTTATAGACATCATGAGCAATTGGGTGACAAACTCAAGTTTATGGAAGAGATAGCAGGTTTCTTATTTCAAGAGCCTACCCTTATCTGAGAGTGGCTTTTGCATGTTAACAGTTTAGTATCAGATTTATCACAGATTTATATTACTGTTACCTCTTTTAGCATGTTTGTCTTCTAAAACCAGAGTAACCATTAAATGCAGTGAGTGAATGAGGATTGCCAACTTCACTTCAAGACTTTTGCACAGCAAAAAAGTGGACTTACCTGGTTAACAAATGCATAAATCAAAAATTTAAAAAACTTCAAGCCTCATGTCCATCAATTGAAAAAAACCCATTCATATCATACAGGTGGTGAATCTTTTATCAGATCCCCTAGGGTGGTCACCATCCAAAAAGGCCATCATCCAGGCAAACTTAACTGAGTCTGTACTTCCACCAGTATCCCAGCTATGAGACCATTTTGTTTGATTGGCCCTACCCTCTCACTCTGCATGGTGAGGTGGGCATGTACATCACTATACAGGCTACCGACGTCCATCTCACCACTAAGACACACTCCGTGATATGCATCCATCATGGACTACCTTCACCTGCTTGGGCAGCCACACCCACATCTACCTCTGTAATAGCCCCTACCAGGAGACTCCATCCCTTTTGTTCATCACAGTCAGAGTTTTATCCCTCTGTGCTACTGGTGCAGCTTAGCTCATTTGTGTTAGTGTTCAAATCTTGTAAAACTGCAAACATGCATTTATATCTTTGCATCAGGTATTTTTGTGAGTGTGTGACTTTGTGGCAGTGTCACAGGTCATATTTGCTAGCTGATATCTGCTGGTGTTCAAAGCAAAAGTAGACAGAGATGATAATTACTGCATTTTCATAAGACTGTTTACTTCTTGCAGACAAGAAATACTCTGTCATGTGTTGTTGTCTACACTGAAAAACATTTATTCATGCAGTCATTCTAAAAGCCGTCTGTTTTATTGTATGACATACATCATACCCCACATGCATGATACACACTGTTATACTTTTAGGAAGTGCAAGATTAAGCATCATTGTAATTAATCCTGCACATGTGACATAACTTATAAAGGCCTAGCAGAAGTAAAATATAAATCACCTTGCTGTTCAGGATAAAGAATCCATAATGCAGAATGAAGTACTTCACAACTGTTACACATTTGCAGTGTTTGCTGTGGGAAAGGATGTTTTCAGTATCTGACAAAATTTAAAACGTTTATACTGAGGATGTCAATTATAAAATGAGATCCTAAGAAATATGAGAAACAATACTGACGGAACAGTCAGAAGAAACACTTATGAGGATTACTGGCCTCAAACAAATGCCCTATACTGACTGCCTCAAAAAACTCCAGCTTTACTCCGTAGCATATCGCCTACTCCGAGGTGATCTCTGCCTAACATATAAAGCTATGTCAAACCCAGAGCTGTTGGACATGCTAAACCTAAATAAATCCCAATCCCTCCGAGCTACACACTCTAGGGACCTAAACCTTGTCACCACAATAAACAGGACACGCTGGAGGGATAGATTCCTGTCCCAGAGACTTCCTATACTCTGGAACAAGCTACCCATCTATGTCAAGCAAAGTTCTTCATTAGCACTCTTCAAGAAAAATCTTGATGAGTGGATGGGAAATAGGAAATACACCCTGGGGATCACTTCTGTGTTTCTGCTGGACAGTGGCACAGGAAAATAACTTTCTTGGGTAGTGTAAGCTATGGAACCTTGCTGGCTAGGCTTATGTAGGCCCTTGGGCCGATAGCCTAGTATCTACCTATGAACCTATGTAAGCGAACATATTTGAAGTATTGTCAAAAGAAAGTGAAGCAGATCATTGTGCGAATGGATCCAGTCAAGTAACAATTATCTCTGTGGGCAACTCATTGCATTTCTAGTACATTTACTATAATCTAAGGATTGGGAATTATTTTCCATCAATAATTTTTTTCTTCTTACAATACTACTTTAAAAGAGCCACCTTCAAAGTAGATTAATGAACTAATACATTCCACACTTTTAGGAAACTCCTTAGGGAAGTTTGCTCACTGAGAGATATATAAGCACCGTAGCCCACCTAACTTTCCAACATCAAGGAATAACAAAATATCTATAGCTTTTGATAGTTCCATGCCGCTCCCTCCAAAAAAAAAAAAATCATGATAAGCAACTGAAGAAATAGAAGAGAAAGGTGGTTATTGGAAAACCGTACCCATTACCAGTTCATTATAGCTAGACACAAGTCTGGAAATCAAGTAAATGCACCCCCCCCCCAAAAAAAAAGAAAAAAAAAACAGAAAGAAACAAAGAAATGCAGTGCTATTACTTGACTGAGTGATCAGACTCATGGTTAGGTTTTTGACTAACAAGATTAAAGAAAACATTACTACTGCATCATTGCCTGTGTTAACACATATAATCCGTAGGTATTTCTAAGAGACTGATCACAGAGAATTCAAGATACAAATCCATGATATTGCATGTATGTTCGATTACCTTTATACGACTCTAGTAAGCTACATGAAAAGGGTATTCCCAGGCCATACCTCTCAACCTCTTCAAGCAAGAAATCTGGACAAAACCTAAAGTTATGGAGGGACAAAGGCCCAAAAATTGGTACAGATTTTAAATATCGTTCTTATAAACCTAGAAAGTTGCTAGAATAACAGTATTTGTGTTAGCACCCATTTTTCTGAAGGATATGAAGTCTGAAACTCAAATTTGTGTCCTTATTTAGTGATTTCAGTCCTCACTGATTTGCCAGAAAACCACAATTTTTATGACAAACAAACCAAAAATATGAGGTAAAAATCTGGACATTCTGTTAAAATCTGAACAGTTGAGAGGTATGTCCCAGACATATTAGATCAATGAGTAAAATGTGACACTAAGCTAATAATCAGCAAAATACTGCCCTCACCAAGGATTAATGATTATGCTTTCATTAATATAGTCTTTTTTGACACATGCCTGCGAAGCCTAAATCTAAACAGAAGTGAAATAGTCATAAACTCGAAGGATGTCTAATCAAATGTGTCTTATTCTTGCTCTAACATATTCATACTAGTTTCAAAACATGGCAAACTTAGGATGAAAAACTAAGTCCTTATCTGAAAACTATATATAGGTACCTACTGAAGGAAACAAACCCATCCTTAATACATAGAATCTAGCAATCCCTTCTGTGTAAGAAATCTTAGTAAAATGCATCAACCTAAGACACTATCAGGGATAAATAAATATTAGCTTTTAATTATTACTGGGGCATGAAATTGTACATTATAATTGCCTGGATAATCTGGTTACTAGTGCTGTAGACTTGCAAAATGAGTTGGGGTACTATGATGTTTGCCCATAATTCAGTGTAGAAACATTTCCAAATAAAAAGAAGAGGAAATACCTCGTTGAAATTATGAGTTTACATGGTTATAAATCAGTTCAAATTATATTGTGCTTTAGAAGACCAATTATGAAATCTGCCCATCATGTTTCAGGATCAAGCTATAATCTTTCTGTTGGTAATGGGTGACTTTAATTACCAAGAAATAAACTGGGCAACTCTGTTAAATAGTTTTACATATTCAACTAAATCTTTGGACAATTTAACCATAAACCATGTGGAGGAATTACTTCCCAAACATGGGGCAAAAATGTGTTAATGCTTGTTATCTATAATAAAAAGGGTTTGATGGGTAACACAAAATCCCTGTAATTCCTAAGCATATCAGGCAACTATGCTATCAACTTCAGTACTTTCAACCTCAGAATACCTTCTGTTCATAGAGTAATAGTTGATTATAACAAAGTTCATTCTGATTACTTAAGTCACAACTTTGCAAGCATAGGTTGTGAAAATATATTGACCGAACCTGACATGAAGGGTAGTTAAGCCTTTATGAAGTCCACATACCTTGATCCCTTGATTGGACATATAGTTAACACATATTCTATATCAACAATTAAAAGAGTGCCATGGCAGCATACCAAACTTCAAACACTGTTAAGGAAAAAGGCATGTAAAACTGAAATGCATAAAACTAGTAGTAATAAACTGCACCTCAACACATATAGTATGTTAAAGAGCATTATATGATACAGTGAATGTTAATATGAAATGGAACCATTTAAAAAAGGCTATTAAGAAAAACCTCTTTAAATATGTAAACAGTACATCTTTCACTAAACATAATCTTGGTCCCTTACAAGTTCACAATGATTTTTTTACTGTGGGTAAATTAATGCCTGAGGTGTTGAATAAACATTTTGCTATTTAGATAAATGAAGATACTCGTACTGTATTATCAAAGTTGAAACATAGCAAGAATATCCATTAATATTATAAGATATGGTTAGAAAGGCAGTGTGCAACTTTAAGTAATCCTTTAATATAGGGCCAAGTGATATTTCAAGTACATTTGTCTATAATTTAAGAGACACTGCTTGCTCATCTGCAGATATTTTTTTCAATATAATCTTGAAGTTTATGTACCTAAAGAATGGTAGATATCAGGTTGGCCCCGATACATGTGAGAAGCGAAACAGAGTTTTAATTAATTATTCCCCAATAAGTTTGACTTTCATCACTAGCAAATGTTTTGAAATATGTCAGTTACAGTTATTACAAACAAAAATATTTACACTCAAGACTTTAACTACAACATGTAATGGATTGTAAACTTTAGATCATGTCTGACATGCCTTGCAGAATGTTGTGAACCCATTAATGAAGCATTAAATACAGGTACCTGTGCAAACATTTTTTGCTGTTGATTTTACTAGGGAATACAATACCGTTCTCCATTCTGATATTATTGATAACTTAATGCTAAAAAGAACTGATTGTTCTTCACATTATAAACTGTATTAGTGAACATTACAACAAAGACAACAGAGGGTACAAGTCTTAAGTTATATTTTCTATTGCAGACTGATTGCTGCATTGGCCACAGTCTTGTTAAACAGAATAATCTCCACCCACCAAAGGAACTTTCAAAACTGCAAATATAACTCACTGAAAACCACTGTCGGCAGACCTCAATTTATTTTGAAGGGGGGGCAAATTCCCTACACTCTCATGTAGAGGAATATTTCCCCCTGTACATACACATACTTATGGTAAATTGACAGGTAGATGGGGTGAAATTCTCTGAGCACGAGTTGCCAAAAATGAAGAATGGCAAGGAATACAATGCTGATCAAAGCTTTCCATCGGAAGTCACTGGCTGTGTGATTTCTAAATGTGTGCCAGCAGTGATTTACTTCTTCAAGTTAGTGCAACTACTGAGTTTATATGTGTGTGTGTGTGTGTGTGTGTGTGTGTGTGTGTGCATATATATATATATATATATATATATATATGTGTGTGTGTGTGTGTGTGTGTGTGTGTGTAACTTTGAAAAGTTTTGGGGGGGCTGGTTGCAAAAAAAAAAAAAAACACAAAATCCAGCTTATTTTTTTATCTTTTCATGTTTTGTGGGGTTTTTTTGGTGCTTCTGATGCTCAGGGCTTTCCTGGTCAGCATTTCACAGCAGAACCCACATTTACATATATCGTGTTTGTGGTCACAAAACTGTGAGGTAAGCAGGCGACTCCAGTAATGCTGAATGTCGCTTTCGGAGAATTGACTTCACTACACTGCATTAACTGAAAGATGTTCAAACACTGACTGTTCAATCTCCCTGTTCAATTCAGTGTTTTCTAAATTTCTCCACCTGCAAAAATGCTAATATGAAAATATGCTTATGACTGTAAATTTCACATTTACAATAGTACTGCAAATGATGCAACTACAATACATACCTTGAAAAGAAAAATATCTATCTATAATGCTTATGGGTTAATTTTAGCAAATGCTTTTTGGAAAGTGTTTGATGGCTACAAAAATAAATGACATTAAGCCTAATGTTGTTAATGCAGTAAGTGATCTGTCTGCTCTGCTTAATCAGAAGTTAAGTTTCAAAACAATGAGTATGACAGATCAAAATAACTCGAATACTGAGCTTACCTTTAAAAATAATAAATTCCAAAGACACTCTAGTTTACAAAAACTGAAGTTTCTGTTCATGTACACAAAACAAATTAATAAATAAATCAAAGAAGATTTACTAGGAATATTAACATAGTGGCAGGATATGATTATATACCATATCCTGCATAGTACAAGATACAGGCCTGCATGCAGGAAGCTTTATGTAACCACAAATGCCCAAGGGATGGTTTACTAACAACCATGCTGACACCAGTGGAAGATCTCCATGCATGTAAAAGAAAGTCACCTACATCAGAATGCAAAGATTGTTCTCAGGACAAGCAAGAGTACTTAGAGGTAGTTTTTTTTTTTGAATAAATAAACTGCCAACACAAGTAAGATTATCAGAAAGTCAATTAAAAAAATAGCAACTTAATGGAAAATGTGCTCCATGAAAGTCACTGACCAAAGAGACACAATACACATAACCTATAAGCGTATGAACCTGCAGCTATTAGAGCTTAATTAAGTAATATATAGCATACTACTGGAACTATTACTGGCTATAGTGCTGGCATTTTAGTTGGATTGTTCTAATATTTTGATCACCACTGCAAATCTTTTTCAGCATATGTATAAAACAGAGTGTAATGCTTCTTATTTCTCATTTAAACTTGCTGTTTCTTCTATGACAATAACTAAACAAGCTTGGATTAAAGGTATCATTATTAGAACATATTATATCAAAGTTTAGAACCATTTTATTTTGACCTGTAGTTTCTCAGTGGTTTAGCCACAGTTACAAAATATAATCTGCTGGTTGCCTTAATCTTTTTTCAGATATTTCTGATTTTCTTTTATCATTTTATTAGATTTTTGCCATTCAAGAACTAGGAAAGAAACATGACAAAAGTAAAGTAAAATAAGGTGCAGAATTGGTCCCACCATGAAATTAAAACTTAAGGAAGACACAATAAAGTTAAGAATTGGCCCCAATAAGCTGAAATAATATGTAATCAAAATAAATACTATGTTTACATTGAAATATCTGGCAAAGAAGCAAATATCCACTGTTATAAAATACAGTGCTTGCCACTCTCTTGCTAAAATATATACTTTTGTTTGGGTAGAACCATTGTAATTATGAAAAACATTGAATAAATAATATTCCAATGTACATGGTAAATAAAGCCAGTCTTAAGAAAGGTTTTAACCACCATTTTTCTACCCTAGGCCAGGACCACCAGCAATGGTAAAAATTATCATACTGCTAATATCTGCAGCACTAACTTTCAGGATGAAGACTATAGCTCATAATTCTGGTGGAGAGTGGTGTGTCCCATAAATAATTTTATATTGAATTCATAAAGTATGTGCTGATACATGATAATATTTAACTTTTATAAAATGTACTAATCTGTCAAGTTTCTCAAACATTTTTTTACAAGTTAGTTCACATGTATCTTTACGAGGATTTCTGATATCTAAGTAAGATGAAACTGAGCATCTACATGCCAAAAAGATTTTACTTTTTTCCCTACTGCAGGCTTCTTAGATTTGTTCATGTCCTTATTTGCATATACTTTAAACAAATCAGCCCCTCCTGGCCTGGTGGCACATTCATTTCCCATTACCAGCACAAGGGTCAACAGGGAGGGGCCATCATTTCGAGAACCATTAATGGTGGTTCAATGTTTTTCTACTTTTTCTTCCCAGCCATAGCTGTACAAATCCTGTAGGGTTCTGAAAGAAGTATAGAATGGTATGTCCATGGAGGACATGCCCTCACATCTATAGGGGGCATTCCTTCCAAGCAACACTGCCTCTCTCTTTTATGCTTCTATATTTTTTTATGCAGCTGGCAGTGTACTAAGTAGATAAAGCTCCACTCACTATAAACAGTTATGATCGGGTCTCACCATCATATCCAAGCTGTTACGTGCTCTTGGCATGGATGTCAAGATTCACCTCAGCACCTTCACTCTCAGTGTGACTTTCTTGGTATCCATATCACAGACACATAACAAGTATGCTGTGTTCAGAGATCAGGTTGTAGACCTCTGTATTACAAGTTGCCTGAAAGTAGGAAGCAAACATCATATTCATTATATCTGGGTTAGTAAATAAATCATCACCAGCATCACTGGTTACATAATTTGAACATTTCCTAGCTTGACTGGAAATGCTAATGGTTTACCTATTTTGTCATAATATATACCTTTATTTTCTATGGTACCTCTTAATATTCTCTGTTTTTCTTTTGTTAGAACATCAGATTTATTGAACTTTAAAAGATTCAATATATTTGAACAAGCAATAAGATAAGGAAGTGAAAATATAAAGGAAACCATAATATTAGCAGGCATACTAAGTGCTAGTATTACAAATTATATTCTGTAACAAGTAAGACTGCCGATTTATAAAAATTAATTCTAACTAAAGACGAATATCCATTTATAGAGGCACCAGTGTTACTATCCAAGATTTATTTAAATGTGTTTACCAGGGTAGAATACTGGCAGATTACAGGCTCAGCCGGGGTTGTGTGATAATGTGACAAAACAGTGTACCTTGTACAAATAACAATGGCTTACATTAATGAGTAAATATAGAAAATCTGACAAACTACATATACATAGAAAATCTGACTAACCAAATATATGTACAGTTGTTGTTGTTGTGTCTTTCGGCTTTTCCTGGTTAGGGATCGTCACAGTGGAACTCCAGTCTGCTAATGATTGGCAGTAGATTTTTACGTGCCGAGTTGCCGGCCCTGACGCACAACCTTCAACGAAGGTACGCCCATTCACGCATGTCTCCACACAGAAGACGCTCTAGCTGAGAATCGAACAGGACAATGTCTTACTGTGAGGCGACAACGCTACTGCAGCACCACCACAGCAGTTAAATATATGTACAGTTACATAAGTTAAATAGAAAAGGGAGAACAGAGTTAAAGTAGAACATGTAGAAGTTTTTGGAGATATGGGTAGTTATAGCTATGTTACAAAAACAAATTCAGACCAGTAAGATGAAACAGGGGACTAGATTATGCATAGAGGGTTTAGAGCAGTAATGGTGAGTTAAGCTGAATCGCAGTTTAGGATGAATGTGTTCATAAAAAGGATCAGGTATGTGGGTGGTAAAGGTACTATCAGTTGGAGGTATTGAGTTATGTGACATGCCCTCTGTTCTAGTAAGTATTGTTTGAACTGTGCCCAAACAGGAAGTACTTTGTGTGATCAGTTAAACCAGGAGGAGGAGGAGGTGACTAGCATAGTTTTGTGGCCAGTAAAATGTATAATTATCACAAAATCTTTAAGTATTGCAGCTAATCCAAAGTAAGCAAAATCACAAACACCTATAATAGGTAATGGGTTCCTATCACATAATCAAGCTTGTACAAGTTCGAACCCCATATGGTCGAGACCATAAGTTCGAACTTGTACAAGTTTGAGCATTTAAACGGAAATCTCCGTAAGGGGAGGTTTCCTTTCATTTCAATGTGGTGCAAACTCGGAGTTGGTATATTTAAGTAGCAGGGGGGTGTAGGGTGCAGCCCCCCCTGTGAGGGGTGCAGGGGGGCTTTCCCCCCTGCTTACAACAGTTTATTTTGTTTATACTTCTTTTTTTTTTTTATCACTAGTCAAAGCTTTGTAACTTCGAACAGAATGGTTCAAACATTCCATGTTCGAAGTTATAAAACCTCGACTATGTGATATAAACCCATAGGTAATAAGTGACTTTTCTCACATGAAATCTAAACAGCCAAAAATAAACACATTTCATCTAAAAAAATGCAACTATAGTTACAATATATTTGAAAAATTTGCTATTTCACCCCTTTGGTTACCATATTAGACATATATAGTTCATTATCTAAATTTACTTCAAAGTTCATAATATCTGATATCAAACTCTCCAGATGCTCACAAATAGGGAATCCTTCTTTCTCCAAGATTAAGGTAAGCATCAGTGAGAACTTGCTCTGAGTCATTTTGAAAACTTTAAACCGGTAGTCGGAATTGTGGATAAATGCTCTGAATTGTGGCAGGCTCTCCAACAGGAGGTCAAATTTATAACAACAACAAATAAATTAATTAATGATTTAAAATTCCAGGATAAAATTCTGTTGTCAGGGTATTGGGTAAACAAAATGACAGTAGCAGATAATCAGGTATTAAAAGCAATTGATTTAACAATAAAATCGGTCTCTTTTCAAAAGTTGATGTATACGCAGTTGATGATTTGGAATAATGCTTATTATACTGCCTGAGGTTACATAAATTTAATCCTAGGAATTCTCCAACTTGTCCATATTGCACAAATCAAACGCGGATCTTCTTCATATGTTCTGGAGCTGCAAGTGCATATATAAACTTTGGAACTCTCTTAGAACACAACTACAAAAGATGGGTTATCAAAGTTCAACGTTATCATGGGAATTTATGATTCTACATGTTCCTCCAAGAGAGCTCTCTAGGTCACAAACTATAATATGTATGAATATTTTTTTGCTGATGAAGTTATATATAGCTACAAATTGGTTAGAACCAGACAAGACATCATGGGATAATTTCAAGCTTGTGGCTATAAAGCATATATTAGCACATAAATTACTCCTGAAGCAAAGTAACAAAAATATTAATCATCCGAAAATATGGGAAAAGGTTTTTAACATTATATTAGCATAATACTGTTATTAGGAATATACTAAAGTTTGGATGTATATGTGGAGGAAACAATATTTTGAAAACATGTATGATATGTATGGACGCAAAGTACTTCTACAAATGTTTCAGCTTTGTTTTTCTTCCCTGGTGTCTTTTTTTTTTTTTGGAATAATGGCGATTTTTATATGGAAGCATTTCATGTAGATATTGTATATAGTTTAGATAGTAATAGTAGTGACTTATGTGTGTGATTTTATTGTATTTCGAAAATATATATCAATAAAAATTTATTATGGAAAAAAAAAAAAAAAAGGTAAGCATCAGTAATTGCAATACATAGTACTCTTGACAGGACACATCAATGGTGTCATCCTGCCCTATAAGAAATAATGTGGGTGAGATTCAGATTAGCCCTGGCCATGCTTTGTCACAAATACCCTGTAAAACATGTTTTAGCTCTGTCATATCAGAAAAGAAAGAAAAATATGTCTCCATAACTTACTCTCATTTTGACTACATTTCCAACAAAGAGAAGTAACATTAGGAAATGTCCTGAATAACTTAAAGAGAGTATAAAAATGTTTAAATATACATTGTCATCCAAAGAACCTCTGTTTATGGAGTTTAGTAGCATACATGTGATCTGTATGACCTTAGCCCAACATCCTGGTGAAATATGCACTTGCAAGCCTTTTTCCCATATTAATCTTTAGCTGTTGGAAAGCACAGCCCTAGCTCTCAGGAAAATTTTATCCAACTGAGATATAACACCCCTAGATGGCAGGTATCCATTTCTCACCTCAGCTTACCATTTTTACCACAGTAGACAATCCACTTTAGGCGCTGTGCCTATGCGAGTTTAGGATAAAAGCTTCTGCCACCTGTCCATCCATGATTTATCACTTTGTTTAAAGTGATAAGTAGCCTTAAGGGCTACTGGTTGTGCTCCCAGCAAAAGTTGATCTCAGCATTTTAATGTGTTGTATTTCCTCAAAGCCGCTTTAATGTCATAACTACAAACCCCAAGCTAGGAACACCCTGTGAAACCAAGCAGTGGCTTTTATATTTTTGAATGCCTATGTAACATTCCTTACAAGCTCATTAATGGCCAGATCATTTGATCTAAAGGAGGATTTTTTCCCAATAATAAAGCCTTATATAATTTTCCAATTCTCCCTGTGGTGATGTGAGGTATTGCCAGCTACGCCAGGAGAAGTAGGGCAGTTGATGTGTAATATATGCCAGCATATCTAGCTGGAGTATTGTAAAAACAATTATATGTCATTTATATATCAAACTGATTTCTACGGCTGCTTGTGTTGAAAATTTACCAACTGTGGGTCCTGTTGGACAGAAAAGAAATGCACCTGTATGTCAGACTGTTTTGTAACTGTTGAAATAAATATATTGTAACAAAGAATACTGGAAGAGAAGAAGCTAATCTCAGACCAGCTAACTTTGAAGCATAGTCTGGAATTAAATTACCTGGTTTAGGCCATAAAGATTGTATCTTACAGTTATGATTGCAGCCAGAGACAAAATGTCTGTGGAAAGCAGGATTAGGAATCCTACTGTATTGTCCTTATGGGTGAACTAATTGCTACATGGAAATGTGGAAGTTTTTGAAATGGTTTTATAGCTTCCAAATGCTATAACACATCTTGGCAAAGCTCAATGTTGGTGTACAGAAACACATATGTGAAAGATTCTGGCTCAGTGTCTAGTAAAGGGGGTAGTGTGGGAACTAGAAGTCAGATGACCAGATATATGTGATGTCATTCTTTAACCCGCCACTGAAATGATGTTTTAGTACTAGATGAGACTAGGTTTCTGTCCTAGCCATAAAAAGTAGACATTCTTTTAATTTGAGAAAAAAATCTCTATTTCAGCCAGTTAAAAAGCCCTATGCTAAATATAAAACCATCCATCTGTATATTATAAACGTGGCAATTTAAGCTTTAAAGCACACAGCAGATTGAAGTGAATCTTAAGTACTTCAGTCTTTGAGGTATTAATTTTGTAGCCAGAAACTCTCCTAATGATAGCAGTTCATTAAATTCTCTGATAGGTTACTCTTCAGGATTATTTAAGCATAATCACAGATTATCAGTCTATAGTGACAGACTTACACCTTTACTTGTTACCAAATAACCTAGAATAAGTAGTGTCCATAGCTGACCAGCTAAAGGCTCTAAATATAGAGCAAAGAGCAAGGGGAAGGAGGATAACCATGCCTCAGGCCCTACTTCTACATTATTAAAAAGAAATCTATTTTTCTATAAGTTTGTCTTTCCACAACAGTGGGTCTTTAATTTATGGCAAGCAATTTTCCATACATTTATTTATTGATCTTTACTGTATATAATGATTTGTCTTTAGCAATAAGTTTGCATTCCTCTATACATGAATGCCTAAAGGCATCAAACATTGTTGTGAATGAAATGTCAAATAGTGGAGAATGGCAACATCAAAAATGAGCATTCTTTCTTCCATGTTGTTCTCATTTTTGCTTGCAAATCCTGGAATTGTATGACTTTGTTTCTATTAGTGCCCAAGACACTGTAATTACTAGATGTAGCAATTTCAGTGATCAACGCTACATTTGTGTTTTCTCATGGACTACTGTGTCTGATTTTCTTGCATCTATTTTTGAAGTGTTGGCAATGGGTGATCCCACTTGATATAAAATAATCAATGTCTATAATTCAGATCAATGAGAAAGTGAAAATGTATCTTCATATTGTGTAATAGCTGAGTGGTCAGAAAGGGTACAATGATTAAAGCCAATTGAGCCAGCATGATTAATAATATCTGGAGACATTACAAATATTTCTGTCCTTGGAAGATAATTTCTGAAGATATGATATATGTGTATGATCTTTATATAACAATTTTAATTCTAAAAATATCACAAACGATTGTCATAAATTTTTGTCACAGTTTTCCATGTCTTATTTAGTATGATAGCATATTAGTACTGTAAGAGCTGTCATATTCTGGATCATGTATTATATTCCAGTCCCCATCAAATATAGTCAAAGAGCTATTAAGAGATTGTGTATCATCAGCTATGTCAGTTAAAAAGGTGGCCTAAGCATTAGGAGAGACATACTGTTTACTGATCCTAAAGTGAAACCCTAATCAAACAAATAATATGAACAAATGATTACTAAAGAAAAGAGTGGGCAAGGAATAAACTGCATCCAAATACAAGGAACATGTCCCGCCTACAAGTTTCAGACATGGAGCAAAGGAAGAGCTCTAAAATATAACTTTATTTAATGCACTAATAATAAATAATACACAAGTGCTTTTGCACTAATGTGCTTCTTCATCTGTATGTGCAGTTGTAATAAATACTTGTTCTATTTTTAATACCCATGTAACTGTTTTGCACATAACCACAGCAACTGTTCTTAACAGAATCATTACTCCTGAATTCTTGCTTCTCTTTTTAGAGTAAATTTCATCAAACTTGATGTGCTTTTTTAAAATATATATTTTTTAAATTGTTAATAATTGTTGTTATTCAAGATGAGTTTCTTCTAGACAACAATTTGTGGTGTGCTCCTTAAATTAATAAAAACTCTTCTGCATTTTGAGGTTGAGTGTATTACATCAATATTTAAAGGCAAATGTCACAATTATTCATTACAGCATTTAGATGCACAAAAGCAAAATGAAAATTAGCTGTACATACCTCAGTACACATTTTGAGAAGGAACTTGTGTTTCCTTAGCCTACTCAAACTAAATCACTCATGTATGAAATAAAAAAAATCTTGGAAAGATAAGAAAAAAAGAGAAAGAATATTTACTATACAGTCTGACCTTCTCACAGAAATTACATTCAGCATACATGGAGTAAATAAAAGTAGCCTAAGTGCATTTATCCCATTCTTGGTTTCTCGGCCTGCGTTAAATACAAAGGACATGCTTTTCCAAATAATTCTGAATTTCGTAGTCAATATATACTGATGAATAAAAATGCTTTCTGCTGCCTTACTTTTTTGAAAGGGAGATTTTCAAAAAATGCAGATACTTGTATCTGTAAAAAGAAAGTTTCATTGTTTTGAAGAAGCAGAAAAAATTCACTTTGTCTTTATATCTAAATAATTTTCTTTCTTTTTTTCTTTATATTAGTAAATTGAGGCAGAAAACTGATCCAGATGAACCAGATTCATATTCAGTCTAAGAATGATGCAATCAAACATGAAAGAAAATATTATAGTGGAAGCTAAAATATTATCATAAAATAATACAGAGAACAATAATACATTAAAATTGTATAAGCTCTTTACAGGAAATTAGAGTTGTAAAGTAATAAAAGAAACAATGACTTTAGGAAAAGTAAATGGAAAAATCAGAATGAGTGACATGGTGTTGACTAGGCTAGCAGCCATTTATTAACAGGGACGCTTGCAGTATTTGTTGATGAGGTTTAACAACAACCAGCAAAAAAAAAAAAACTTTTGAGTAAAGACAGGTACCAACTAACATTAAAGGAGGGAAAATATCCTGTTGGAATTATCAACTAGCAGTTAAAAGATATCTTATAAGACAGAGTCAGGTCACAAAAGAATGTCCCATTGTTCTGGTATGTCTGAATTTCGTAAATTAATTGTAGTAGTCTGGTCATTATTTTATTCTTCTTGAAAACCTGCACCTGCTAGCTTTACTTTTATTAAATCTATGTCCTCAGTACATATAATTTGTCACACCTAAAGTTCTTTAAGTTTATTGTTTTTGTCAGCAGGATTACTAAAGGACAATTCTAAATGCTCCATTTAATACTGTGTTGTATTTTTGTTAACATTGTCAAACAGAAATCAGATTAAGACTGTGTTTGGTATACATTCTTCTGCTAGTCAATCTAGTGCAAAGAAGTTCCTTCTTTTTAGCAAAGTTCTGATCAGTGTTCTTTGTGTAGTTATTAACCTTTTAGGGCTGGGCCCTATGGCAAAATTGAAAACCATTTACCAATAAAGGAAACCCTATCAGAGCTCCAAGCTCAGTGATGATAAGGTGAGCCAAAGGGGGCAGCAAAGTCACTCTTTACTGCATACCATAATTTATAGGTTCATAGGTGTTTACTAGGCTAACAATCACATGGGCCTTTTTAAGCCAACCATGCATCCCAAATTTTTGACTAGTTCTGATACCCTAGATAAGTGTAAGCATGGGCCAGGGAGATGAACCATTTACAGGTCACCTGTTTGCATTAGAGACATAGGTGCCAAACCAGGGATGAATTTCTGTTTTCCCATCCAATTGTCCAAGTTGCACTTGAATTAGGTTGGGGAAGAACTCTGCCTCACACGGATGAGGAACCCGTTCCATAGATGTAATAGTCTCTGGGATACATACCTCTCTTTCCAGCAGGTCCTATTTATATCACAGTCATGGATTAAGACTTTAGAATGGGTAATTCTGCTACTGTTTATTTTGTGGATATGCAGGAGATCCATCAGAGTGGGATCTGACAATGCCCTGAATGCCAGGCATAGATCTTCTCTCAAAAGCCTGTAGGAGACAGAATACAGAGATAAGGCCTTGAGGCGGTCTGCATAGGACATATTACTTACACCCTGCATTCTTTTAGTGAGGAACCTCTGTGGATGTTCCAGTTGTTGGATATGCCTGGTTAGGTACATACCAAGGGATGCATTGTACTTAATGATAGGGCTGATGAATGCCAAATACAGTAGAACAATGACTTCCTTGGACTTAGGTGCCATACCTTTGTTTATAAGTTGTGCAACATAGAATGATTTCCTCACCACTGTAGACACGTGATGATCAAAGGCTAGATTACTATCTATGTGTGTCCCTAAGTCCCCGACTACTGGGTCAACTCTAAGGGATGTGTTGGCAATATGATAGTTACCAGGGATGGATGACTTCCCAAAGGATACAATTATGCATTTCTTGGCATTTAGTTTCAGTCTATGGCTCTCAAACCAGTTGTTTGTATGTATCAGCCCCTACTGGAGAACATTTGTGTCAGTGTGAGATTCAATGACAGCTCCTAATTTTCAATCATCTGCAAATTTAGTCAGCCAGAGACCACTGACATTGACCTTGACTTCTGAGAAGTAAATGCCAAAAAGGAGCGGTCCAAGGACTGATCTGTGAGGGACTCCACTTGTGACTGGCCTCTTTGTAGAGGTGAACTCCCCAATTCTAACTTCCTGGGTCCTGTCTGTGAGCCAGTTGGTTACCTTTGTGCAGAGGGCTGACTGTTGCCTTTCTCCATTCATGAGGCATGAAGCCTGTTTGGAGGCTACAGTTAAACAGTAATTCCAGAGGCCCTGATAGGTTATGTTTCATGCTATCTAGAAGGCATCCTGGAATATTGTCTGGGCTCATTGATGCAGTGTTCTTGGTCTTAGAGAGAGCATTAAGGACCTGTTCCCTAGTGATAGTAGAGGGAGTTATATTTGATGATATTTTCTGCGGAAGGTTGAGGGGGAGAGGAGTAAAGTTGGAGCTGAATTTATCAGCCAGGAAGTTTGCTATATCTTCTGGCCCAGTATAGGTGGCTCCATTTACAATGAGCTCTGCACAAAATTGTTTATTGCCTTTGAGGTTGCGGACATAGCTAAAGAATGTTTTGTGGTTGTTCTTGGCCTGGGAGGCCAAACTTACCTCAAATTTGGCTTTGGTAGACTTTATTTGTCCTCTGAGTTGTTTGTTTAGTTTGATGAGAGTGCTTTTATCCTTCTGGGTGCTGCACTTCCTAATTTTTTCCATGATTTTCTTCCTGCTGTTATGTATCCGATTGATTTTGTGATTCCACCAGGGTGGCTTGTTTTATGAGTTAGTTCTGTACATCTTTCTGGTGGGTACAGTTGCTTCTATGCAGCTATTAATGTGCTTGTAAAGGGTTTCTGTGAACAGTTCTGCAAAGACAGAAGTGTTCACAGGGATTATAGTGGCTTGAAATTTTGCCAGGTTCTCACTTAATAGCAGGAGGTTAGCCTTAGAATAGTTCCTGAATATTCCCGGTTGAGCTGGGGGTCCAGGTTTCATTTTTACTTCAAAGGAGACCATTTTATGGTCTGATCTTATTATGGAAGGCATTACAGTAGGGGGTGTGCAGCATTCTCCCATATTAGTGAGGACCAGATTCAGTATGTTGCACCCCTGGTTGGTGTATTGACTGTCTGCTCCAGGGAGTTTGTGTTAATAAAATCCAGGAATCTCTGTGTATGTACATTTGATGTCGTAAAGGATTCCCATGTAATAGTACGGTAATTAAAGTCACACATGAATATGGTATTGGGTTGTATGGTTAGTGTTTTGAATATGTTTAAATACATGGTATGGGTTTCCTGGGTCATAGAGGAGGACCTATAGCTTGCAAGGAAATAGTATTGGATTTTATCTGTGGTGATTTGAACATGGAGCAGCTCCAGTGCATTGTCCTGTTTGACCAGCCTTGAAGTATATTTATTTCTGATGTAAATAGAGACACCTCCACCTTTAGTCCCTGCCTGTGAAGTAGCTGGTCTAAATGTGTGAAAGGCATTATAACCCTGCACTGTTGGTGTGTTCTGCACAGCTTTAAACCACATCTCAGAGACTGCACAGACATCAGCATTCTCTAGGGTAAAGAGAGCTTCTAGAGAGTGAATTTTGCAGTGAGCAGTAATACCTTTAGATTTTCTTGATTTGATTTGCTATGTCAGAAGTACTTTCAGTTTGGCACTGCCTAAAACAGGCACTATGGGGAAAGACAATGTTTTAGCTAATATTCGAAAGCCTGGAGGGGAGAGGTACAGATCATCCCTGGCAAAGCAGCAGGGTCTGTTGACCTTCTACTTTCATGCTGACAAATATTGCACCCCCTTAGAATGACACCAGAAACTAAGACAATTATTAAAGTCAATCATCTTTTGTTCATATTGTGGCATCATCCTTAGAGAAGGTAAAATGCTGTTCAGTGCTAGGCTCATACCAGCCTGAGACACATATTCCGAGAGTTCTACGATGTCTCACTTCATATAGTCTAGGGAGGTACATCTCAGGTCATTTACTCCCATATGGACTATGACTGAGTCATATCGGTAATTGTGGTCCAATGACATGAGTGCATGTATAATTTGGTGGATCCTAGCCCCTAATAAACAAGTGACCGTACCTTTCTCCTTACTCAGCCTAGTGAGGGGGACTCACCAGTGTGTCTCACGATGATGTCTCCAGTGACTAGAATGTTGTATTCTTTGTTGACTTGCCTTATGGGCATAGAGGTACAGGCTCCATGAGCTGTAGCTCTATGTGTTGATATGGGTATTGTTTTAAAAGAGTGTGTTTGGGGCTGCTGAGGGTATTTCTGATGTGTACTTTGTTTATAACTAAATGCCACTATTACGTTTGCAGTCTTATCTGACTCTCTCTAGGCTTCATGTGCAATAGAAAATTGCATCAATCTTAAACAGTTTAAAAGATGTAAATACCTGTTTTTTTTTCAACTGAACTGTGGGATGGGGTGCAGAAAAAATGGGATCTTATTTGAAGAGCACCAGCCATAGTGCAAACTTTGGGGGGTTTTGGGTATTTTTTTTGCTCTTCAACTTATAGGTTCATAGTTGTGTACTAGGCAAATGGCCCTGGAGCCTTTACAAGCCTAGCCCATAGGATTACCCTGGCATCATGCCACCCAACCTTAGTTCCTAGTGCCTCTGTCAAGTAGAGCCACTGGAGTGAACCCCGGGGTGAATTTTCTATTTCCCATCCACTCATCAAGATTTCTCTTGAAGAAGGCCAGTGAGGTGCTCTACTTGACATGTATGGGAAGTCTATTCCATAGCATGGGCAGTCTCTGGGTTATAAACCTGTCCCTCCAGCATGTCTTGCTGATAGTGGTAATGAGGTTGAGGTCTCTGCAGCATGTGATGCAGAGGGACTGGGATTTCTTTAGATGTAGCATTTCTAACAGAGATGGGTCAGACATGGCTTTGTAAGTCAAGCAGAGATCGCCTGTAAGTAGGCGATATGAGACAGAGAATAATTAGAGTTTTTTGAGTCTGTCCATATAAGACAAGTGTTTAAGGCCTAAGATCCTCTCTGTGAGGTACTTTTGCAGCCTCTCCAGTTGTTGCAGGTGTCTAGTGAGGAACATGCCAAATGGGGCATTGTACTCAATGATTGGTCTAATGAGGGAAGAGTAGAGGGAGACAATGACCTCTTTCTTCCTGGATGCAAAACCCTTAGTAATGAGATGTGCCACATAGAAGGACTTTCTGACCACAGTGGCAACGTGGTGGTCAAAAGAGAGGTTGCTGTCAACCTGTGTTCCCAGATCTCTTATAACACCTTCTGTGTTCAGTGGACTACCATCAATGTGGCAATTCAAAGGAACTGGGGTTTTCCCAAGGGGGATGGCGACACATTTTTTGGCATTGAGCTTAAGACCTGACACCAGTTGTTGGTGTCATTGAGGCCTTTCTGTAGGATGTCAACATCACTTGGGGAGTTAATAATAGCTCCCAACTTGCAATTGTCTGTGAACTTTGTCAGCCAGAGTCCATTTGTGTTGGCCTGGACTTCAGAGAAGTAGATACCAAACAGGAGAGGACCCAGGACCGAACCTTGTGGGACTCCACTTGTGACTTGTTGGCAATCTGACTTGGAGTCAGCTGCTTTCTCACTGTGGGTTCTATCTGTGTGCCAGTTTGCAACCCACCTAGTGATATAGGGGTTGATGCCTAGCTTAGTTGCCTTCATCCACAGCTCTGGTGACTGACTCAAGGAACTCAACCAAGTTGAGCAGGCACGATCTTCCTTCACAAAACCAAACTGTGTAGGATCCAGAGTTTGGAAATTCCCTATATCCTTGTTTATTAGCTCCATGATGATGCACTCCATTGCTTTGCATATCAGACTCATCAGGCTAATTGGGTGATAATTCTCAGGATCTGTAGTTGCTCCTCCTTTCTGGAGAGGGATGACTGTAGCAGTGCACCATTTGGTATGGACAAAGCCTGAGGTAAAGCTATGATTGAACAGGGCACACAGGTAAGGTGCCAGTTCACTCTGCAGTTTATGTAGAACACAGCCAGGGATATTGTCAGGTCCCATAGAAGCTGTATTCTTGGCCTTGGACAGTGCTGTTTTAACCTGTGCTGCAGTATTACTGGGTGCCTGGCAATCTACTGGCATTGTGATTGGTCCTTTGGGGGGTTGAGGGGTAAAGTTAGCACTGAATCTGTCGGCCAGTATATTGGCAATATCTGTTGGCTTGGTATAGGAGGTACCATTGTGCAGCAGCTCAGAGCAAATCTGGGTATTGCCGTGGAGATTCTTTACATAACTATAGAAGGCCTTGTGGTTGTCTTTACTATCTACTGCAATTCTGTTTTCATAGCTAGCTTTAGAGGATTTGATGAGGGATCTCAACCTTTTGTTGAGGCTGATAAGGGAGTTTTTCCAGTCTTGGGACTTCGCCTTATTCTGCATCAGTTTCCTCGTTCTGTTGTAGAGTTTGTTTATGGCAGGGGACCACCAGATTGGCTTCCTTTTTTTTTTTTGAGGAGAGCGTCTTGGTTCTATTGGGTATGGTGAGATCCATGCATTTGTGTATGTGTTTGTACAGTGCATTGGTGTATGATTCAGCAGTCATGAAACTATTCTCCATTTGCATGGGTGCTGTGAAGTTAGCCACCTCTGTTTTTAGGAGCCCAAAGTTACCTTTGGAGAAGTCTTTCATGGTGGTTACCTTTGTGGGGGGGGGGTGGATTTCCAAGGTGATTAGTTTGTGGTCGGAGAGTTGACTATTGGTATAGAGCAACAGTTTGTGGTCGGATCTAACCAGGGAGGAGTTGACTACTGGTATAGAGCAACAGTTGCCCCATGTTAGTAATGACCAGGTCAAGGATGTTGCTACCTCTAGTAGGGGTAAGAACAAGCTGGTCCAGAACATTGGAATTAATGAATTCCAGAAAGCATTGGGAAAGTGTATTGGTACATGAGTAGTTTTCCCAGTTAATGGAGGGGTAATTGAAGTCGCCCAGTACGAGAGTGTTAGGTTGAACCCTAATATTCTCCAGGGTGCTTAGGAACATGGAGTGTGAGTCTTGGGACCTGGTTGGGGACCTACAGCAGGCTACGACCTGAATTGCTGTCTTACCCAATATTAGCTGCACCTGAATTATCTCAGATGCATTATGTTGGGCTACCAGTCTGGAGGTGTGCACATCCTTTATGAATATGGAAACACCTGTCTCTGGAGCTTCAGTCCAAGTTCTGAGGCCGAAAGGTGTGGAATAAGTTATAGCCTGGTAGTGCAGGGGTGCTTTCTGCTGCCTTGAACCAGGTCTCTGTTACGGCACAAGTGTTGATGTTCTCCATTTTAAGGAGTGCTTCGAGCAAGTGCATTTTGAGATTTAGACTTTTAGTGTTGAGTAGCATGACTCACAGATTGCATTTGTAGCTGTTATGGTGGTAATCTAGTCTTTGGAACACTGCCTAAAAAAGGCACTATATATATAGTTGAGAGGTACCTGATTGAGCAACAGCAGTGAACACTAGAAGAGCCAGTTTTTACTATGACTTGTCCCACTGTGGACAAGAACTGGTCCTCTAAACGATTTCTGGAATCACCCTGCTTTTTTGTTATAGGGGAAATCCCGCTTGCATAACTTTTTCCTGCCCGCAGTCCCAAAAATCATCTGGTGAAGAAGGCAAAATTTCAAAGCTCACAAAAACTGTAAGAATATTTTGATATACTTGTTAAAACAGGTGCTTGACTGAGATAACAAACCAGTTTTTCTTTTTTTTCTCTAACCTCTTTGGTACACATTTCCAGCAATTTATGTCACTAGCAATCAGGGCAAGTCCCATTTTAGAGAAGGAATTAAAAAAGTAGATCATTGAGATGGTACTTTTGGTGTACAAGACAAGAGAGTACTTCTGTAGGTTTATCCTGGTTCTAAGAAGGAAAAGACCTACAGACTTCTTTTAAATTTATCCAGTTTGAACAAGCATTTCAAGGTAAGAAGACTTAAGGTGGTAGCTTTAAATAATTTAATCTGTGTTGGCATTTAGAACTTGAATGGCCAGGAAAGAGTTGAGGAATAATTGTTGGCATGTGTCCATTTTTCATTCACTCCAGGGGTTCTTCTAGATCCAAGTGAGAAGTCAGCATTTCCAATCTGCAGTTCTCCTTTTCAGTCTGGCAAAAGCTCCCATTGTTCCTCCTAATATTTAGCTCCAGCTATATTAACTTTAATGGCGAAATGAATTTTCATTTATCCATAGTTGACTGATTGCTTTAATTCCACCCAGGCTTCAGTTGCTAGATGGTGTCAACGTGGTGATTCTTTTAATAGTGTCTCTAATTATGCAGTCAATGAGAAACCAACACATCTGGTTCTGTCACAGAGGAATTTGATTTTGAAGCTATACTGGATTCTGTACAGAAATGAGTTTCTTGATTCAGGAAAAAAAAGACAACATGGTTTCCTGTTTCAAAATGCAGTGTCTTAGCCAAGATTGTCAGCCAGGGCATTTTGGAACCTGTGTAAACAATTAGAAGATTAAGGAGAACAGCAGTGCCTACTGATTCCACCATTAATCTAGCAACTCAGATAGTCATGAACACTGCTTCCTGATGCAGTCCAAAAACTGTTTCTAGTCCCTTAAAGTAGGTCCAGATAATGAAGCATCAAAGTTGGCCTTAGGAGGTTTAAACAATCCAAAAGACATGGTTCACTAGGCAAATAGAGTTACATGAGTCTGAAAGAGATATTAGCAGTGGTTCTGTTAATCAAGGCCTTCAGAAACTGATTTACTTCAGGGAGATTTCAGGTAGCAAATGGCAACATCAAAGTTATGTTACGTGGTCATTCATCTGGAGAACTGATATTGTCCACGGACTTTGGATTGGTTGCACATTATCTCAAGTAACAAGTAAGTTCTAGCAGAGTTGATCTAGCAGTGCAGTACATCTGGAGTGCATGTAGTGCTTAAGTCCCTTACATTTTCAGGATCTTGTGATCCAGTGGGGACTTCAGAACAGCAATCCATCTGAGTTAGACAAGCTCACATTTTTGAGCACTTTATCAGGCATCATATTGTCATTGCAAAAGCTTGGGAAGGAAAGTTGATTTATTAAATCCCTTAAGGTCCTGGAATTCAGAAGGACCTTCTACAGACAAAAAGAGGAATGCTTATGTTATTTGCATAGCTTCGTACTGGTGTAGACAGTCTTTGTTCTCACTTGCTAGGGAGACACACCGGCAAATTATTGACCATGAACTGAAACATCTGAAGAAAGGACAAGCATATTGAACTACAGTTAAGTATGTGGAGTTGCTGATGTACAGAAACAAAGTAGAAAAATGTTTCTCCAGGGGCAAGTCTTTCTATAGCCCTGTCATGGTGTTTTACCCCTGAGCTTTCCCAAGCTTAATTATTCCAAATTTGTAGTCTGACAGCCTTGGGAATTAGAACCTAAGTATATTTCTGTATGGCCTTGTGATGTACAACTGACTATAAAACATTGTCATACAGTGCATATCTAGGAAAAACATAATTGTATTCAATAACTTATCGTTGGCTATTTGGTAGAGTGTGCTTAGTATACCATACTCTCCAAGATGACGAATTCCAGCTCTTATTGAATATTGTAATGCTGTAAACCCATAAATCATTTGTAGGACGCAATTATACTTTTCATATTCCTGAATGTTAAATTATCTGGAGAGCTAAATGTGTATCTTCTGACATTTCAAGGCACTGGAACAGCCTGCCTCTGTATGTCACACATTCCTGGAATCTGAAGCCAGTGTTCTGATGGTCTGCGACCTCTATGCAATATACTAAAACTATGAAATTATGAAACTAATATTAAAATATGTAGTCCTCATCTCTATGTGACTGTGGAAGATTTCCTTGCAATAGTCTTAAAATATAAAAAAACAGAAAAACTAGTATCTTAAAACTTCATTGATGGGCTCAGTCACAATAATTTCAAAAATCATGAAACCCAGGTGGTATTCCAAAGCAAAAAGCCTTTATTTGTCACAGACAAGCAATCCTCTGTAACAAAAAATTCAGAAATACTTTACAAAGTTAAACATATCAGCTTTTATACACATAGAAGTAGGAGTGGAAATATATGTATTGTTTTATTTTAAATCAGCCTGTTCCAGGCAAACAATATAAATAGGGCCGTAAAAGTGCATTTAAGAACAGCAAGTACCCACCCCGACACACAACTACTGATTAGATCAAACTAAATCCTAGTTAAGGAAAACACCTCCTATCTTTTTGCAACCCACAGTCCAAATTCAGGTATTAAGAAAAGCATGACATACATATAAAAAGAATGAACTTTAACTAAAATCACTTTCGGGTAACTAATACAATAAAGCCTTCATCAGGTCTGTGACAAGAACTAAAATCATATACATAGGTAGATAAGCAAAAAGAGCTAACTAGACAGATGCGAGAAAAAACACACATAGCTATATAACAATAAACATTATCTAATTAAAACACTATAAATATAAATATATATCTGTGTAATAATATCTAATACGCATAAATCCATATGTATTAGTGTCTATAAAAATTACATCATTTACAGCTCAGAAAAATGTCAGTGTTGGAAGTTGAGAGAAAAAAAAACACCTGTCATGAGTTTTCATATTTACAGCCCCAAAAAATGTTTATACAATGAAAACCAGTAGAAAAAACGCACAAAAATTCAGAAAACAGTGGGTGAAGTAAACTAGTAATTTATAAAAATGTGCAGGTGTGTGCATGAGTGTGCATAAGCATGCACCAGTTTGCTAAATGCAGGAATTATACCTAAACTACATGGTAATAGCAGTATGAAAAAATGTGTTTTGAATCTACTGTTTAAATCTCTGGTGTGATGCAAGAGCATACTAAATCAATCAAATCAGAATTTAGGTTAAAGTAACTAAACATATACATATTTATATACATTTAACACATCTTTTTTATTATTTTTTAGTATGTTTACCTTTAGTACACAAAAATAGTTCCTCACAAATTCCCTAAAAAACTTTACAGATTGTGTAGCAGCTTATGTAAATTCAAAACACTCTTAATAGAGCAATAACAGTTAAGTCCTGGTTTTCTGAATGCATTTAATTTCAGCTGCCAGCATAATTCTTTTGTCTCTGAAACACCATTGACATCCCCTTCAAGCTCACCCATCTCTACACAGTCCAGAATGATAAATTTAAAATCAGAATGTTTGGCGTGTTCTGATAACTGTTTGGATAAGGCGTTCCTCTGGCATTTACGTCTGATGTCAGAAAGATGACCTGAAATCCTCCTTTTCAGTTTATTCATAGCCTTTCTACATAAAATGCAGGGCAGTCATTATACATGGCCCTATATATAGCTCTTTCAGTATTACAGTTACCACCTGCTGAAGATTTCACCATCTTTGACTATAAAACATTGTCATACAGTGCATATCTAGGAAAAACATAATTGTATTCAATAACTTATCGTTGGCTATTTGGTAGAGTGTGCTTAGTATACCATACTCTCCATGATGAAGAATTCCAGCTCTTATTGAATATTGTAATGCTGCAAACCAATAAATCATTTGTAGGATGCAATTATACTTTTCATATTCCTGAATGTTAAATTATCTGGAGAGCTAAATGTGTATCTTCTGACATTTCAAGGCACTGGAACAGCCTGCCTCTGTATGTCACACATTCCTGGAATCTGAAGCCAATGTTCTGATGGTCGGCGACCTCTATGCAATATACTAAAACTATGAAATTATGAAACTAATATTAAAATATGTAGTCCTCATCTCTATGTGACGTTGTGGAAGATTTCCTTGCAATATAATCTTAAAATATAAAAAAACAGAAAAACTAGTATCTTAAAACTTCATTGATTAGCTCAGTCACAATAATTTCCAAAAATCATGAAACCCAGGTAGTGTTCCAAAGCAAAAAGCCTTTATTTGTCACAGACAAGCAATCCTCAGTAACAAAAAATTCAGAAATACTTTACAAAGTTAAACATATCAGCTTTTATACACATGAAGTAGGAGTGGAAATATATGTATTGTTTTATTTTAAATCAGCTTGTTCCAGGCAAACAATATAAATAGGGCCGTAAAAGTGCATTTAAGAACAGCAAGTACCCACCCCGACACACAACTACTGATTAGATCAAACTAAATCCTAGTTAAGGAAAACACCTCCTATCTATATGCAACCCACAGTCCAAATTCAGGTATTAAGAAAAGCATGACATACATATAAAAAGAATGAACTTTAACTAAAATCACTTTTGGGTAACTAATACAATAAAGCCTTCATCAGGTCTGCGACAAGAACTAAAATCATATACATAGGTAGATAAGCAAAAAGAGATAACTAGACAGATGCAAGAAAAAATACACATATCTATATAACAATACACATTATCTAATTAAAACACTATAAATATAAATATATATCTGTGTAATAATATCTAATAAGCATAAATCCATATGTATTAGTGTCTATAAAAATTACATTATTTACAGCTCAGAAAAATGTCATGCTTGGAAGTTGAGAGAAAAAAAAAACACCTGTCATGAGTTTTCATATTTACAGCCCCATAAAATGTTTATACAATGAAAACCAGTAGAAAAAACACACAAAAATTCAGAAAACAGTGGATGAAGTAAACTAGTAATGTATAAAAATGTGCAGGTGTGTGCATGAGTGTGCATGAGCGTGCACCAGTATGCTAAATGCAGGAATTATACCTAAACTACATGGTAATAGCAGTATGAAAAAATGTGTTTTGAATCTACTGTTTAAATCTCTGGTATGATGCAAGAGCGTACTAAATCAATCAAATCAGAATTAAGGTTAAAGTAACTAAACATATACATATTTATACACATTTAACACATCTTTTTTATTATTTTTTAGTATGTTTGTTACCTTTAGTACACAAAAATAGTTCCTCACAAATTCCCTAAAAAACTTTACAGATTGTGTAGCAGCTTATGTAAATTCAAAACACTCTTAATAGAGCAATAACAGTTAAGTCCTGGTTTTCTGAATGCATTTAATTTCAGCTGCCAGCATAATTCTTTTGTCTCTGAAACACCATCGACATCCCTTTCAAGCTCACCCATCTCTACACAGTCCAGAATGATAAATTTAAAACCAGAATGTCTGGGGTGTTCTGATAAGTGTTTGGATAAGGCGTTCCTCTGGCATTTACGTCTGATGTCAAAAAGATGACCTGAAATCCTCCTTTTCAGTTTATTCATAGCCTTTCTACATAAAATGCAGGGCAGTCATTATACATGGCCCTATATATAGCTCTTTCAGTATTACAGTTACCACCTGCTGAAGATTTCATCATCTTTTTAAGACAGAGGCATTCAAATAAATCGCACTCCATCAAGTATTCACAGAAGTTCCAGTTGGGTGGCCCACAGATTTTAGTGCTCATGTCATCCTGGTGTTCCTTATTTTTCTTTTCCACACAGCTACATATGCTTCTGCTCTTTTTATATACAAAAGAAGGGTGATCTCCTAAAACCCTTGCAAGCTGCTGATTATCAGTAAGGATGGCCCAGTTCTCCTTAATAATGACTTTAATTATACTGAAATCACAGGAGTAAGTTAGAATAAAACTGTCCTTACTTTTCTCTTGTTTTGGGTTAGGGTGACCTCATTGAATAATTCTAGCAAAAGGCCTATTCCACACAGGGTCATTGTTATTTTTAGAATCTGTAATGGGATCCAGGATCAAATGTAACATGTTTGATTCATATCCTCTGATTAAGAAATCATTTCCAAGATCATTCATATTTTTGACAAAAGGGGCCAAATCTGTGTTAATGCATGCTAATCTGTAGCTTTGTGATTTTATTACATTGTGCTTAGCTTTTACTTGATGCATACTATCGCTGTGAAGTAAGTAGTTCACTCTAGGTTTCCTGTATAAGTTACTAATTAAACTTCCTCTGTCGTTATTAATACTGACAGTCATATCTAGGAACTGCATGGACTAGCAGCTGATGGAAGTGGTAAATTTCAGGAAGGAGGTGGAGTAACTGATGTAGTGGATTAACTCAGAGAGTTTAGATTTCTCACCTTGCCAGACAATAAATACATCATAGATAAAGTGAAGGTAGCTGGTAGTAAATCATTGGTATTCACTTTACAGCACAAATTCCTCCTAACACTTGCCTAAAGCTACATTGGCTAGGCTAGGAGCCATAGCTGCACACATGGCTACCCACTCATTTGTTTCATAGGATCATAGGAAGTTACTAGGCTATTGGCCCTGAGGCCCTTATAAGCCTAGCCAAGAGTTTAGCCCATGTATAGCAAATCAGCACCCATTGCACTTGTCCAGCAGGGACACAGGTGGAATCCCAGGGTTGTATTTTCTATTTCAGAGGGGAACTCTGCTTGACGTGGAGACGGAGTCTATTCCACAGATGGGGGAGTCTCAGGGACACAAATCTGTTCTGCCAACAAGTCCTATTCATGTCACAGACCAGGCTGAGGCTCCATGTGTGGGTTACTTGAGTGGAACTTGACTTACAGATATACAGCAATCCCATCAAGGTGGGGTCTGAGATCGCCTTGTATGCCAGACAGAGGCTGGGTCTATATTAGAACATCAAACTTTCAAAATTTTGAGTGTTCTAATAAAGAACCCTATTAATCAAAAATTTAAAACAGTGAACATACAAAACAGCGAATTTTTTTCCTAGGGAAAAAAATTGCTGTTCCAAAACACATACACACAACACAAGCACACCAAACAAACAGCAATCCACACACATACACCTAAAATCTTACACCTAACCCTACACTAAACTATA
Organism: Protopterus annectens; assembly: GCF_019279795.1. Taxonomy (NCBI): domain Eukaryota; kingdom Metazoa; phylum Chordata; order Ceratodontiformes; family Protopteridae; genus Protopterus; species Protopterus annectens. Next base: position 962,702,861 of record NC_056747.1, read on the forward strand.
CACACACCACTAACTATCCACTAACCTTAACCCAAACCCTAACCCTAACTCACCTCACCCGCTTCCTAACCCTAACTCACCTAACCCGCCCTAACCCTCACATCCACACAATCGCACACATACCTAACCCGCACCCTAACCCTAACTCACCTAACCCGCCTTAACCCTCACATTCACACAATTGCACACTTAGCTGAACCCGACCTGTAACTTTCCACCACAGCGCTGAAAATACCGAAGCAACAGAAACGGACAACCAAATTTTTTCCCCTAGGAAAAAAATCGGTTTTCTGTTTCTTTGATAATTTCAGCATTCGCTGAAAACGGGTCGATATTAGAACACTCGAAATTTTGAAAGTTCAGTGTTCTAATATAGACCCCAGAGGCAGGGGTGTAGCCAGGATTTTCAGATTTGTACTCACAGTTCCCAGGATGCAACCCCCCCCCCCCCCAGCATGTCATACACCATCACCATCTTGCTCTCCTCCCACATATATATATATATATATATATATATATATATATATATATATATATATATATATATATATATATATAGATATATATATATATATATATATATATATAGATAGATATATATATATATATAGATATATATATATATATATATATATATATATATATAGATAGATAGATATATACTGTCCAAGTCACAGCACCATTTGCAATCCCACTCATCCCCCAGCAGGAAAGTAAAGGTGATAAAAGGATCAAGCAGCATAAAAATCACATTTTAAATTATTTTATTGGGTTGCATATTACACTGATATTAATGCATACTTCTATGGCCTTTCTAGGTCTCTAATCCCTCCTCCATTGAAGTTACTCCATACTGCCTCCATTTCATTTGCGTTTATTCAATTCTGTCTCCAGGCCAAGATTTTCCTCTTCCAATTCAGACTACTTTCAGTCCTCTATTTTTCAGTGGTGAACATATTAGAGGGGTAATGGAACATACTGTATCCAGCTTTTCCTCCGATTCTTCCAAGCTAAGTCTTTACTGGTACCATGGCAAGGAGATGTGCATTTCACTGTGCCACTCCATACCCTTCTTGATGTACCCAAATATTCCATGGGTACAGAATGCTCATCTGGTCTGTTCTGTACCTGCCAGCAGTGGAACAGTGTCAATCCCACCAACACCTAGGAAAAGAAAGTTGCCCTTAGAATGCTTGATCCTCCCTTCCTCAGTGATCCCAGTGGCTTCCTGATCCAACTTTCAAACTCAGGTCATTGGTGACATGATTACTCATTGCTTTTCTGCTATGGAATGGCTTCTAAACATAGAAATATTTGACATTAAGGTGGATTATAACTAATAATATAGCTGAAAATTCTTATGTTTAAGAACCTTATATTTCTGTTTGCCTTTGTCAACAAGAAAATACTAGCATCTCACCTCTATACTACCAATAAAAAATAACCAATGCCAGTAGCATTTATGATGCTTTGAAATTTATATCTAATGACTATTTCACTTCTGCCCCAAATTCCAGCTGTTACTTCATAGGCCTGAGCAGCATGCATCCTACAATTATGTCAGCGAAGAAGAGATTAGGAAAAATAACTACTATAATTTTGTCACTTGCTATTAAATACAAAAAAAATCACTTTCAGTTACAAATAATCAATTAAATTCATAATTCTGGACCTTTGTGTTAAAATTAAGCATTAGCATGTGTTCATTTAATAGCCATGACGGTATGTACTAATTAGGACAAATCAAGATTTGCTTTTGCCAGTCCTTTGTTTACTAGGAGTCAGAATGTCAGTTTGTTAATGCAGTTCTTTTATGTAGGCCTTAGTGGGGGGAAAGGAGTACATTTACCACTTCTCCTACTTCTGTAGACATGAACACGGGTATTTCATGAGATGTGGTGCCCCTCACATTCTGTTAAAGGTAAATAAGGCAAGTCCCCATTATCATAGAAGGGGCACTATATTGAAAGGTAAAGGAAATATTGCTTTGAAAGCGTAATAGCACATACTGTGAAATTCCACATGAATGATAGCTTAGAATTCTGACATGAAGAGGCTATTTTCTCCTTGAGTATTTGACCACAGACTAAAGTAAGACTACTTTTTTACAAACCAACACCAGAAGAAAGTTACAGCAGAATATTAGACAAAGGGTTGACATCTAACATTCTTTTTTAGGCACACAATGCCTACTATACTGCTGGCCCCTTGTTTGTAGGGGAAGCAGCCAATGACGGAAGTGGAATGGTCCTGTTATTATTAGGGATGCTGACATAAGTGACATTTAGGTAAGGACAGAAATTATTTCCCTGAAATGATTTGAAAATGGTTATACTGTTATTGCTTTAGTTTCCTCCAGTGATGGTGAAGTGGTTCAAATTTCAAGACAGTTTAATAAGGTGAACATCTGGAGTATTGTCTGCCATGATTATTTTACTAACAGCCGTAAAGATCCTGGCAAGACAGGATCAGTTTTGCACTAAGGGTTCATTGCACAGGGGCTTCTAACTGTCATCTTTTGCACACCCCAGGATTCCCTTAACAATGATGGCAGATGTACAAATTCTGTTACTCTTAGTAGGTGCATTTTTGGGGATAACAGCCATAATGATCTTGGCAAGAGACAATCAGTTTTGCACTAAGGGCTTCTAATGGTCTTTTGCACACCCCAGGATTCCCTTAACAAAGATGGCAGATGCACACATGCTGCCACTGTCAGTAGGTGCATTTTTGAGAATAACAGACATTTAGATTTGCAGAGAAGACTGATTAGGAGTTTGTGGCACAGAAACTCTTGCATTCTACTGACATTCTATTGATTTGTGAATGGAAATTATTGGCCAATGTTTATTATTGGGAACTTATGTGAATGTTTCACCTGACTAATTTTCAATATAACGGCTTTTCTATAATGTAATATACACCCTTACTCTAACAGCCCTTTACGTTTTCCCAACATATGCTCCCAAACAGATAGCCACGTCTGACAAAAAAAAAAAAAAATAGCCACAGTAATGTATTTGAAGTTGCCTCTGCTGCAGGGCAGAAAAATGTGAATAAGTATGAAAATTGTGTATTCTATTGTGGACAGTAGACCACATGCAGTTCTCAACCGCATAGTTAACGAATTGGAGGCAAAATCAAAAACAGTGAGAAAAGAAGGCAAAAAAAGCAAGAGCAAATTTAAAATATTGCTATTATATACTTAAAGATTTGCTAGAATAGCTGGTTTTGTATTATTTATTTTATTTTTATTTATTTTACATTTGTTGACCGGGAGTGTCCAGCTGAGCTATTGCCCTTTTTCAGCAGAGGCATGGGAAGAAAAGCTCCAAAGATATATGCATGCATGTTTCTGAAACTCAAATGTCTGTCATTATTTACTGACTACAAAAAAATACAGATTTCCTAGAAATCCACAAATATTATAAGGTCGCACCCCCAAAATATGAAGAAATAATTAAGATGAGTTGAGAAGTATGATACTAGAAGCCTTGACTTCTTACAACTAAAAATAATAGGCAAAAGAATCAGGGACAAAGATACAGGCACTGCAAGAATCGCTAACAGCATTTAAAGATTGCTCTACATACTTAGAAAGTTTCTAGAATAAAAAAGATGTTTTCATTAGCATACATTTTCTGAAGAAAATATGTCTATCATTATTTAGTGAATGTAGTATCCTTAGCAATTTGCAAGAAAACATTACATCTACAAGGAACAGGCCACAAGTATGAGGTACACTCAGGGACAGCTGAAGGCTTTGCTTATGATGCTCTGGTTTCTTGCCAGAAATCTGCCAAAAATACACAGACTACAAACAGGATTTTTAAATTGTACACACTAATGCCATATTGCCCCCTTCTCCCCACAAAATTTGTAGGTTATGCCATGACACTGCAGTGCAAAGTAGTGCCATATTGCACACATCTAGAAAGGTATAGGTCATGCTATGGTGTTGTGATATGTAGTCAATATCTTCCTGATGAATACTGTTTTCTTGGATGTACTACTCTTTATTACACAGACTTGCTTTAGGTAACTGTGTTGCACTGACAAGCCTATGTACCACATCATTGTAGCCAGTCCCACAAAGATTCACTCATATTGAGTCACCCTGAATTTTCTGTACCACAATTTGGTAGCTAATCGCAGAGGTGCATTCACACAAATACCAGTACACAGTATTGAAAAGTCTGTGTTATACAATAACAAAAAGGTCCTTTCCTACCAGCAACATCCATTTTCTGTGGTCATACAAGCACAAACAGTACCATCATACGTTACTATACCCAGAGTACACATATTAATACCATAAAAAAAGTCCAGTTCACATTTCTGTAGTCAAACACCAAGAAATATACTCATTGCAGAGCTCCAGTTATAACATTATTCCATCTGCAAATAACAGGCAAGCAATATTACAACGCAAAGGTCTGGGCATAACTATGTTTTTTTACATCTGAGATAATTATACACTGTTCCGATGCAAAAGACAAATATAAGCATGTGTTTTCTGTAGGTAGTGCAGTCAGACTGAACTACATCAAAAGGTGATCAATTTTCTGCACATTCATTCATTTTTTTGTTTGAATTATTTCTTAATCACAGGGACCTAGCCTGTGAAGACTGTGTAGCTAATGGACTCAGACTTGGGCAGCAGGTAAACTGAGACTGAAGCAGTCAAACTCTGGACAACCAAAAACAACTTGTTAACGACTTACAGGAAACAGGAATGGCTTTTTACGCTTATTCGTGTTTCCAAAGGGCATTAAAGACTGCATAAATAATTATCATTCAAAAATGCATTAAGAAAAAAGTAACATACAATAACTGCTCCATTTATGTCACCAATATGTGTCAGTTAAACTATCTGATATTCAATGGCAACCAGCTTTAAGATTTCAAGAAAAAAGTCTTCCAAAGAAAGAACTTCGATCTGCTTTAGGCTGCTATTTCTCGCTTTAGGAGACCAGCTATAATTGTTGTCCAAAATGTTTAGAAGTTGTTTTCCCTTAGTTTTCAGAAATTTGACACTGCTTTGCTTGACAGAGTCTTGGTTTACTCCCAAAGATAAAGTACAAACCAAAGTACCTTGCAGACCAGCCTCTTAAATCCTGAACCGCAAATTACTGAAAAATATAACACTAAACATAACACTGAAAATGAAAAAGCATTCCATTAGAACAGATACAGCAGAGCAAAGGGCAACCCATATGTACTGCAGCATGAGTAATAAAATACTGCTGTTAAATTTAGGTGAAAGGTAAAAGCTCTATGTTCATTTTATACTGGCTTGTTTGCATAGTACTGCCATCTTTCTCTCTCTCTGTCTCTCTCTCTCTCTATATCTATATCTATATATATATATATATATATATATATATATATATATATATATATACATACAGCACAGTAATAGTATTTGACATTAATTTGTTTGCTTGACTTATCACTGTAGTCTGTGCAGTCGCAAAGCCTCTAAATCACTATCTGACTATATTCAAAAACAAGTTCCAAGTTAATTTAATTTTAGATAGATAAAAACAATTTCTATTAATCGCAGTTATCTTTTTCAAAACATTGGTATTAAGGAGGGAAAGGCATTCCACATTATTTTAATTATAAATGGAGCAGCCTACCAGTATCAGTAATGGCAAAGGCACGAGCCCAATCCCACACTTTTTAAACAAAACCTGCAACTTACTTAACCGCACCCCATCCCATTAACACAGCACTGCTCCAATAAAACAGTGCTTTGCTGACAAACCAATGAGAGGAAATCCGTACCTTGAGAAAAAAACTATCTCTTGATGATTTGTACATCTGCAGTTTGTGGGCAGAAGTGAGAAGTCATGTAAATAAATAGTATGAACACTCATTTTTTTTTTCTTTAATTAGCAGAGCCAGGAACCAAGGGCAAAATCAATAAAGACTCTTTCGGATGAAGACAGGACTGGGTGACAGATTTAGAGGCACCTGTGTCCATTTGGTGTTTAGTACTAAAATGTGAGAAACACGTTTTTTGGGTTGTGCCGAGATACATGGACTTTCTCTGCTGCTGACGTCATTCCTGGCACTTCAACCAATACGAGAAACAGAACTAGCAAAAGATGAGAGAAAGCTGCATCTGAGAACCAACAAGTCAGTCAGACTGTGTTAACTGATCAGTTTATCACCCTACAACTGACTGGTTGTTAAACAATGGCTAACGTTTAACACCTAAAGAGCTGTAAATTGCTGTGCAGACTCAATCAAGGTATTTTTGTACCCTACTCATCTGGTGTATTTCTTTTAATTTTTAGAATGTAAGCTTGCTTCCAGCAAGGGCCCCGTTGCATTATTATTGTCAGTCTGCAGCTACCCCCCCTTACATTTACTGTACTGAAGTGCATACAGTGCGTATGCCTACCGATGTCCCTGCCCAGAGGTCACCTCTGAGGAGTCTGTATGAAACAGTGTAGAAGGATAAGGCTTTTAGCCTATCTGTGTATGGTAGATTTTTGAGGCCCTGGATTCTCCTGGTGAGAAACCTCTGTGGACTCTCCAGCTGTTGCATGTGCTTTGCAAGGTACATGCTAATGGGGTACTGTACTCAATAATGGGCCTTATAAGGGAAAAATACAGGGAAGTTATGACCTCCTTGTCCCTGGATGAGGTATCCTTACTTATGAGGTGGGCCACATAGAAAGCTTTCCGTAGAATGGAAGCAACATGGTGGTCAAAAGTCAGGCTGCTATCAATCTGGGTGCCTGGCCATTGAAACTGAAAAAATTCTAGCTCAACACCAAGTCTGTTAACTTTCCCAAGCATTCAGTTTTCCCTTGTGTAGAATTGTTATTTCTATTATAAGCATCTGTAGCTGCTTCAGTACAGTACATGTGTGGTAACAGTGTATAGGGCTTCATCGTCAATACTACCAATATGCTTTGTTCATTCACATACACTTCTTTTATTTTTCTTAAAAAATCAAGTGAATCTAAAATAAAAGATGAGTTCTTTTCAGCAAGAGGTTGTAGAATAAAGTCTAAGTCTATGGCAGTGGCCTCTGATATAGAACCACGACTTGCAATAACAGTTCTGTAGGATGGATCTTCCTTATTTTTATGGGGTCTGGGAATTCCGAAAAAACAAGGTAACTTGGGGTGAGGAGCGTTTATTCAAAAATGTTTTCAGTAATAAGTTCTTCATTAAACATTGTGGTTAGCTTATCTTTCCATTCTACATACGTAGTTTTAACCTCCTCAGAGGAATGTTTAGAATAAATCTCAGGTGTGTCCAGCATGTTCTCTATTTTCATTATATAACTGCCAGTATCTGTAACAAGTATGTCCCCAGACTTGTCAGCTTTCATAACACGTCTAGTTCTATCATTGCTCAAATCCTTAAATGCTAATATCTCATCCTTTGAAATATTATAAAACTTACATTTTATTGTTTTTTAGAGCCTGTCTTATGTCAAGCTCACATTTTGTCTCAAAGGCTGAAAGTGTGGAATGCAGTGGGGGGCAAAATCTACTGAGTCTTTTAAGTTTTTTCTTCGATGGGTTTATCTTCATCCATGTTGTTTTTCTCATGAAAGAAAAGTTTCAGATTCAGCCTTCCCATGTACATTTTTAAATCAGTGATGATCTGTGTCTCATCACTCATTCCCTGAGATATGAATGTAAGTCCTCTGTTAAGCACTTTTTCTTCAAGTGCTGTCAGTGGTTTCTTCGAATGATTCCAGATCCCAGGGGCTAATTCCATCTGCAGGCTCATGGCTCTGATGGGTAGAAGTTGTTGTTCTCCAAGTAACTCAGCTCTCTCACCCCTGTCCACTGCTTCCTCCTCCACTTGTTCTGGTCCTTCATCCTTGGGTTCAAATGGTAGTTCACTTCTTCTCTCTGGAACTTCGGTGGGCTGTATCTCTAGGTGTAGTTATAATTGCTGTGACCATAATTCCTGTTCATGTGTACTGGGCTCTGGTGATATGAGCCCTGGGGATTGTATTGTGGCCAGGTAGGATTCCAATGTTCTCCCATGTCTGTCCTAGGGTCTAAGGGGTACTGAATGCCATCAGTCAGGTGTCCATTTGTCTGTCCCTCATTTGTCTGTCTAGTCCTGTGGGTATGTTCACATTGTGAAAAAAAAACTGTTCATTCCAACCACTGGCATTATCAGCCTGAACATTCAGATTGTTGTTGTCAAAATTATTGTCAGTGTAATTACTGCTGGCATTACTGGCATCATAATTATTGTTATTGGCATTATTGGTGATAACTGTAGGTGTCTGTTGCTGGATCTCCTGTTAAAACATCTCCTGTAGTTCTGCCATCCATTTCCACCTCCCCTTCTGAATCTACACTTCATGAGATGCTGTGGATCATCTTTGTCCATTTGATCTCCCTTTATTTTCTGAATCTTCCTCTCTTGGATGGATGTCTGCTAATTGAGAACCTTCTCTGCCGCATTCGGGAATTGCTGTTTGTGATCTGCCTCCTGCTTACATTCAGTCTCAAGAGTCTCAATTATTTCCTTTGTGGTGTCCTGTTTTTCTTTGTTGTGTTTGATAAACAAGTTTATTACTTTGAATTCCTCAACACTCATGTTGGTGAGGTTGGAATTAGACAGATTCCTGTGCTTGTTCATTCTTTTATAGTCTTAAAACATGAGACCTCCATCCTTGAGGTTATATGATTTGCAGTAGCTATATTTATGTGAGGGGAGAGTAGCTTCCAAACTTTTACACCATGATACTAGTCTTTCTAATAACTGCAGTTCTTTTATACAATAATAATTTATTTACTGTAAGGCACATAATGAGTGCATTTTCTTGAAGCTGTCAGAAGTATATAACAGTAATTTAGTATGCTACTAAAAGCTTACATTAGCAACAGTTCAACAAAGAAAAACTCTATAAGATTGACTGCATAACTGAAAAGTGTTACTGAAATATGTGTTAATATAGAATGATTTTTATTTTCAGTATATTTAGAACTTTTGAAAGTTAAGTTTCACTAAATGCCACTCCAGAGCAGCACATTAAAATACACTTATATCAAAATGATACTTACTATGGAGACATTTGCATGTAAAGTTTAGCTTTCTTTGAAATTCATTGTATTTTGCTATTCATTGTAAAAATATGTTGAATTTAATAACACAATTAGTTATATTCCACACTATTTTCTGAACTTTACAAATATGCTTTTCAAAATGCTTGCATTAAAGACTGTAACAGCTCAAGGTTCTTAAAAGCTGATCTCACATTTCAAGAATTCTGTTGAGGTGGTAATTTGTAGCAGTGCACCATGCAGCCTTTTCTGATTGTTTTCCCTAGAAAATATTGCTGACCACTTGTCATACAGAGACAGTCTTCCTTAGGGGATTGCTGTAGTTTATCATCCTAAGAAGTCGAGTCTTCCTAAAAAGAAGCTTAACATGGTTTTGAAAAGAATGATAAATATTTTTTCTTCTTTAAAGATTTTGACATGGAAAACTTTCTTTTCATCTTGGTTGTTACCTCATCTAAGAGGTAAACATTGCAAGCCATTATGGCGTCAAGGTCTTGCACTATTTTTCACATGGGCAGGGGCTTTTATATTTTGCATTTGTTTACTGGTGTGATACACTGATCTCAACTGAACATTTGCAGGTACTGCCCTCGTAAAATCATTCACAAAGAAGAAAGAGAGAGCGAGAACAGAGATGGCAGTAAACTGTAAATATTAAAAACAGAACAGAAAGTAATATATACCAAAAAACATACAGTACTAGTTAGTAGATAAGGCAACCATAATGAAATGCAAATGCTACAATTCATATGTCAGTAAAGACAAATGGCGACAGTTGACACAACACTCCCATCCCATGTAGAAAAATGTGAAAAAAGGAGGTTGATGATGATGATCATCATCAGATTTCAGGTTTACATTATCATAAAAATGGTGGGGAGTCAAGGAAGTCAGGGCAGGGGATGGTGGAGGAGTTAAGAGATGTCACTAATTGAGAGAGAGACCATAAGGCTAGAGTATGAGAGGCTGTCATGTGATGTGGCCAGCTATGTGGCAAGAACAGTTTGATTTGGTGTGGAGTCATTTTTCAAATTTAGCTGTGAAAGTGGTGAAGGGGGATTGTGGTTACTTTAGGTGGCTGGGTAGGGATTCCCATATTTTAGGAGTATGGATGGATGGTGAAGTATAGTCTGGTTTATGCGGGTTGGAGTGGGGGGGAGTGCTTGGGAGAAGCATCTGAGGTTGTACTGTGTGTGTTTAGTTTAAAGTTTGGCAGCTAGTTTTGGTTTGCTTTGGTACCAATCATGCCTTCATTTCTAAAGTTATGATAAATGTCCCTGGGTTTGGCATAATGGTAAGGTGCTTGCCTTATAAACACAAGGTGCAGGGTTTGATTCTCAAATAGGATAATTAGCTAGGCTTAAAATGGCCCACAAGGGGAGTTAGCCTAGTACTGACCTATGTGGCATTGAATCAGAAAATAGACCTTATTTATTTCAGCTCTTATCTGCACAATAAGGGTGAAAGGCTGTTCTGCTGTAAGTTTCTAAATGGATAAGAGTTTACTTATATTTCCAGGACTAAAGAGATAAGGAATTTAGGACTTTTTTGTTTCATTAGAATTCATTTTACCTCCAAAAGAGCTAAATTTTTTAAATTTTTTATGGTTTTTTTTGGAGGCAGGGGGCTTCAGTGGCTGCAATTTGAGAAGCCAGGATATTATCCACTAAGTATAATGTGGGAGTGCTGCATGGCTGCATTTCTTTACAGTGTACATGGTGCCATTTATGTTAGTTATGCAAGCCAGAAAGATATGATATTACTACTCTGTAGATGACCCCAACTTGTTCTCATAAATTTTATCTAGTTACAATGCCAGTTTTACCAGTTTAGATGACTGTACTTCATCGCAGTTGGATGAGTAATAGTTAACTTAAATAATTTCTATAAAAACTGAGGCTATGCCAGTTCATGCCACCGTTCACTCTTTGCCGATCCAATACCTAATCCTTCTTATCATTTATGAAGATAATTGGACATAGTTTACATCTAAGGTTAAAGGTCTGGAGAAAGTACTTGATAAAGCAATGACATTAAAGAAACAGTTATGAGATTAGCCTTCTTTCATCTGAATAATGTCATAATGATCAAACACTTGATTCCTTCTGGATGTTTGGAAATAATCAGATATTCCTACATGTGTTTTATCATATCTTGACTGCAGTGATACTCCACACATGGGGCTCTGTCCCACTTGCAATGTATTCAAAATTCTTCTGCTATTTTTTTAACTGTGGCTTATCGATGTGCTGAGGCATCTGGGACTTACCCTGTGTCATATTACCCATTTATTATGGGATCTGGGACTTATCCATTGTCATATCACTGCTGTGCTGAGGGATCTGAGATGTATCCCATGTCATATTACACTTGTGCTGAGGGATCTGGGACTTACCCATGTCATACTACACTTATACTGATGGATCTGGGACTTTACCCATGTCATACTACACTTATACTGATGGATCTGGGACTTACCCATGTCATACTAAACTTGTTCTGAGGGATCTGGGACTTACCCATGTCATGCTAAACTTGTACTGAGGGGCTCTGGAACCTACCCCTTCTCATACTACACTTGTACTGAGGATATGGGACTTACCCATGTCATGCTACACTTGTATCGATGGCTCAGGAACTTACCCCCCTGTCATACTACACTTGTACTGAGGGATCTGGGACTTACCCGTCTCATAATACTTGTGCTGAGGGATCTGGGACTTACCCATGTCATACTACACTTGGACTGTGGGATTTGGGACATTCCCCATATCATATTACACTTGTACTGAGGGATCAGGGACTTAACCTATGTCATACTATGCTTATGCTGAGGAATCTAGGACTTATCCATGTCAGACTATGCCTGTGCTGAGGGATCTTGGACTTACCCATGTCATAATACACTTGAACTGAGGGATTTGGGACTTACCCCATATCATACTACACTTGTACTGAGGGATCCGGGACTTACACATGCCATACTACATTTGTACTGAGGGATCTGGGAGATACCCCATGCCATACTACACGTGCACTGAGGGATCTGGGACTTACTCATTTCATGCTACACTTGTGCTGAAGGATCTGGGACTTACCCATGTCATACTGTGCTTGTGTTGAGGGATCCGGGACTTACTCATGTCATACTATGCTTGTGCTGAGGGATCTGGGACTTACCCCATGTCATACTACACTTTTACCAAGTGATCTGGGACTTACTCCATGTCACACTATGCTTATGCTAAGGGAACTGGGACTTACATATGCTTGTACTAAGGGATCCGGGATGTACCCGCTTCATACTACTTGTTCTGAGGGATCTGTGACTTACCCATATCATGCTACACTTGTTAGGGATCTGGGACTTACCCATGTCATACTATACTTGTACTGAGGGATCTGGGACTTACCCATGTCATTCTACACTTGTGCTGAGAGATCTGGGACTTACCCATGTCATGCTACACTTGTACTGAGGGATCTGGGACTTACACATGCCATACTACATTTGTACTGAGGGATCTGGGAGATACCCCATGTCATACTACACTTGTATTGAGGGATCTGGGACTTACCCATGTCATTCTACACTTATGCTGATGGATCTGGGACTTACCCATGTCATACTACACTTATACTGATGGATCTGGGACTTACACATGCCATACTAGATTTGTACTGAGGGATCTGGGAGATACCCCATGTCATACTACACTTGTACTGAGGGATCTGGGACTTACCTTGTTGATCTACTTGTTGATAGATTTTGGCGGTTATTTTTGTATATATAGGTTGTTGTTATGTGTAATTATTGTTCTGATGAAGTCTACGACACGTAGATGAAAGCGCTAAACCTGTGATTTTTGTGGATGAATAAAAAGAATTGAACAGTGGATCGTGACTACTTTATTAGAACTCTTTTTTTGTGCTTGTTGGACTATTGAGCTGTTGTGAGTTCTAGTTTTGGGCTTTATTATCACCTGCTGAGCCCTGCTCAAAGTAAGTCCCATCCAATTAAAAGAGCTGTCAGTGCACCATGTCTCGGCATATTTACTTGGCTTCTCAGGTAAAGGGTTATTAATTACCCCTAGAGCCAGGCATGAAACAATGTGCAGGTATTCTTTTGCCTGACTGGCACTGGTTCAATGTTCTTCCCTAATTACTTCAGATGATGCTGGGGCTTCTTTTAGTAGCTATTTCACTGCCATACATTCACTATGTTTTGTGCATAAATCTCCTTGCAGTTATTTTATTAGTTTTCTTAGATGATCAATTTAGCAATTTAATATATGTTGTACTATTCATGTTAGTCTGATTTTTACCATTTGTACTTGTTGTTTATTTAATTTGTAAACTCTTTAGTCATTTTAAGTACATTAAACAAAGGAAATGAATGAATAAATGAAAATGTGGGCTGCATTTCGGGAGCTAGGGGTAGTTTTGCTGCAGACATTCTCCAGGGGATGTAAGCTATTGTTCTCAGATGCAGAGCTTCGTATTCTATCCAACTGGAATTAAAAGTATGGAGACAGCGATGATGAGATATAGTTATATAGGAAGTTACGAGGTGTACACTCTGTACCAAAGCAGGACTACAATTATCATTCTGTTCATAGCCTAAATATCCAGCAAGCTCCACACATTGTAAGTTCTTACTGGATTTAGATTGTTTTTAGTTATGATATGTCTTCAGTCCTCATGTACGTTGGTGCATGGATTATGCTATGTCTGGAGTGAAAGCTGACCATAACATTTGTCAGTGATGAGCACACTGAATAGAAGAATGCCTGTCTTGATAAGGATGCTCTGAAAAGGGTGATACCTGTGCACAGTACATCTGTAATGTTGGATGCAGCTGTGTGTACCTTGCTCTAAGTGCGTTATACCTGTCATGTAATTACTTATTGTGTGTAGCAGACTGTAGAACTCTAGCCTGGTGATGCCTTTATAATGATATGGTAATATATCACATTTCCTCTACCACATTTTGCTGAAATAAGCAGCAGAGATTTAAACTTTATTGAATACTGCTTGCATGCCCAAGAGTAGGGAGTACACATGCTATTTATTTATGACTGAATATATCTCTTCAGCAGCTGTACAGAGTCTGGTTCACAAATCTGATGAACATCCACCACAGGGGCTGAGCTCTGCCTTTCTAACAGCAGAAGAACCCAGCCAGCTCACTGGCTCTGCCATTTAGTGTTTCAGAAAATCTGAGCCACTACTGCCCAGTGCAGGATGACCACGACCCAAACAGGCTTTAAACTATGAATAAAAGGATGAGTCAGTTATCTACTAACTTTGGTTATGATGCATATCTTACGCAACTATACATAAGCTATTGCTCACACCCAGATGGCAAAAACTAGCCTACCATCTATCTATTTCTGCCAGTTTATATTTGTGAGATTTAATTTCTGAACTTCATTTCCTATCTCCCATATATTTATTCAACTTGGTAAGTGAAGAGATCCATAACACTTTAATCAGCTACAATATGTGATTAAATATCTACTCTGAAACCCTGAGCTGATGCCATTATTTTATTTCTGCAGATCTTGTGTATCTTTTGTGTTGCCTATGCTCTACAAGATATCAGCTGCATTTTATTCTGTTCCTTATATCTCTTACTATGGCTAGCAAACTAAAGGGCTGACAAAATTAAAACTAGCAGTTTACTGAAATTCTGCACTATAACCCACCATATATCGCATGATAGTGATTCATTTTTAGTTCAGTTAAAGGACTACAGATCCAGTGCAAATAGACTGACGGTGTGTCTCCTTCAGTCTTGGGATGGAAATGTGCCTTTAGTTGGTACCTGCATTGCCAAGATAAAGGAACTTAAAATTCTAGGGGATACTTGGCATAACTCTCAACATCACAGCACAAAAAAATCTGGAGAAAGCCAGAAAAAAATGGGGGGGACAAAGGCCCAAAAATAGGGACAGATTTTAAATATTGCTCTTATAAACTTAGAAAGTTGATAGAATGCAGATTTGGCATAATTATATATTTTCTAAAGGATAAGAAGTTTGAAACTCAAATTGTCTGTCATAATTTAGCATTATTTAGTGACTTCAATCCTCAATGATTTGCCCAAAAACCACAAATGTTATGAGGAACAGACCAAAAATAAGAGGCAAAAATCTGGACATTCTGCAAAAATCTGGACAGTTCAGAGGTATGATACTTGGGTGGTGAAAGGTACATTTTTTTGTCTTATCAGAACATATCTCTGAGCTGTCCAGAATTTTGCAAAGTGTTCAGATTGGTGCCTTATATATTTGGTTTGTTCTTTATACAAATAAAGGTTTTCTGGCAAATCATTCAGGACTGGAGTCACTAAATAGTGACAGACATTTCAGTTTCACACTTCAAATCCTTCAAGAAAATGCTACTGAAAAAGGTTATTCTAGCAACTTTCTAAGTATATAAGAGCAGTATTTAAAATCTGTTTGTAACTTTGGTCCTTTGTGTACCCCCATTATTTCTGGCTTTGTCCAGAATTATTGTACTAAGTCGGTGGGTGGTGTGTGTCAGAATATATTAGTTGCTTTCGCCTGCTTTTAGGAGAATCAGCATCTCAGCTTTGTATGTCAAAAGAAGGTGAGTCAATTGTACATGTGCTGGCCTTTCTAAATGTATCCTAATGAATCAGAGAAGGTTTGGAAAGAGATCAAGTGAAGAGTGTAGTCACTGGCACAGAAGTAGGCATAGGGGTGTGATCTGCAAAAAATGTTTTTATCTGTACTGTCAAAAAGTAATGCATAGAGGAGAAAGTAATAGTGGCCTTGCAAAGTGAAGCAGGCTAATTGACAGGCCAGGTAGAGAGACACTTTTAAAGTGCACTTTGTTCTCCGAATGGATACAGAAGGTTTCTTCTAAACAAAAGATGCTGCTGCAAAGTGGGCCCTTGATTAGTGGCTGATAATGTTTACCAGTGATGTTTATAAAAAACTAAAAGCCTTTTAATACAGAAAGGTATTTCAGGTGAAATGTGAAGTGAATGAAAGATTATTCTGAGCACTTCTAGTGCACTAATTGACTTCTAATGTTGTTAGGCTACTTCAAAGACAGAGGTAACTTAAAAGAGCAGAGGTATTGCAGGTGCTGTTCTGTTCCATGTTGGAAAGGGGGAGGGGTGGCAGAGCATGGCAGCTACAGCCTATTTATTATTTATTTAATGGGCAGCTATAACCAATTCATCTTTTTAGAAGCTAAAATGGGTCACTTCTTAGCTGAACTCCCCACCTGCAGAACACTGCACAGATTCAACAATTCAAGTTATAGCATTATTATTTTAATGACTTGCTTATTTATTTGATTTTTATCAAGATTGTCACAATGCACATCCCTTGCATTTTACATAACAAAAAACATCAAAACGCAGAAAAAATTAAGGGTATAATGCCTAAACACAGGACAGTTTGCAAGCATAGCATAAAACTCATATAGGCATTCAAAATATATATCTTAAAAATGTAGAAAGTCCAAAATGATGGTGCAGTTTCCCCTCCCAGGGTCATAGTAGATCCTCTGACAGAGGTGATTACATAGGGACCTCCTAAAGAGACTTACTGCCAGAAATACCATATTCAGAAATGGCAGCTGATTCCTCAGAACTAGGACTAGATAACTAAAATTAACCCTTATAGATCTTTTCAAATGTATGTTTAAAATGACTAGTAGTCATGCTTGGGACACAGCAACTATTTTAGAGAGATAAGGCTGATATTATGTAGAGTCTGATATGTGAGGTCAGGGATCTTAAAATACAACTAGCTTTAACTGATAGCTATAACAAATCATGCAATACAAGGATGATACAATACTGTGTAAGTGTGACAGTCAACAACCTGGTTGTGGAGTTTTGCACTTGCCACAGATGTGCTAAATCACTATCTTTAAACTCTAAGCAAATGCATTGTAATAGTCAAGATGGGAAAAAGGCCAGAACTTGTATCATTGTTGCTAAGTTTGAGGGTGGGATACAGCATTTGATCCTACTATATGTTTTAGTTTTAAGTAATGTGTCTTCAGAAAAGAGAGGGCTGACTCCTATAATGTCACTCTGCTATCAAGGATAAAGTTAGGGTCTTTACTCCAAAAAAGTGCAATTTAATTGAATCTTCAATAAGAAGAGCAAAGGAAGTCACATTGGATAGATGGAATCATGCACCAAAGTAACTTCAGTCTTTTGTTGGTTGAGTTTTAACCTGTTTATAGACATGGATTTTAAAATTGAATGCAGGCAGTCCTCTGGAGGTGAAAACTCAGTCACAGCTTCCATAAAAAAGGAGAGTTATAACTGAATGTCATCAGTATACAACTGGTAAGAAATACATCTGCTACACATGACTTCCCTGAGGGACATCAGGTACACCTTGAATAACAAGAGATCTAGGACTGAGCTCTGGGGTGCACCTCATTTGAAAGGGTAAGAACTCAAAGAGTTTAAACCTACTACAGCATTCGGAGTACACCCAGAGAAATAAGAGGCAAACCAGAAAGATCAAGTAAGACAAAGGCAAGAATATTTCCATAAATTTCTCACCATCAATAAATCATTTACCACTTTAATAAATGTGATTTCAGAGCTATACATGATCTAAAACTAGATTGGTGAGGACCAAGCAAACCATGAAAGATTAAATAAAACTACAGCTGAGTGTAGTCAGCCTTCTCTTTAACCTTTCCAATAAATAGGCATATAGAGATGGGGTGAAAATTCTCCAGAAAATATGTATCCATGGCTGTTCAGTGACCTTTTTTACATAAAAAGACTCCCAACCTCAAATATAATTGGAAAAGCTATAGAATAATTAGACCAAGATATCCATCCATCCATCCATCCATCCATCCATCCATCAACAACCCCCTTTTCCCATTTTTGCACTTGTGGTCGGGGTGTCACTTCCATGGTGACACATCTAGATCCAAAATTCAAACCGCCAGGTGGCTATCCCTGCCATGGTTGTTCTTCCATACCACACACATGCAGACTCATACCTATAGCCAGTTTAGAGTGTCCAATCCACCGACTGCATGCCTTTGGAATATGGGAAGAAACAGCAGCAGCAGATTTAAAGCTCCAGCAATGGCCTTTTTATACACTATCTCTTGAGCATAAAGAACCATCATTACTAACCTATATCAAACAAAACAAACCAGTAGGCAGAAGGTGCAAAAACTGTATACTTTAATAAAACAAGAAATAGAAACAACAAACCAATAGGCAGAAGGTGCAAAAACTGTATACTTTAATAAAACAAGAAATAAAAACAAGATGAGCGCTTTCGTACTTAACCCAAGTACTTCATCAGAGCTAAGTAAAAACACAATACATTTCTCTTATATAGGTCAGTGATGTAAATCTCGTGACTTCAATAAGGGTTTAATAGGAATGTATTCATTTAACCCTTTTCCTCTGGTTGCCTGTAGAATAGTCATCCATTTTATCATTAGACATTCCTTGCGTGTTCTTATATCACCTCCCCTGCAACTAGTATGACAAATTTCCAAGACCATAAACTTGAAATAATGATTACTACCTGTTAAACTGACATGCTTAGATAGAGCATTTCTATTATCCTGTTTATTGACACTATATAAGTGATCTCTGATGCAATCTCTTAGCAGCGATTAGTTTTACCAGCATAAAACATTTTGCACACCTCACAGGAAGCTAGATACACTAAATGGCATGTGCTACAGTTAGCATAAATATTAATTTCAAAAATACGTTCTGTGTCAGGATGTACAAATATATCATCACTGCAAATGTAGCTAGACATGTTACAATGGTGACAAGGAAAAGTGCTATTTTTGTTGATATTTAACTTTGGCTTAGACCCTGAGCATGTCATGGGTTTGTAGCCAGGCATCTTCTTAATAGAAATTTGTTTTTTAAAAGTAAAAAAAAGTTGTGCACCTAACAACTCTCTATGTTTTTCATTTGACAATAAGATTTTCCAATGTTTCTTAATAATATTAGAAGTGGAATTTGTATCATTGAAATAAGTAAGGCAGATTCTAAGGCATTGAGATGAATTGCAATTTACATTACACTCAGAATTACTTACATTACCAAAGAATGGTTTAATATGTGTATCCCTAAGAGACATAGCTTCATTTTGTGCCTGAAAAATCTCAGTTACTTTATATCCCTTTTTACTAAAATTTTCAGCCATTAGATCAAAGGATGCATACATATCACTGTCTCTGGTATGTAGCCAAGCTGATCTGAAAAACTGACCTTTCAAGACATTGCGCTTAACATATCTAGGATGCATACTCTTAGAGTGAATCAGATTATTGGTCTTGCTGGGTTTGCTGTACAGTCTAGTGTCTAAGCCTTCAGGGGTTTAATCACATTGACATCTAAGAAGGATATCTGCTCATGTGAATATTCAAATGTAAAATGTAGAAACTTAGTAGTACTGTTCAAATGTATAAATTCACACATTGTATCATAGGTGTTATCCCAAACAAAAAACACATCATCCACAAAGCGACCATAGTGCAAAATAAATCTGGAAAATATATTATCAGTGTTAAAGACATATTGGGATTCCAACTCTGCCATGACTATGTTAGCATAACTATTTGCACATATTGTGCCCATGGCAACCCCTGTACGTTGTAAATAATCTTATTATTATCATAAGTAGAGTGTTGACTTAAAAGCAGTCTAACATAGTCAACTGCTATAATGTTAGGAATACAAGTTAATAGTGATGTGACATCCATTGTCACAAGTATGACATCACTGACAAAGTCACTAACAGACCATTCATTTAACCTACTTAAAAAATGTCTAGTGTCTTTAAGAATATTTTCAACATTGTCTAACACCGGATGAAGTTGTTTCTCAACAAACACAGAAAGGGGCTCTGTGGCCCAACCTTTACCATATATTATTGGTCACATTGGTGGATCAGTGGAATTTTATGAATTTTAACATTGATGAAAGACAAAGATTACCATTCCTGTCTACTGGATTTCAGTTTCTACAGATTTACTTAAGTTTGTGTATATAAGGAGAACAGATACTCATAGAAGAAAACTGAATGAAAAAACTGTGGTCACTGAATCGGCAAAATACATAAGCAAACAACAAACTGGGCAGAAGGGAGGCAGATGCATGAGTGCACGTGTGTGTGTGTGTGTGTG
Organism: Protopterus annectens; assembly: GCF_019279795.1. Classification (NCBI taxonomy): domain Eukaryota; kingdom Metazoa; phylum Chordata; order Ceratodontiformes; family Protopteridae; genus Protopterus; species Protopterus annectens. The sequence goes on from NC_056747.1 coordinate 962,723,098, forward strand.
TGTGTGTGCGTGTGTGTGTGCGTGTGTGTGTGTGTGTGTGTGTGTGTTTGTGTGTGAGAGACAGAGTTGACCTTTCTGTCTGTCTGTCTGTCTGTCTGGTGGGAACTGCTGAAGAGGTCACACTAGCTCCATGTTTTGTTTTGTTTGATTTTTAAACAACATGAGGCAAAAAACAAGAACTCCAGGGGAGATAGTCCAAAGAGAAGTTACAAAGTAACAGTTGTATAAGAATCTGTTGTGAGTGCAGCACTCTCAAGACTCTGATAGCCGGTATTGAGTACATATTGTGAACCTTGTAATCTAAGGACTGTTGATAGCTGTAGACCATTATGACTGTTCAGATTAAGGTTAACCATTCATGGTGTGAGTCGCCTAATACCTTTACTTATCTCTTTTTTTCACTGTTATCTTTTGCATTGTATATACTTTATGTATTTTATGTAAGTTCACTTCTTTAGTATGTAAACTGGTTTTCTTTGACCTCACTCTGTATCTGCGGTGCCCAGAGAATAAAGAAAATTCTTCTTTGGGAATTATTATCTTATGTATTGTATTACTTTTCTCTGCCACCAGTCTGCCTAAACAGTCTCTTTAATATATTGAACTTGTTTACTACAACCATACTTTGCCACCTAATGCTGTGTAGTGCTGTTACTTACCATTGGCTTAATTGTATCTTTGTAGACTGGCCATTTCTGTAAATCCTCCGTACTTCAGGCCTTATTGGTGCCAGTTCCTGATATCTCTTCCTCTCTGGCTTTATTTACTAGGTGTCTAATACTGATTGCTTTACTGTTGATTATTCTTCTAATGTTCCTCACAACATTACACTTTATCTCCTCAAGATTCAGCTGCTAATGTTGCATTTGCTATGCTGGGCTACTTGCTTCCTGCTATCTTTTCTCAACTTTCATCCTTCTAAATGGTCCCTGCTCACTTTCCCCATTTCTCACTAGTGTTAATTTTTTACAGTTAAATTTCTATTTTGTTACTAAGCTGAAACTTTGACCTGATGCTGGATGACGTTTGGGGAAGCCTGACAGCTATAAAAAGTTTGTTTCAGCAGGTGCCGTTTGTGTGAAGTAAAATCACAAAAAAACATTTTCAGCACTAATGGACTTTGCACATTTTCTCAAAGTTCTTTAAGTTGCTATATGTAGGTTTGGGGTGCCCCCTTCACATAAGGAATGTAGGAGACTTGCCTCCATGCAAAAAATACATACTTTTTTACATTCATGTAAGTAGTTTTTAATGATTTTTGTTTTGTATAATCAGCATTCACTGAAACTACCTTTGGCATGTAGAGATACGAGCAAGGCTTGACTCTGCTGTATGCTCTGATAGCCAGCAGTGTTGTTAATTATACACACTAGTACTGGTGGATTGCACTGTGCGCTTCTCCATATACATTCGTCTCTGCCTGTTGTTATATTTCTACCCACTATTCCATATCTATGTTAGGTACCATTGGAATCTTTTTTATGTTCATTTTCTATCCCTGTGTCTGCTGACCCCCCATAGCCATGTGCATTTATTTCTCACCACCAGGACAAGGGCCTGTTGTAGTGCAGATATCATCCAGGCAGCCATGAAGAATTTTTGTTTTCTTTGTTCTGCCCTAACTCCTCCCACAGCAGTTGACATATGAGCATGCAGATACAAAAGCTTGTTATACCTTCCCCAATGAGTATGAGTGTTAATGCAAATGCTCCATTAAGGCTACATCATGAATATTGCATGGCATAGACAAGAACATGTATCCAGCCCATATACTGTGTGTTGTGCACCTTTTTGCAGTGCTGCTAATCTAACCTAGGTTGTCTTAAGTCAAAGATGGGGCTTTATCTACCTATTCCATTAAACTGACAGTCACTATTGTGTTGTTTTCCTTTGTTGAGTTGGGCAGTTTGCTCTGCCCTGGCGATTCACTTATTTATCTTGTTAATGTTGGTACCTGTCTTTTGGTCTAAGAGCACTGTAGCCCTTACATAAAGCTGAAGGTAAATGTACACCAGCTCACTGATAGTGAACACCCCTTAGTGTCCTCTATCTGAGCTCACCTTCATAGGAAGCCAGGTCTTGGTGGACAGACACTGCACCTACTTTTTTGCTATTGTTTATTGAGGTACTTGATATCAGAATTTGCAAGTTGCACCTGAACTTCAGCTGATGTATCAATACTGAGATACTTCTTAAAAATTTTCATCTGTATTACTAAACCCATGTCACTTTGAACATTAGATTCAATTACAGATGTCCTACTAGGACTGCATTGCAATATCAATCCCTGTGTTATAATGCAGGGTTTTAGTTTTTACCCTTTGTATTCCATTTTAGCCATTGCATCATATACAGCTAATCAGCTGGTGCTCTTCTCCCATTCCTTTTATCCGCTCACCAAAGATCTGCCCGTTGTTTAACACTGATAATGTTATGTCTGGCACTGATACCTTGAGAACTGCTTTATACAGGTTTGTGCCTTCTTTGGTGTGCTGCATACCTCTGACTTGCTTTCCTATAAGTGCAGCATCTAACCCCTATTTTTGCTATCCAACTCCAACCTCAGCTAATCTCACCAGCCTTTCATGAACCTTCCAACTGTTTCCCTTCAGTACCACAAATCTGTTCCCTCTGAATCTTCTAGTACCTTCATTCTAATTCTCCCCCTCTCATGCTTTTGTGGCTTGCTTATCCTTTACTATGTCCTTGTATGCATCTGACACCAACATATGTATTGCTCCTACAGCCCTAACTTCTCATCTTCATACAAGCAAACCATAGCCTACATGCTCCGTTTCTGTACCTGTGGCCATTTCTGATAAGGTTAACTACAAATGGTTACATGCTCGGACTCTACTTCCCAAATCCAACCAATTACTACCTCTCAATGTAAATATTTTGTGTTCTATAGGCTTGGTCTTCTACTATGTTTCTACAGAGATATCCATCCCATTGCTGAACCACATACTTGCCCCACCCCATCTCATTGATTATCCCAGGATTCCCAACATAAGCCTGATATTCTCGCTCTAACTGAAACTTGGTTTAAACCCAGCATAAAAAACTCAAAAATTACAACTCCCAGCTATAATTTCATTGGTGATATTGCTTTAATATTTCCCAACAACTATCATATTTCCCCTTACAACAAACCAGTACCAAAATTCAGTTTGGCAGAGCTGCTTATTACTTTCCTGAAATTAAAAAAATGATAAACAAATGTGTATTACTGTTCTTTGCATCCCTCCTGATGACAACACAGCTATACTGGAAGATATCTTACACTCGATATTGATAACAATTCCACACAAAACAATACTACTAGGTGATGTGAATGTCATTTGGTTGGACATAAACTACAACTATGCATGAACTTATTCAGTTTCACACAACTAATTAATGGCCCCACACACTGTAGTAAGACATCAGATTCCCTATTAGAGTGGATCCTAGTATCAGACCCTAACAAATACAGCACCTCAGGTACAATGTCTGGCTGTCTCAGGTATCATCTCCTAATCTATGCAAAAGCAACCTTTAAAGCAGGAAAGTTGTAGCACCAAGAAAACATCATGTTGGGACAAGAATGTGATATAAAAGAAATTGAGCAAGAGTGAGTATATAAAGGGTCTATATTATAACAACGAACGATCAAATGATCGAATGTTGTTATATCAAACTCTAAAGTTTGAATTCACAAGACATCGAACAATCAGAACAGCTTTGCCCCCCACACCCCTTGATGTGGGGGGCTATGCCCCCCACCCCCTACTTAAATATACCAACTCCAAGATCACACTACAGTGCCAAAAATGGCAAAGTGATGGAAGCGGCCAAGCAACTTCTTTCCCAAGGAAAGAATTTGCTTATATGCCGCTTCGTCATTTTGCCTTTTCGACATTTCAAGTTCGACCAAGATGTATTCGACAAAATGCGTCTTCGGTCATCTGATAGGAACTCTATATAAATATTTGGGAATTGATGAAGGATGAACAATAAAACATGAACAAATGTGAATAAAACTTAGCAAAGAATATTTTAGAAGACTTAAATTTATCCTGAAAACAGCATTGACATCTAAGAACAAAGTTCAAGCTCTAAACCAATTTGCTCTTCCTGTCCTGACTTACAGTTTTGGAGTGACTGACTGGCCCCAAAAGGTGTTGGATAGATTAGAAAGGAAGGCTAGAAGGATGTTTCATGTTCATCAAATGATTTATAAAAATCAGTGCATACCAAGATTACATATTCCCTGTTCCAAAGGAGGTATGGGCCTCCTTGAAATTGATTACATGTATAGATCAGCAATTGTGGGACAGCATACATATCTGCTGAACTCAGAAGACCCAAACATGTTTTGAAACATGAGGAGAATAAATCGAAGATGACTTTCCTGCTTAGTCTAGGAGAAGCATATTGCCATCAAGTGGGAATGGAAATCAAACCAGAAGTAGATAAAAATCAGGCAGCAACTGAATACGCCAAAAAAGAAAAGAAAGAATATAAGGTGAAGGATCAGATGAGAAGGCAAGAAATGTGGAAAATGCATAAATTTAGTTACAAGTATAGAAAACTCCTGGAACAACCTCATGTTGATTAGGATCAAATGCAGGAATAGATAATTAGTGGTAAATTCAACCCAAAAGACGAAAGGTTAATACAGGCGACCTAAGATAGTGGACTGCATATATGTGGGTTTACAATGTCCATTGAACATGTGGAAGAAACAGACAAATGTACGTTTTGTAAAACAGAACTGGAAACAGTTGCATGCCTTGTTGCTGGCTATGACATACTAATGGCAGAAGGACTGTATACTGAAAGGCATAATAATGTGGCAAGATTGTTGCACTGGAGATTGTGCAAACATTATAATACTGAAGTAGCTGAAAAACACTGGAAAAATGAGCCACAAAGCACCATAGAAAATTATGAAGTCTACATCACATGGTATCACCCATTACCAGCAGTTCAAAAGATAGATGAGAGAAAACTAGATATAGTGATCCATGAAAAGAAGACAAAAGTAGCATTGATCAGTGAAATCGCTACACCCAGTGACTACAGTGTCTTGCGTAAAGATTGACACAAAGTCATATAATATCAGGATTTGCAGGCAGAAATAAGAGTAATGTGGAAGAAAGATACCCAGACAGCTCCAGTAGTAGTAGGAGCAATGGGTCTTATAAAAAAGAATCTACAATTGTATTTAGATATGTCACCGATAACATGTTACTCTGTATGAATTGCAGAAAGAGTCATTACTGGGCACATTGCAGGTGCTGCAAGGAGCACTTCTGGCTAACATCAAATATTGAAACAATACTAATTTCATGAACTTTAATCATACTTTGACTTAGGAACGAGGTCCATTCCCATCATGGTATTAGAAACCCAGAAGATCTGGAGAAATTAAAAAGGGCCTAAAAATCCTCCCCTTGGATGATGCTGTAAATTAATTCAGTATAACTTTCCTGAATATCCTAAATAGCCTTGCACTTCCAGAAGGAAGAGACTAAAAACAAATAATGCAGTTTGGCTATCCAAGAGAAGTAGAATTCTAATGCAGGATAGATAAAAAGCAAGGAAAGAATAGCAAAATATAAAACACCTCAATATCTTGAAAACTTCAGAACGCTTCACAACCATACCAAAAAGTGAACTAATGAAATCAAAAAAACTGTACTATGATAACTTTCAGAATAATAATAAACACAGCCCTAAAAATTTCAGCCATTAAAGAAATCTTGCATCTTGGCTATAAATTCAACCCTAACCGCTTTCCCAGGAACTCCTCACTCAAAACTGCAGTACAGTTCAACTCATATTTCTTAGGCAGTATAGCATCTCTAACCAAGGATTCCACAGCATCTAATCCTAACCCTGCCCAGCAATGACATATCACTATATCCACTTTCACATCCTATATAAAACTAATCATAAACAAACTCAGACTGTGCCCTACTTCAGCTGATGATCTTCCAAGGAAATACCCTAAAATAGCAGCTGAAAGCATTGTGTATCCTGTCTCAGTCCTTTTAAATAGATCAGTCCAGGAATCCCATGTTCCCTGTCTCTGGAAAAAGCCCCACATTATCCCTGTGCACAAAGGAGGAAATTCAACAGACATTACGAATTTTAGATCTATAGCAGACTGATCCCCCTTGCCCAAAATACTTGAAAAATATATTCGAAAACAATCGCTAGACTGTCTTCTGCAGGAAGAACTCCTAACCCCAACAGTGCAGCTTCTGTTCTTCCCATAGTACTAGCACTGCAGTACTAATCTGTACAGATACTGTTAATAAAAATTGAGATAATGGCAAACTAGTCTCCTCCTCATTTCTAGCCTTGACTAAAGCCTTTGACACAGTTTGTCAGAGCAAACTTCTACTTCAAATGTCTTCATTATGTCTATCTCAGCCCACCCTTCGATGGTTCAAAATCTACCTATCCCATAGGTATCAGTCAGTAAAATGGCACTCCTCCCTTTGTCCATACCTCCCAGTCACCACTGGTGTACCACAAGCCTCTATCCTTGGTCCCCTCCTCTTTAACATTCTCACCCACACCCTCCACATAGTCACAAAACAGGCCTCCTCAATACAGGATTCTCACCATTGGAATTTGAGGGTTGGGAGGATGGCCTAATGGTTAAGGTGTTGTAGCTATAGGACTCCACACTTGATTGCATATCAGACAACCTGACATATCTCCAAAAAATTACTCAGGAAGTTTTAACAGCAACTGAAACATGGGTTTTTAACTCACAACTCATGTTCAAACTAACAAAAAAAAACAGACTACTATTTTGTTCCCCAAATCCCTCGCCCATGAAAAAGTAATTTAAAGTCCTCTCTCTTGATAATACAACCAATGAAGTCTCTTCTCATAGCAAATTACTAGGAATGATAGTGGATAATAATCTTAAATTCAACATACATGTAAAAAATTGCATAAGAAAACTCATCAAAAACTAGGGATGCTTTATAGAGCCAAAAACCTTCTCATCGACACAACTAAAGCTACACTTTCCATGACTTATCTCCTCCCCATAGTTCTTTATGGTGCTGTCATCCTTATTAAGCTTCAGGCATCGCAAAAATCAAAACTTGAACAATGCTATGACAAAGTTGTTACATTGTAGCAATAGTAATAGTACTAAAAAAGACTAACTGGTTAAAAGTATCACATCAACTAACATATATATATATATATATATATATATATATATATATATATATATATATATATATATATATGTTTTTACCACATATACAATTATCCAGAATATATCTGCTTGTCCAGCACTAAATGACATTGTTCACAACTATGTTCCTAGTCAGTCATTATGATCCATTGCAATTCCTGTTTGTATTATACTAATTGACCTTTAATTTCTTTATAAACTGGCTAAAATTTATAACTATTAGATCAGTGTCATATAACATGTCTGCATTCTTAACAAATGCTTTCATATTCTGTTTAATTTGATATAATTATTTAAACTGTATTAGTTTTTTTTGTATTATTTTTAAAGACTGCAAATCCATTGTTCTTAAAATGTTTTGTAATACTTTGGAGCTTTTCTGTCCGGGCCTCCACTGAAAATGGGCTCCTACCTAGTTGGACTTTCCTGGTAATCAGATGCCGATAAATAAATAAATACACAATTCTAACAATCTGGGTTGGACTACAGATAGACATCTGAAACTGGCAGTACAAAGTACAAGGTTTGAGAAGTGGTCTATTCTTCACATTCACACCTTATCAACACCTTCCCTCAGTCTGTACTTCCTTTCTCCAGGAGGGCCAGCAGAATGCCTAAAGGGTATAAAGATTATATCCTAAAAACATCCCTTACTGACTGTGAGCCCATTGTATATGGTTGCAAACTATTCTACAATGACAGCCCTCAAAAAAGTGTGTAGGTGTGCTAATGTATGTAAAAGATAAAAACTGATGTCTAAATTATTACTGGTCATTTCCCAAACACATTCCTAAAAAAAGTTTGATCGCTGATATGCTCCGTACACAACCGTGTAAGATCTGTAATTATCATACAAATGACTATGAAAAATAAAGTGCGATTGTCAGATTACAGAAAATTTAGTATCTCACTGTGATGCTATTAAAATTCCCCTCCCTTGCACCCTGTAATTTGGGGAGGCGGGCTGCTCAACCATACCTCTGCCAGTTATATATGCTAAGTGTAAGACTGCTGTACTTCTCAGCAAGGGGAATAGTCTGTGGCACCATGAACTCAAACTATAGTTCCCATATTGACACTTTCAGTTTCACAATTCTGAGGACTTCAGTTACAGAATTTCCACAGGAACCCCATTTGACACCTACTTGTACAGAGCAAAATAAAAAAAAATACTATTGGCTGCTCTTATGTAATGCCTTTTCAGGTGTAGAAGTCTATCCTGAAACATTGTAATGAAATCATTCTATTAGGGGACTTTAACCTGGATTGGTATTCACTCAGTAATTCACCATCTGCCTCTCCATCTATAAATAAAGGCCTCTACCAGCTAATCGCCTTGCAACTAAGACTGACTAAAATCTAATTGTTAGGGCCCAACCAAGCAAATCACTTCATAAGTGCTGGAATTTTACTCACCAATGTAAGCGATCACGCTCCTGTATGGAACATCTGGCCAGTAAAACCATGTGTAAGATGTCTGTTCAGACTTCAAACAAAACAGCTTCCTATGAATGCACTCCAGTATTTTGTGAAGAACTTGCTTTACTCAGATTGAAGACTTAACTTTGAGCTGTCGACCATATGTAATTTCCTTGTCTATTTCCAACAAAAATTCCTAACCTTATAAATAGGCATGCTTCCTTAAAGATGCATAGGACTAAAGGTAACTTTTACCTGGATCACCCTAAATATCAAATTTCTTATACTGGAAAGAGACAAAACAGTCTACATACTCTGAGTTTAATACCCCGTTTCTCCTTCCAAATATAAACTGAGCTCAGAAACAAATATAAGGCAGCCATCTGTCCTACATAAAGCACATTTTCTGAGCACTCCATTCTCAAACCTTGGCAAAGCTGTCTAGCAGTTAGCATAGGGGATTAAAGCTCCAAACTGTTAATGAGCAGCTCCCTGTAACCAAGGGTACATAGTTTCATTCCTTCCACCTTCATTTGCTTACTGTGTGATTCTAAGCAAGTCACTTAACCAGACAGTAGTTCCAGGTCACCTCTGAAAAAGGACACATATGGCCAGTAGGCTTACTTGATTATGAAATGTATATTAAAAAAAAAAAAACATTCTGGATTAATGCCAATACCACAATTAAGGGCAATGTTAATTCTGCACTGCTCCAAGTCTAAACAAACAGACTTCTACAGACTAATTTGCATGTTGCTTCAGTAACAGCCCTGCTGGGCACAGGCTGCTACTCCCACAAAATATCAGGAACGTCTCAAAACGATGAAGTTAGTTTTGCTGAACATATGGTGTTCAGTGAAATTAACTTCACCAACAGTAGAGTTTGACATTTTCTGCACTGCTGTATGACATCCAAGTTGATATATATAGGTTTGAGGGTTATGAGGACTGTCCCCCCACATGGGCAAAGCAGGTGGGCTTGCCCCCCCCCCCCGCAAAAAAAGTTTTGTTATGTTCACCAAAGGTAGTTTGAGTGGGAAGTTTTTGAACTTTTTACTATCACCAAAACTACCTCATCAGGTCAACATGATTCCAAAACATCTCGCTGAGTCTGTATTTGAGTTCCAAATCCTGTCAATTTCAGTTATCCTTAAAACCACTAAGGAACATTAAAACATCTTTGGGCTTTGGGCTCAGACAGTGTATACCTCTCTTTTTTTTAAAATGGCAGCAAGAAAAATTGCCCTAATTGTTGTCCCCTGTTCTTCCCAGTATTGAAAACATGTTAAACAACCTATAGAAAACTACTCACATGCTCCCTGTTCGCAAATCTGAAAAACCTATAGCTACCCAAATATTATAGATCTACCTGTATCCTTTGTTCCCCAACTAAATTGCTTGAAAGAGCTTTACATATCAATGACTTTCTCTGACAGGCACTTTCTTTCCATTACTATACATGGGTTCTGACCCAAACATGGAACTAATATTGCCCTGATCTACTCAGCAGTAAATAAATGTGATTGTATTGGTGGTTTATTCTATAACTTAATGACAGTTTTTGATGTTAGATCCCCCATTCTGAGACTAGTGACTCTCTAGCACCAGCTGATGAGCAATATGTATAAAACATGTAGGTCCATGTTATGCTGAGTCAGTCTCTGTCCTGTCAATAAAATTGTGCAGGCGAATACCCCAAGTGTGAATAATGGACCACCAACTCTTCCTTACTGTCATTAATACAATGTGGCAGGCCTGTAGAAATCCACAAATCATTCAATGCACAGATACTGCGGCCTACTAGCCATGCATCCCACAGCTGATCAGGTTGAAGCTGAATAACGCTTAAGCCTTACTTCCTTAGAAAACTGGATCAAACAAAACTCTCTCTTTGTCCAGCACAATACATCAAATTTAATGCCATTCTGTCTGGCACAAAGAAATACTCACCAGTCCAAAAGAAACATCCTGTCCAAAGATGAAGATCTTATTCTTCAAGATGATTGTGTTAATTGCCTAGTTGTACTAATGGACAAATCTCTCATTTTCTCAGAAAACACAAGTGAAGCTTTCAAAAGGACACATAAAAAATTCAGCGCACTATGAAGAGTGAGGGACTATTGTCCATGGCTACTGTAGCTAAAGTTACTCTCATTGTATGACTAACCCATGGGGTGGTATTAACTTCCCCTTCACAGGTGATCTGCACAAACTTAACACGGACCACAGTGCAGTGACCAGCATTACACTGCATGTACTAGGCATGATTGGCATTCCTTACCAAACTGTTTAGTCGCCTCCTACTCTCATTTGCCTTTTTCTTCAGTCCTCATGTCCTACATCCATCTCTTACAGGTCTGCTCATGTGATAGCAACCCACAAACAACCATAGATCCTCAAAACAATCCCTGCTCCAAACATCTCTTTCTTCTAGCAATTCCAGTCAAAGAACATTTTTGCTTCCGTCTTTATTTTATGGAAATCTCTTTTTTCCTCTGCCATTAGCAATGATTTGACATTAAGGTTCAAAAGCTGCAAATCACCTCTCATTTTCAACATACTGTAAAAAACTTATATTAATATGGATGAGATATGGGGGGGGGGGGGTACTGCCATCCTGCTATGATAAATTACATCTTACAGTTGTAAGCAAGTAATGGACTTAATATATGTTGCTGTTTGCTGATTGCATTTTCTCCTTATGTTAGAACTACAATATTTGTTCCTTTTACAGCTTGACTATGTGCACTGTGAGATGAGCTAAGTTGTACTCCTCTATCACTTAGTGAGTCACTGTCATGCATATTCCCACAAATACATGTATATCTCATTAAACAGAAATGTGTATGATTATGAATTACTCGGTTGCAGCAGTTTTGCAGAACTTTTTTTCATTACTTTAATACTCACATTTGATACTGCAGAACTGAATCTTTTAACGTTCATGATAGGAAACAAGGATTTAGCATGAGTCCAAAAGATAAGCTAGACTATCTTTTAATAAAAATTCACTTGCTAAATAAATGACATTATATAGTATTTTTGCAATCTGTAGCTAACACTAACATATTATGCAATGTACTGTATTTAAGATGAGATTTAAGCTGAAATTTGTAAAGAATTCATTGCAGTATTGTGGTATCTTTTAAGTATCTTATAAGACTCCAATTAACTTTTACATGGGGACTACTATATCCAATTGAAAGTGTAAGTTCTAAATACGATTGCTTGCACATTCCTACATAATACCCATTACCTAAAAGTATGGATGTTCTCAAGTAACATGGGTATTCAAGTAAGTAAAACCCAGTGTTAAAATAGGCATAATTGTAGTAAAATAAGCACTCTTCATGTAGGACCCCCCCAGTACTCCACTTACTTATTTTTGCTCAAAGGTCACTAAAACTTAGATGAGGAATGATGTTGTTGTGTCTTTTGGCTTTTCCTGGTTAGGGGTTGCCACAGCGGAACTCCGGTCCGCTAATGATTGGCAGTAGATTTTTACATGCCGAGTTGCCGGCCCTGATGCACAACCTTCAACGAAGGTACAAAAATTTTAAAAAGATCGATGTTTCTGTGCTACCTTTTGAGTCCAGAGCTGAAATATGTATTTGTAAGCCTAAATGTGTGGCTACAATAGTTAGTAAGCAATAATGCAGGGATCAAGCCACAGAAAAACCTGCAATTCCATGTTAAGCAAATCAGCTCATACCTTTGTGCTTAGTACTATTTACCATCTTCGTAAAGAATAAACCTTCAACTTTATTATACATCAACACTCATGCAGATTACATAGAAAATGTAATTATGATACTGACTTTTTGCATCTAGTCAGCTTACATACTGAGGATGTATCATCAGTAAATGAAAATAATTACTTGATGAAGTTATATTACCACAATAATAGATCTGTTTTTGCAAGAGGGGGTTACATACCTTCACTTATAATGTCCTGGTTCTGTCTCTGCATGCCTGGCAACTTTACCACAAAACCAAGCATTCTCTAACTCTTCATGGTAAAATGCCATTGGAGTTACATATATTTAGTTAGAGTTAAGGAGAAGCTCAGTCTCCTACACTAGGGGCACAACTGATATGCTTCCTGCAGAATGTTTCAATACATATCTTACTAATTAGTTTTCTAAGTGTATTTGTCCATCTATTATTTTGCTTTTGGTTTTCACTTTCCATTTAAAACTTTGTAAGCTTACATTTTTAAATCTGAGATTAGAGGAACGTGAGCTGCTCTATACAGAAATTAATAGCAAGTGTAAACACTAGACTATGCATCCCCTCTTAGTGTGAAATCAGATGGAAACTATCTAAGGAGATGGTACAAACTGCATGAGCTTCATTTTTTGAATTCCTGGATGAAAAATAAGCTTGTCAAGTCCCCATATTACTAGGTGCCATTTCGTCAAGTTCCATGAATACAAGCTGCCATCGTGTCAATTGAGCCTTTTTAACATATGATGTTTTGAATTTTTTGAGGGTCAGAAGTATTTTTATGTTTTTTGGTTTATGACTTTATTGGGGCTGCTCTTTAATTTCTCAAAAGTACAGAGGAGGGTAAGCATCTGGTATCAGAAACGTGAGCTGTTCCCCTTTCTCTGTGGCTGGGCAGCATGAAAGTGTGTATAAGTAGTAGGATATGGACATGCATGTATACATATATATAGACAGATATAAATATACCTTTAGTCAATGTGGTACACCTTTGCAATGAGTAGGCTGGACTGTCTATGTTTATATATATTTTTCTATACCTAGCCATAGATCCATCTGTGAAGATGCTCTTTTATATTTATGTAGCTTACAGCCCCTTACCAGTTAGCTGATCAAAGATTAAAAGGCACTGTGCTGTCATGATGGCCAGGCTTGGACAGGTGACCAAGACAAGATGAGTGCTACATTTTCTTCATGTTCTCTCTGTGGCCTGAACTGATATGATTACATATTTGGTGGGCTATATAAAATGTTTTTTTTTAGCTTTGGAAATGTAGATGTTTTGACTAGTGACCTTGCATGCTTCTAGAATTTCAGGGTTTGAATAATCATGTGTTGAGATACAATTATTCATAGTGGACCCAAATGTAGCATTACCACCTATGTATGTTTCTTCTTGGACATTTTGTATTCTGCAGGGGATGACCATAAACTTTTATAATGAGATAAATGTGGTAAATGTTAATAGAAAATAAATAAAAAATTTAGCTTGAGGCCAGGCTAGCAGTTTTGGTGTTTCTCACCAGGTGCATCCCATTCTTAAACTAGAAAAAGAACAAAAATTAAATTGTCTACTTCAGTATGACTGCACTGCAGTTGTGGTTATTTTGAGGCATGGAAAACATAGCTTGTATTCAGAATGCTGGAGAGTTGATTAGGTTCCCAGAATGCAGTCACCAGCTGAACCTGCTTGCCTAATCTTAGTATTCGTACACATAAAAATACAAAAGGAGTACTCAGCCACAGTAATACTTATATGATGGCCTTTCTTGCAGTGATATATACCGAACAAGAGAGGTCCCAGGACTGAGCCTTGTGGGACACCACTTGTAACTGGTTTGGAGTCTGACATGGCTTCAGCAATTCTAACCATGTGGGTTCTGTCCTTGAGCCAGTTTGTAATCCATCTAGTGACATAGGGGTTTATATTTAAGCTGGTGAGCTTATCTATAATGCCCGAGTGGGGTATTGTATCGAAGGCTTTGCGAGGTCCAGGTAGGCTGTGTGGACTACCTTCCTCGTCCAATGGCCTTGGTGACTGTTTCAAAGAAATCAACCAGGTTTAAGAGGCAGGATCTGCCCTTAACAAAGCCGAACTGGGTAGGATCCAGTGTCTGTAGGTCCCCAATATCTTTATTTATGAGGTCCATGATGATCCTGTCCATAGCTTTGCAGACCAAGCTAGTCAGGCTTATGGGGCGATAGTTTCCAGGATCCGTTGAGGCACCACCTTTATGGAGAGGGACCACTGTTGCTGAACGCCACTCTTTGGGCACATATCCTGTAGTAAGGCTGAGATTCAACAGTAGTTTTATGTTTGGGTTTAGCTCTTCTTGGAGTTCATGTAGGATGCAGCCCGGGACACCGTCTGGTCCCATTGATGCTGTGTTTTTGCTTGGAGAGGGCGGCTCTTACCTGAGCATCTGAGATGTCAGAGGGCAGCACTCTACTGGGATAGTTATTTGCCCTTTTAGTCGGGGGGGGAGAAGTTTGCACTGAACCTATCAGCTAGGATGTTGGCAATGTCTGTGGGTTCAGTGTATTTTTTGTCATTTTGGACTAATTCTGAGCATATCTGGGAATTACCACCCAGGTTCCTAACATAACTAAAGGAAGCCTTGTGATTATCCTTAGTGTCCTGTGCAATTTTTCTCTCACAGCTGGCCTTAGACAATTTTATGAGTGCCCGTAGTTTTTGGCTAATACTGATCAGTGATGCCTTCCCTTTTTGGGATTTTGCTCTATCATTTAGTAGCTTCCTCCTTCTATTGTATAGTTTGTTTATGGCTGGGGTCCACCAGACAGGACGTCTGCCTTTGGAGGATTGGGTCTTGGTTTTATTTGGGATCGATGATCCATGCATTCCTGAAGGTGTTCATAGAATGCGTTTATAAAGGATTCTGCTGTCTGGGCCGTATTTTCCACAGGCCCGGGGGCTTTGAAGGATTCCACCTCGGTTTTGAGTAGTGTGAAATTTGCTTTAGAGAAGTTTTTCACTGTGGTTTTCTGGGCAGGGGGTGGGGTCGGGATGTGAATATCCAGTGAGATTAGTTTATGGTCTGATCTTACCAGTGAGGGATACACTCCTGGTCTGGAGCATAGAGTCCCCATGTTGGTGATGATCAGGTCCAGTATGTTTTCCCCTCTTGTGGGAGTGGTAACAAGTTGTTCCATAGCATTTGAGTTTATAAATTCTAGGAACCTTTGGGCTAGGGTGTTGGAGCTAGAGTAATGCTCCCAGTCTATGTTTGGGTAGTTGAAGTCGTCCAATATAATGGTGTTTGGAGAGACCTTCATATTTTCCAGTGTTCTCAAGAAGGCCGAGTGGGGTTCCTGGGTTTGGGAGGATGGTCTGTAGCAGGCTATAATCTGGAAGGCAGTTTTACCCACTGTTAGTTGCACATGGATAGTCACTGATGCTTCGTGCTTTGCCACCAACCTGGAGGTGTGGGTATCTTTGATGAATATCGATACTCCCCCTCCTTTTGTGGTTCGGTCCAAGTTTTGGGGCCGAAAAGCATGGTATGAGGTATAACCTGGTAGTGCTGGGGTGCTCTTGGGAGCCCTGAATCAGGTTTCTGTTACTGCACAGATATCGATGTTCTCCATGCTAAGGAGAGTTTCGAGTACATGCATCTTGAGGTTTAGACTTCTGGCGTTGAGTAGCATTACTCTTAGTTTCTTATCCCGTGTGATACCTACGGAGGTGGGTTTGTCTTTTGAGCCTTGCCTAAAAAAGGCACTATGGGGGTAGCAAGAGCCTTTGCCAATATCCGAAAGCCCAGGGGTGACAGGTGCAAGCCATCCCTAGCGAAGCATCCTGGCTTGTCGAGCATATCATCCCAAGCTGACAGGCATTGGATCCCCTTTGAATGACACCAGTACTTAAGCCAATTGTTGAAATTGATCATCTTGTCTTCATATTGTGGCATCATTCTTGGTGAGGGTAAGATGCAACTCAAGCTCAGGGTCATACCGGCCTGGGCTACATGCTCAGAGAGCTCCTTTATGTCTCTTTTCATGTAGTCCAGGGAGGTACGTCTCAGGTCATTCACACCAGCATGGACAATGACTGAGTCATATTTGTACTTGCCTTGGAGTGACCTGAGTGCTTGTGTTATGTGACGGATCCTAGCGCCCGACAGGCTGCTCACCGCGACCCTCTCCTTGTTCAGCCTGGTGAGCGGGACGTCAGTGTGCCTGACGATAGAGTCACCTATTACAAGTGTATCAGGTGTGTTGTTTAGTCTTAAGGGCTGTGACTGTTCGGCACACTGGCTTTGTGAGATATGTGTTGCACGTGTTTTGTTTTGGGGTAGTGGTTGCTTGGGTGTCTGCTTTGGAGGTCTCTGCTGCTTAGGCAGATCTTTATTTAGAGCCTCCGAGTATGTTTTTGTGTGATTATGTGTTTGGTTTGCTGTTGTGGTAGGTCTATGTGATACTGGAATTGTAGTGAGTGTGGTTTCCTTCTCCTCCTGACTGGTTATGCCAGTACTGAGTTGAGAGAGCTTAGCCTCCAGTTTGGCTATATGGTTGCATCTCTCACATGTATTGGAATTTGTTGGGAGGAGGAGAGGGTTGTCTGTGTACATGAGGCAGTTGTAACATTGCCTCAAGATTCCCAGATTCACCAGCTGGACCGGAGAGGAGATTGACAACTGAACTTTGGACATGCTAGAATGATATTGGGAATTCCTTAATAATTGAAAACAAGGGCCAGTGGGGAGTGAGGGCGTAGTGCTTTTTATTTTTAGTGCTGACTTATATAATTGCTTTAGTGAGCAAGTGCCAGATAACTTAAGTGCAATGTGTTACAGGTAACTTAAATGCAAAAACGAAAAATAGTAACTTTAAAGTGAAACAAGGAAATAAGTACAGTAAGCAATGCAGATATCACTAGTGATCCACAGAAGCGCTGAGAAGCCGCATATTAGGTGGAATTAGCGTTCCAGGGAAATAACAAGCAAACAAACAACAAGCATATAAACAAAGCTAGATTCAGCAGGCCTGGATCTAGTCTATGCTACAGCAAACAAGGTATACCAATTTCAGTAAGATACAGTTCAAATATTCAGGCACTATAAACCTTTAACCAGAAATTCCCAGCTCAGAAGGGCAGAGTCCAGCCTCTTCTCCCACAAGAGTGCAGACCACGAACCTTCTTAATGTAAAATAACTGGCATGAAGCCCAAGTGCTTAAACCAGAACTAATACACTTTAAGAATAACAGACACTGGGCTCTCAATCAGCAGTGCCCAACTTAGAAGGATGAAAGCTACCTGTCCTGCCACCACAGTGCATGCCACAAACCTTCCTAATGTAAAACAACTGGTCTGAAGCCCAAGTGCTTAATCCAAAAGACTTAGAATGATAGCTACACTTTAATCAAGTTACTACCAAGCAGTAATAAATACAATTGAATACTTTAGAGAATGCCTGGATTAGTGCTCAAGTTACACAAACAAAACTAGATCCAGCAGGCCCGAATCCAGTCTATGCCACAGCAAACAAGGCGCACCAACTTCAGTAAGAAGCAGTTCAGATATGCATACACTATAAGCCTTTAACCAGAAATTCCCAGCTCAGAAGGGCAGAGTCCAGCCTCTCCTCCCACAAGAGTGCAGACCACGAACCCTCTTAATGTAAAATAACTGGCCTGAAAGCCCAAGTGCTTAAACCAGAATTAATACACTTTTAGAATAACAGACACTGAGCCCTCAATCAGCAGTTCCCAACCTAGAAGGATGTAAGCTACCTGTTCTGCCACTACAGTGCAGACCACAAACCCTCTCAGTGCAAAACAACTGGTCCGAAGCCCAAGTGTTTAAACCAAAAGGCTTAGAATGAGTTACACCAAGCAGTAATAAATACAATTGAGTACTTTTAAGATGATGCAAAAGTAAAATAAAGTAGGTAGAAACACAAGTACAGTAAAAGCAGATGAATTTTTTTTTTCTGAACAAGTGCTGAGATCAAAGAAACAGATTTGAGTGCTGAAAATAGAAAACTGGCTAGTTATAAGAAAAAAAAACTAAGCTAGAAGGCTTCTCTCCAACACAAAAGGGCTTGGGGGCTCAGAAGCCTACAAATAGTCTGTACCACTTAACAGGAAAGGCAGGAAACAAGCTTAATTTTTTTTTCTGTTTCCCAGATGCTTTCTTTGTACACAGTAGGAGTGCCTGAAATCAAAATATGATCTCACTGCACTCAGTTGAGTGAGCAAATGAGATGGGCCCAGAAGGAGTATCCAAACACAAATTTACAAGAGGGGAGGGCAGTTTCAAGGCCACTAAGATTAACACCAAAACAAAAACAGGGAGAGTGGGTGAGACTAACTGAAGAGCAGAGTCAAAACTTCCAGTTCAGTTAATATTCCTGCAACACAGTTAAAATCAATTTAAATACCGTATTTTTTTGAAAAAAAAGGTGCAGATAAAGGTACTTAAATTCTCTTATATGTCCAGTTGAATACAGCAAGTTCTTAGCCGGCCAAAGCTGAGGTTTTTAAACAGAAAATATTTCACACT
The DNA here is from genome assembly GCF_019279795.1 of Protopterus annectens. Classification (NCBI taxonomy): domain Eukaryota; kingdom Metazoa; phylum Chordata; order Ceratodontiformes; family Protopteridae; genus Protopterus; species Protopterus annectens. The sequence goes on from NC_056747.1 coordinate 962,741,980, forward strand.
GTACCACTTAAATAGGCAAGGACAGGAAATCAAAGAATGTGGCTACCCCCACACCTGTAATTACTAGCAAATAACAAAATTCAGCAAACACTGACTAACTTCCAGTTCAGTTAATATTCCTGCAACACAGTTAAAATCAATTTAAATGCTGTATTTTTTTTAAAAAAAAGGTGCAGATAAAGGTACTTAAATTCTCTTATACGTCCAGTTGAATACAGCAAGTTCTTAGCCAGCCAAAGCTGAGGTTTTTAAGCAGAAAATATTTCACACTGTACCACTTAAATAGGCAAGGACAGGAAATCAAAGAATGTGGCTACCCCACACCTGTAATTACTAGCAAATAACAAAATTCAGCAAACACTGACTAACTTCCAGTTCAGTTAATAATCCTGCAACACAGTTAAAATCAATTTAAATACTGTATTTTTGAAAAAAAGGTGCAGATAAAGGTACTTAAATTCTCTTATACGTCCAGTTGAATACAGCAAGTTCTTAGCCGGCCAAAGCTGAGGTTTTTAATTTAGTTAGAATTAAGGAGAGGCTCAGTCTCCTACACTAGGGGCACAACTGATATGCTTCCTGCAGAATTAAAATGTTAAAAGAATTATATAAACTACTATTTCAGTATGATTTTGTGTATTGGTTAAGTTGCTTACATCATGTATTACAGTTCACTGATTTAATTTCAAAGTTTGCTGTTTAGCTTTGAACATCTTCAGATAGTTCACTGTATTTCAGATATTTGACTAGAAAATAGTTGAGCATATGCCATCTTACCATTCATTAGATAACTACTGCAAAATAAAAAGTTTGCATAGTACCCGAGTTCTAACGCTGTTAAGCCTTCCAATATGTGTTCTAACAATGTAAGTAAATATGCATTTAAAAGTTTGTTTCAATACATATCTTACTAATTAGTTTTCTAAGTGTATTTGTCCATCTATTTATTGTACTGATCACTTACCTGAAAATCTTAGGTTGGAATGTGAGTCATTGCCTTCTAGATGTTGAGTCAGTGGATTCAGTCTGATAAATTCTGCATTGAGCAGTGTGTCGTGTTCTAACATTTTTCAAATGTATGATTATTTTGCTCGTTTTGGTTTTCACTTTCTATTTAAAACTTTGGAAGCTTACATTTTTAAATCTGAGATTAGAGGAGCATGAGCTGCTCTATACAGAAATTAATAGCAAGTGTAAACACAATCAATATTATACAGTTTTAATACATTACTAGACTATGCATCCCCTCTTAGTGTGAAATCAGATGGAAACTATCTAAGGAGATGGTACAAACTGCATGAGTTTCATTTTTTGAATTCCTGGATGAAAAATAAGCTTGTCAAGTCCCCATATTACTAGGTTCCATTTCGTCAAGTTCCATGAATACAAGCTGCCATCGTGTCAATTGAGCCTTTTTATCATATGATGTTTTGAATTTTTTTTTTCGGAGGGGGGGGTCATAGAAGTATTTTTATGTTTTTTGGTTTATGACTTTATTGTGGCTGCTCTCTAATTTCTCAGAAGTACAGAGGAGGGTAAGCAACTATCAGAAACATGAGCTGTTCCCCTTTCTCTGTGGCTGGGCAGCATGAAAGTGTGTATAAGGATATGGGGTACAAAGGGGCTTGCTCATTGAAAAAGTCTATATTTTTTAATATTCAGATATAAATAGATACATGCATGTATACATATATATAGACAGATATAAATATATACTTTAGTCAATGTGGTACACCTTTTGCAATGGTTAGGTTAGTAGGCTGGACTGTCTATGTTTATATTCATGAAAGTGGATAAATATATTTTTCTATACCTAGCCATAGAAAATTCATCTGTGAAGATGCAAAACTTGTTCTTTTTATATTTATGTAGCTTGTAAACATGAATGACTTTTTCACAGCTCTACTCTTTCTTACCAGTTAGCTGATCAAAGCTCATAACATAGAAATTAAAAGATTGCACTGTGCTGTCATGATGGCCAGGCTTGGACAGGTGACCGAGAAAAGATGAGGGCTACATTTTCTTCATGTTCTCTCTGTGGCCTGAACTGATGTGATCACATATTTGGTGTGTATATTGGGGAGGTGGGAGCTTGCCTCCACATCAGGTGGAGCGGAGAAGTTTTCCTCCTGCAAAAATGTTTTTTTTTTTTTTTTTTTTTGTAGCTTTGGAAATGTAGATGTTTTGACTAGTGACCTTGCATGCTTCTAGAATTTCAGGGTTTGAATAATCATGTGTTGAGATACAATTATTCATAGTGGACCCAAATGTAGCATTATAACCTCTTTATGTATGTTTCTTCTTGGACATTTTAAAAAGTATTCTGCAGTGGTTATAAAACCACTTAAACTTCAGATTATAATGAGATAAAAATGTGGTAAATGTTAATAGAAAATAAATAAAAAAAGAATTAGCTTGAGCAAAATGTGCCAGGCTAGCAGTTTTGGGAAAGAAATTTTAGTATAATTATATGTTTCTCACCAGGTGCATCCCATTCTTAAAAATTCAGAAAGAAACAAGAATTTAATTGTCTACTTCAGTATGAATTCAGTAAGCTAAACCTTTAACACTGCACTGCAGTTAAAGTGGTTATTTTTAGGCATGGAAAACATAGCTTGTATTCAGAATGAAAACCTGGGACCAAGAGGGAATTAAAACTAGGTTCCCTGAATGTAGACCAGGTGCTTCACCAGCTGATCACACCACCTGCTTGCCTAATCTTAGTATTCTATTTTTAAAGTACACATAAAAAAAATACAAAAGGGGTACTCAGCCACTGAGTAATACTTATAAAACTGATATGCTTTCAGAGGCTTGCAGTGATATTTTATATAATTACTTTACCTGAGATAGCTTGATCAGATTTCTTTGTTTTATCTGTCATAGCACAAAGTTGTGCACCGGTTTGAACACTGGAGAAAAGCAGTTCCTAGGGCAAACAGAGAGTTCATTCAAGGTAAAAAAATGTACTATTGACCATGTGGTGTCTTTTCAAAATGCTATCAGTACCAAACACAGTAATGATGGAAATGAAAACAATCTGTGAAACAAGCCCTTTACTGTTCAGTTTTATTTCTATATTGTTTTACTTTTCTCCCTGTATTTATTAGACTGTTTTCCTAACTGTCTGGTGTATAATGTGAGTGCTGCATCTTGCCTAATGAATGATGAAATTACCTGTATTTGTCAGCACTGTGATGTCACTGGTCTGCATCCCATGTTGACATTACAGACAGGTTCAAAAACTGGAAGATACAGAGATTGCTGAGTCACTTCCTTTCAAAGAGCTGTTCTGCATAGTTAAAGAAAGAGATGCCAAGTTAATAAAATATTTCTGCACAAGAAAGTACACAGGTACCATTAATTTAAGATACAGGATGTGACAGCACTGGTAAAGGACAATTTATTTGTCTGCAGGGTGCAATACACTAAGTACAGGTGCTTCTTTTCAGGATTGTTCTAGAAACACTGATCTGAGTAAATCGCTAGCTACAGGTCACATAGTATAAATGTAGGAGACCGAAGAAATCAAATCCTGAATTATAGAATAAAGCTCATTAGCAGTTCATGTCTCTTATTTTGATGGTTCTGAGTGGGAATCATAAATGGGTTTGCAGTAGATAAGACGAGTGAAACAGGGGATTCCACAGAGAAAGTTCAAGACACTCCGAAGACAAGTTGCTTCAGGCAAGCCACATGTAGTATTTTACTGCACACCGAATGTGATACTGGTGCACATAGCCTATGCAAATGAGATGTCATAATTCACAGTCAGAGATATTATGTAGCATCCTTGACTGCATGCGCTGTCCCCAGTTTTTGAAGGGATTTAAAGGGACAAAGCTAAAATTTGAGTCAAAATCAGGGACTGCCCTGTAATCAGGGACAATTGAGAGGTATGATAACATGATGCGACTGGAGTTCCTTAGTTCCATACATATTCAGTTAGTCTTGAGTGGTGCAACTGCCCTGTTTTACACCATAGTAGGGATAAAGTATTTCAGATTAGTAATGCCAATTACTATGGATAGAGCATAATTAGATGACAATATTTTGTGGTAAGAAAAAATATGCAATGAGCCGTGTTTCATGAATCACTTGCTTAATACCTCCATACTTCTGTGTGCTTTATAGGTTACCACTGTACTAATCATTTTCCTCAGAGGTACTAGCAGTATATGTGCTTTAGGATGATATGAGTTAGTTAGTAAGATGGGCTACTGTAAAACTGATAGATACTTTGCTTTGAACACAACTCATAAAACAACATTAGTACAATGAAATGATCTCTGGCAGAATAATAATGACAGCTGCAATGTTTGTAGTATCATGGGTAATGGGTAACTACAACAGGACAATGAATAAATAAAATATCACATTATTTCTGCATATATATATATATATATATATATATATATATATATATATATATATATATATATATGGGTCCTTATGAAATGATCAAAAAGTTCAGACCACAGAAGATTGAGCTGGGAAGGTTGCAAAACCAAAACATTGAACTGAATAGGATTCTACTGTGCAGAATCACAGCACAGGGGGATCAGCATACTGCTCCTTTCACACTACCAGTGCTATGAGCCTTTCCAAGTCCTTTATGACTCCTTTCCAGTTAACATTTTCATAGCCCTTTGTTACTTGCTGTCAACTATTTTGTTGTCTGTTGCATCAGTTTTATTACATAGAAAGGGTCGACTGTGACTCAAATGATCCAGGTTTGATTGGCAGACCAAGAGCAGGAGGAGCAATGAAGTGTGAGAGAGGAAGAGTAAGACAGACTGTGAGGAATGGAAGAAAAACGTAATCTAAATGGTGTGGGTAAGTCAGGATGGCTGGGACCAATAGGCACTGATTGGGTGGGAGGAAGAGGGTAATGGGCTTGAAGGGGAGCTGGGGAGTCCTTTACCCAGGGTGCATTTCACCTAAGGCTGACTCTG